>NW_012104242.1:515701-517629 GCF_000951045.1 Mandrillus leucophaeus
GAGTCCCCTGTAGTGCCATAAATCCTAGATCTAGGTGACTCAGTGCTCTTCCTAAACCAGACGGCACCCTGAGGCTCTGAGGGCACCCTCTGTCCCCAGGCCAGTCCATCAGCCCCGGCAGAAGCTTCTAGAGTAAGAGCCTGTGGATTTGTATTGGACGGATGCAAACCAGGCCAAGTCACAGGGGCTCATCCTGGAAGCCCATCCGTTTACCCACTCATGCCCTGGAGAGCCCTGCCCCAGCTCCACACCCGCAGTCATGCTGAACCACAACAACTGGTTTCTAGGCCCTCAAGCCACTCCCTCTCCCCCCTGGACAGACCCTTCTCAAACCATGAGGCCCAGAGTAGCCTTAACAGGTGCTCCCAGCAGAACTGGCCACTGCATGAATTGGTATTTGTGTGTGTGTGTGTGTGTATGTGTGTGTGTGTGGTGGTTCTTGTTCTGTCACTCAGGCACAGTGCACCATAAGTACAGTGGTGCTATCATGGTTCACTACAGCCTCAACCTGCCAGGCTTGGGTGATCCTCCAGCCTCAGATTCCCGAGTAGCTGGGACCACAGGTGCACATCACCACCACTATTTAATTTTTTGTAGAGTCAGGGTCTTGCTATATTGCCCAGGCTGGTCTCAAACTCCTGGGCTCAAAACTGAATCTGCCCACCTCAGCCTCCTAAGGTGCTGGGATTACAAGTGTGAGCCACTATGCCCAGCCTAGAATTGATATTTCTTCAACTATTACTGAGTTTAATACATGACCTCCACTTACAGAGATATCAGCACAGTCTCACAGCCCAAGGGTTTTTCTGAATCTCGATTCTGTCCAAAGTCAATATCTAAAGACAGGGTCAGAACTGACCCTCCCTCAATGAAGCCTAAGGGCAAATGCAGCAGCATCAAAGGGTATAAGGAGACAAAGGAGGGTAAGAAAATACACATTGAAATTCCGGTGTTAGAATCATAATCACTGACACTTTAAAAGAGGCAATCTGCTTTCCAAAACATGTAGCTGCTGGATTAACTTCAAAGTCACCAGATTCCACAGCCAGGCGCTCAGAGGGGCACGGCTTTCTAAGGCCGCACAGCCCTGGGCAGCGTAACAGCCTCGGGGCAAACTAAACAAAGGCTTGGTTCTCTCAAGAAGCTGCTGAAGTCCTTCCAAATAGTTTATTCTTCTAAATAAGTTAGACGGCCTCCTACAACACTGTTTAGAGTGACAGTGTGTTCAGAAGTGTGAAGTGAAAATACATCTCAGGACCCCAAAAATCACTAAGCTAAAGGGAAGTCAAGGTGGGAAATGGCTTAGGGCAAACCTGCCTCCCATGCTCCTAACAGAGACTGAAGGGGGAAAAAAAAAAAGCCACGTACCTCCCTCACAACCGTCGGTCCACAAGGAAATTCCTCAGGGACAAAGGACAGAACTCAAAGTCACCATCTGCACACGTAGATGCGGATCTTACTGCTTTCCCTGGAAAGGCTCACCAGAAACGCGTCTGTCTCTGATCTGTGACCTGGAAACCCCTCCCCACTTCGTCATCCCTCCTTCCTGGACCAAACCAACGTACATCTCACATATATTGATGTCTCACATCTCCCTAAAATGTGTAAGACCAAGTTGTGCCCTGAACACCTTGGGCACATGTCCAGGTCCTGAGACTGTCACGGTGCATCCTCAACCCCTCCTGAGGCTGTGTCTTTAACCTTGGGAAAATGAACCTTCTGAAAGGGCCGAAAACTATTCTCAGATGCTTCTGGGTTTACAGGAAGCATTCTCTCCTGCGGCTATAACCATGAAATCATATGGAATTACAAAATGCCATTTTAGTAAAGGCTGAAGGAATTAGGGTTTGATGTGCTTTTAAAAAAAAAAAGGAACGTTCTATTTATCAATGGACCATGAAAGCCCACACCCCCTTCTGCAGTGATGA
>NW_012104242.1:525579-526108 GCF_000951045.1 Mandrillus leucophaeus
ATGTTAACAACTATTGCTACAAATGCAGAGAAATGGGGTATCATCCGTGCTGGTCACCGAATTCCTAGCACCAAAGCTTCAGGGCCCCCCAGTCTCACGGAAACTTCTATCGCCCTAAAGCCAACTCTGGAGACGAAGGCCGAGCTGGGGAAAGGCTGTCACCCACAAATCCACACCACGGGGCCCTCTGCAGTTTTAAGAAATTCTTGGCCTGTCCTGGGGTTTGGGGAAATCAGGATGCAAGCAGATACCGTACGCTCTGCCACAGGACCGTAAAGTCTGCAGAACCTCAGAGGAACACGGAGACAAATGGCTGCACGAGTCCCACAGGTCAACTCTCGACGGGCACCCGTGTCAAGAACACAGACACGCCGGGAGGGGCAGCCGATGCAGGCAACGCCTGCAGCCCCAGCACGCGGCAGCGTCTGAGTGTGGGGGTCTCTGGCCAGGCTCCACCACAACTGCCATATTCTGTGGCAAAATTTTAAAAATAGGTTTTAACTAGTTACAACTCTAATTTGTTTTACAC
>NW_012104242.1:528327-541450 GCF_000951045.1 Mandrillus leucophaeus
GGGAGGGGCGGGAGCGAAGCAGCCTGGGTCCCTGCTAGTCACAGATGGCAAATGCCAACCAGCCCCGACCTTCGCTTTGCAGAGAAGAAATCCTTCTCTTTTGTCAGGTCCCTGTTAGAAGTTTGCACCCATTCCTTTAAAGAAAAAAAACAAACTCAGGTACAACATGGGTGTTTTGCTGACAATATTTCAATTATCTGGGGGGGCCTTGGGTCGAATAACGCCAAAACAGGAAACTGAACCCTGTTCTTCGGGAAACCACCTTCCAGCCCCATCTACCCTCCCAGGCTGTCACCTTATGGTGTTTGTCTGCTAGATGATTATTTTTAACAGTAACTGCTCTTAAGAGCTAGGAGTACAGAACAGACAAGAAGTCAGCTCGGGTTGAGGGGAAGCAGGAACAGACCCCTCTCCCTGCAGGACGGTGGATGAGGAACCTTCAGCACCTGGGCTTGCAGGATGCTGGATCTCTGAGAGCATCTCCTCTCACAGCTCAAGTACGGCCAGACCCTCCTCTGCCGCAGCCTGTTCAGGAGAAGGCAGCACCCGCCCTAGACACTCACAGCCCTGTGTAGGGTTCAGCTGGAGCTGAACTTTCCTCCCTTGGTAAGAGTCAGGGCCAGCAGTGAGGAGGAGAGAAGCAGCAGGCATGAGGGGCACTGTGGCAACTCCACGCCACGCTAACTCATCTGACGTGCTCCGGCCAAAGCCATGCTTCTCGGAGAGCATTTCCCTTCACACGTCCAGAAATCATCAACGTCTATTCTCTCCACAGAACAGATCCTTCCCTAGGAGGCAGACGCTTGGCTGTAACACGTGGTAATGAGGGGAGCGCTTTCGTGCCCATTCCGTGGTGCTTCCTGTTACCTGTTTTACCTTAAGCTAAAAACGGTTCCCGTTTACACTCTGTAGTGAGACAGCAAAACACATGAGATTCAGTGCAATCCCACAGCCGTCACTGCTGACTTCAAGTTCTTTACTTGTTCATTTTGCTTCTCGAGTTTCGTACTCTATCCCAGGGTTCCAGGCCTGTGGATTCAACCAACCATAGATCAAGAATACTTTAAGGTGTTTGTACTAAGCATTCAGACTTTATTAAACAATATAGTTTAACTACTCGCATGGCGTTACGAGCAACCCTGACAGGACTGAAAGTCTGCAGGAGGATGTGCGTATGTCATATGCAAACACGATGCCATTTTATACCAGGGACCTGAGCGCCCACAGACCTTGGTATCCATAGACAGTCCTGCAGCCCACCCCCGTGGGCACTGTGGAATGGCTATAATAGAAAATAGAGGTTTTAAACAGTTATGTACTAAATCTAATCTTTTGTTAAGAAATTACTGTGTATCACGTCCTTCCTGGCCCAGAGACTTGACATGTTCTTATCTTTTCGTACACTGATCTAACTAGTCATTCCAGTAAGCTTATTGAACACAAATCAATTTTACAATTAAATTCTTACAGGAATCACACTCATACTGTAAGCTGCTTTGGTTTTAAAGTGAAATAACCAATAGTTTTGAAAACCAGCTGTATCATAGAATAGGATAAAGCAGCCCCATGACATGCAAAAACATGGGGTTTCAAAGCTAACCAGTATAAAATACGTTACAAACCCCTAAATATGAAAATGTTTTATACAACAGATATTCCAGAAAAAAGATGTTCAAAAAACCCCTTTGCAGAAAAGCACTTTCCCCTTCATTTTTCACACGGTTTCCAGAAGCTTGTGTTTGGCAATGACCATGAACCAGAAGTAATGTCCACTGCAACTACTGCTACGGCAACACAGAATATTAAGGCAAAAAAAAAAAAAAGGACACAGCATATTTCCTATTGATGAGGACAGGTAGAATGTTATAAAAATGAGTGTGTTCTAAAGTCAACAATGTTCAAATTCTAGGTCTCCCGCAGACACTAGATGGTAACCGCCAAAGCTTATGTACTTGGCAACGTTCAAGGAGACCAAGTTCAGAGCTGTCACAATGCAGCACCATCCTCACGCGATTATCTCAGGCCGGTTTGAGGGCAAGTGCCCCCGTCACAGCGGGAAAGCTGGCCACCCCAGCACTTCCTGAGATCACAGACCTTCGCCTTCCCACGTCTTCAATAGTTCCTTTACACTGGGAACCAGACAGCAAAACCTAAAACACTTCCTCAAATCTCAAGACAGTCTTTAGAGCTCTTTTCCTTGCCCCTTCTCTTACTGAAAAAGCCTATTTTGTAAGCAACCTGTAGTGCTTACCAGAGCTGGGGAGGGAGGAGAGCTAGTGTTTGGTAGATCGAGTGTCCAGCGTGGGGAGACCAGGAAGTTCTGGAGATGGATGGCGGTGATCACGGCACCAGTGTGAGGACACTTAATGCCACCAAACCATACACTTAAAAATAGTTACAGTGCTATGCAATTTTACCACAATAAAGAGACTGAGAAAATTCATCTACAATTACTGTCTCCAATATCTTGCTTCCTGTAAGGTGCATTTGCTTTCGGAAATCCTCAGAGCAATCATGAAAGACTAATACCCTGTCATCTCTAAAACGCAGGCAAAGTCTAGGAAAGTAGCTGGAAAGCAAAGCGTCCGTTAGACACGGCAGCCGTGGCAGGACAAACACATGGTAGGAAGGTGGTTGCTACACGCAGATGCGAAGGGTGTGGGGAGCCACAACACCCGATGCTCAGGAGGCACCTGGGCAGGAGCTGAGAATGTACCAAACATGTTCGATCACGCAACATTCACGGACCCTGAGTCCAGCCACAGCCGCTGACATCCACTGTGCCCGGGATGTCCTCTGCCACAGAGATACGCACCCTGCCGACGATAGTACACAGATTAAATGTCAAAGCACAGACATCACAGACATGCTCAGGTTCAGCTTCTCAGAGAGAAGCAAAAAACACATTTCCCAGACCCCAGCAGCATGACTCTCCACCTGAATGTACCCCCCTCCCATTGATTCTCGAACCCGTCTCTCCCCGTCCCGTGCATCCCCGCACCTGTGTCTCGGCCCTCACTCACTCACTCCCTCGTTGGATCAGGCACCAACAGTCCACTGTGTGCCTGGTGCACTGAGCCTTGTCAGGGGCCTCTGGGCTGCGTGCCAGGACACGCACCTGGGAACTCCCAGTGCACACGTTGGTCTCCTGCAGGACGCTTGGCTCTTATACCTGGGGGAGCCGGCACCCACCCATACAACTGACTGCACTCTCAGAAGTCACAGAAGGCCCCTCACCAACCCAGCAGCACCCTGAGGCCACATCCCACTCGCCTGCTGGCTCCTGAGCCTCCCACCCTGTGATGGCTCCCTCCTTCCTGAGCTCCTTTGGTTCCCTGCCTCGATTCCACTGGTCCCTCTCCTCATGGGCCTCTTTCCTGTCATCTGGCAGGGTTCTACCAGGACCCTCTGGCTCTCACGCCACCCCAGCTCCACAGACCCCCCCCACTGGGTGGAGCACATGCCTCCAGCCCGACCTTGCTGATATGCTCCAGCTGGCCCCGGACTCCAACCGCGCTGCTGCAGCTTTCCATCAGTGTGACATCTGCAAGTTACCTCCTGGGCAATGCCAAGTGATGGTAACATCAACCAGGAGGCACCGCTGAGAAGCAGAACGCATGGTGCGGTGCCCAGAACGTCACGTCCTTCAATAGACGCTGCGTGTCTCCTCTCCTGGCACAGCTTCGCTGTAGGAAGGCGGCCATTACTCCAGTGCTACTTCCAACACCGGGGAAAGCAAGCTTCAGAAATGAGCGGTGTCGAAGAGGCAGGACCCACCACAGCAGGGCTGCCAGCAGCCAGACGACCACAGCCCCAGCATTCCCCAGCCACCATGGCTGACAACCCAGGCTCCAGAAATGCACGGCTTCAACCTTAGGAGTAAAAACCCTCCCAAGCCAACTATGATTTTCACCAATGGGATTGGGGAGTGGGGTGTTCTAACCCTGCCTCTCTCGACAGCACAGATCATCAGATCCCACTTCTTATAGGATTGGGGAGTGGGGGGGTCTAACCCTGCCCCCCTTGATAGAAAAGAACTGGGATCTGATGATCTGTGCTAAGTCAGCACTTTGCTTCCATCACATGCAGTCATCCTCAGCACCAGGAAAAGTCAGAAGCGTTGAGTGATGACACCAATACCAACACATGTGGTTCCGGCGGCTCCAGTAACTGGCTGCACAGACACAACCCAACAGCGGTAAGATCCACAGACATCACCAGTCTTCCAAGGATCGTGTTCCTGAATCTTCTGCATTCGGAATAACCGTCTCCTTTGCCAGGGCTGAGCCATGCTTCCCTCTTGCCTGTCCTTCACCAGCTCCGTGCGCGTTTCCGGGCAAGTATTTGTGCAGGTGCTATCACTTATTTCCACAGCAATAACGTACACAGACACCACACAGAAATGGGTAACCCTGTTAGGAGCTGTGCAGGGAGATCTAACTCATCAGATGTGCCAAATTCCTGTTGCCATAGAAATTCAACTAACGTTGCTATGACCGTATCTCTTACTGCACCACTAAAGACCATCCGGGTAAGAGGAATGTGCCTCTACATAGCATTCAGCGCACGTTTACATGTCGGTTTTCCCTGAATATGGTTGTTATGTGAGATAGAAATCAGTAAGATGGGCTGTAACATATAGTATAGGATCGTTGTGTCTGCTAGGCTCAAACACATCCTTTAAGATCCTCAGAAAATGAAGTTTAACTCTCTGGGGACATGAGTTACATAGTAACATGTTCTGGATACTGTCTCTTTCACATTCTAAATATCAACACCAAAGAAGTTCTTGAGTTCCTTTTTAAATTGAAAAGCAATTTACAAATCATAAAAGCCCCAATATTAAAGGATACAATTCAGTCTTTTTAGCATATTCTCAAAGCTACACATGCAATCAACCACTAGTATGTAATTCCGGGACTTTTTCACCACCTGCCAAAGAAACCTTGAACCCATTAAGAGTCAGCACCTGCTCCTTCCTTCCGCCAGCTGACTTCCGTTTCTCTGGATTTGCCCATTCTGGACACCTGTTGAGAATCGTACAGTGCGTGACCTTTGGCATGACCTTCGGTGCTGGCATCTTTCACGTCCAAGACTCATTCGGGTTGGAGCACATGTTTTGTTCCTTTTTACGGCTGATATTCCATTGTGTGCATATTTTCTTTATCCATTCATCCGTTGACAGATACTTGGGCTGTTTCTACTATTACGAATAATGCTATGAAGATTCTTGGATAAGATTTCTTGTAAAAATGTTTTCAATTTTCTTGGGCATATGCCTAGGAGTGAAATTCCTGGGTCGTACGGTGATTTTATGCTCAACTTTTCTGAGGAACTGCCAGACTTTTCCAAAGCAACTGTACCATTTTACTTCCCCTCCCACTAGCAATATATCAAGATTTCAGCTTTCCCAAATTCACCACCATGTCACTGTCCAATACGGGGATGTACCCATCTCAGTGGTTGTGAAGTGGTATCTCATGGTGGTTTTGATTTCCATTTCTAAAATGATGAATTCTGCTAAACATCTCATGTGCTTTTTAAGGCATTTATATGTCTTTCTTTGGAGAATGTCTATTCAAATCCTTTGTCCATTTTTAAATTGGATTTTTATTAAGAGTTTTTAAATATATTATTGATATCAGACCCTTATCGGGATAATGTATCCTGTTCTGTGGGTTGTCTTTTTTACTTTAATAGTATCCTCTGAAATGAACATTTTTAATTTTTATACCATCTTTTTCCCTTCAGTTGCTTGTTATGCTTTAGACGTCTCATCTAAGGAAACATTGCCTAATCCAACGTAACAGTTTCTCCAGGATTCTCCCCTAAAAGTGTCATCGGCTGAACTGTGCCCCCCCCAAAAGATTCCCATGTTAAAGTCACAACCCCAGAAACTCAAAATGTCACTGTATTTACATACAGCGCCTTTAACTTGGCAATTTAGGTCCCATAAGATCTTACGAGTAGGCCCTGATCCAGTATGACTGGTGTTCTTATAAGAGAATTTAGACAGTCCTCAGTGCTACACGCACATAAGAGAAACCTGTGAGGACACAGAGAAGACGCCATCTACATAGCATGGGGTGAGGCCCTAGAGAATCCAACCGTGCCCGCACCTTGACCCCAGGCTTCCAGCCTCCAGAACAAAGGAAATAAGATGCTGTTTAAGCCGCACGGTCTGTGGTGTCCGTTATGGTACCCAGCAGACTGACAGAATGGGTCTCACAGTTGGCTCCTTACGCTGGATCCATTTTGAGCTTTGCGTGTAGGGTGAGGAAGGGTCCAGTCCATCCTTTTCCATGTGGATACCCCAGTTGTCCCAGCACCATCGAGTTGTGAAAGGAAAAAAGTAAAGCAACCCTTACGTCCTTTTCTCCATCAACAGATTAGAAGATACGTGAAGAATCGTGAACAATTTTGTCAGTTGAAGCCAGTGGTTTTCAAACTTTTAGGTCTCAGGAACCCTTTGCACTTTATTAAAGATCACAGAAAGCTTTCTCATGAGGCCGGGAGCGGTGGCTTATGCCTGTAATCCCAGCACTTTGGGAGGCAGAGGCAGGTGGATCACTTGAGGTCAAGGAGTTCAAGGCCAGCCTGGCCAACATGGTGAAACCCCATCTCTACTAAAATACAAACCTTAGCCGGGCATGGTGGTGGACACCTGTAGTCTCAGCTACTAGGGAGGCTGAGGCAGGAGAATTGCTTGAACTCAGGAGACAGGTTGAAATGAGCTGAGGTCACACCACTGCACTCCAGCCTGGGTGGCAGAGCAAGACTCTATCTCCAAAAAAAAAAAAAAAAAAAAAACTAGTTCATTTCACAATGATAAAGTCATTATGTCTTAACACTGTCTTAAAAAACCATTTTCCAAAAGCAGCAGCAGCGTGGCAGCAGTTTGTGCTGCTGTGAAAACACCTAACATCTCTGCCTCAGACAGGATTCTCATGCCTGCATCTGCGTTCAGTGGGCCGCAGAGCCATGGCTGAAGTTTATGAAGAAAGTCCAACCCCATGCTGATATACAATTAGAAAGCAGTATTTTCATTGTGTTTTCAGATCATTTTAGGTATTCTCTGCTGCCAGATGTAACAAGCGGCCCTTCCGTACAGGTTGTCTGCAACGCGGAGTCTGCACTCTGGTCAATGGGCCTTTCTGCCCCAGCTCCTTCTAAGTCGACTGGTCCATCCTGCACTTGAATGGCTTTTACCAGCACACGATTTTGTAATCACACATTGGTTAGAAAACATTGATTCAGAGTTATGAGCAGCTTCCACATTGTATGTCAAAAAAAAAAAAAACCACATCAATATCACCATTGATCACATGGGAAAGTGGTGGACACAAGATTCTTATATTTTAATATTCACTGGAAAGCCAAATGTCTATCATTGGGAATAATGTAAGGTACTTTCCTTGAGATGAGTCATTTTGTTCATTTTTCAGGCCACACCTGCAAATACCTCCCCATCTGAAGTGGCATTGTTTGTAAGTCATTCTTTACATAAAGGAGGCCATTAGTAGAAGAAGTGGTTCTGCAGGTTCATAGCTCAGAGGCACCAGTGCCCTCAAGATAACCATAAAATCCTCAGAAGACGCACCTGTGCACACTTCCTGTTTCTCAGAACATTCCAGAAGGAACACTGAATTTTGGTGCCGCAGCGGTACTGAAGTTTGCCCTCACCCACACAATAAACCCAGGGAGCTCCCCCAACCCCCACCCCGAGGCCACAGCCTTGGTCCTCTGTCTGGTCTAGGAGGGCTCCTGCAGCTCCAGCCTAACAGGGAACAGAAGGCACCCACATGTCAGAAAGCCCTCCCAAGGCCCGGCGAGCACTTCTGCTTACGTGCCAGCCAAGTGCGTTTGACGAGGCTACAGCCACCTGTACGGCAGGCAGCAAGGTACCCAGCAAATACTCAGGCCTCACGTTACTGAGGAAGGAAGGTGGACAGTGAGGTACCCAGCAAGTACTCAGGGCTCACGTTACAAAGGAGCAAGCCAGGCAGACAGTGAGGTACCCAGCAGGGTTCACGTTACCGAGGAGGAAAGGAGGGTGGAGACAAGGGGGCTGGAACAGTCTGTCATAAGCTTTAGCATTTACAAGGCTCGCTGAAGATTATCTGATTTGATCTTCACAACAGCTCACAAGATAGGCAGAGGCATGACTGTTTTCGCTTCATAAAGAGAGATCCCGAGAACTGATGACCACGTGCTCTTCCCACAGGCTCCCAGAAATCATCCTCAAATCATCTCAGTTGTATACATGTGATAATATCTCAGTCACGTCCCTTCTCTGCAGGGGGATTTTAATGCCGCCCTGCTGTTCCTTTGCACCCCTGCCCTCCCCTGCATTTCAGCCATGCCCACCATCCATGGGGAGTCTGCACCACCCCACCCCCACTGCTGCCGATGGCTTGGGTCACCCTTATCTTTCATTTCCACCTTCAGGGACCTGGTTCTTCCTGCAAATGCAGCTCAAACTTGCTTATTGTGTGAAGCCTTTTCCAGCCACCACAACTATCATGTGTAAAATCAGTCTGTGGAATGCTTCGTTTAGGAGGTGTTTATGTTGCCTCATTGGCTGTGATCAGGACCAAATTCTGAGCAAACCAGGTGGTCTCCTCTCCACATCTCTGCTCCAGTGCACTTTAAAACAAGGATTCCGAGAAGCACCTTTTTAGTCCAATTCACGCATGAGTCTGCCCCACACCCTGCAGAAAAGCCCTGGCGGTCAGGGCTCAGGGCCCCCAGGTGGGTCAGGAGAGTTTAGTGCCCTCTCTGGAGTTGTTGCCCAGACACCCACGGCTGGAAGGGAAGAAACTTGCATTCTGTGAAACATCCAGGTCCCAAGACCCACTCAGGAGCAGAAAACGGGGAAAGAGCCTCGAACAGACCCTCAGGAGGGCAGTCAGCAGGAGCCACGGAGGCCACCAGGAGGGAGGGAGGCAGGCAGTGAGGCCGGAGGTGATGTGGCCAGAGGTGACGTGGTGCAGGGATGACACGGCGTGGTGGAGGGAGGAGACGTGGCCAGAGGCAATGTGGCCAGGGAAGGAGACACAGCTGGAAGTGACAAGAGGGGTCTCTCCAGGCCTCAGACTGTGCCTGATTTATGGATGACATTCTAATTAAGATGTTATATCTAACTTTAAAGTAGCAATTTAGAACCATTGTGTACATTTAAAGCACGGTACAAATATAGCACATTTCCCAAACCAAAGAACAGTGCATTGAAGGAAAAAATAGCTCACCAAAAAAAAACTGAGTAAAGAAAAAATTCATTTAAGATCAGAAATAAAGAGATCCTACAGCTCTTCTAGTTCAATCCCCACCCTAACGTGAATGGGGGGAAAAGGGAAGTGGAGTCTAGTCAGAATTAAAGGCAAAACTGATCCAGTTTACTTTCTACTCGACAGAAAACAAGAAAAGTTCATCAAGGAAGCCCTATAAACAGTAGCTTTAGGAGTCCCTAAAATGCAAAATTCACCTTCAAATTAAATAAACTGCTAAGTGTGTATAGTTATTTTTTTCATTATTGCCTTCCTCATCCCCAGGGGCTTTTTTAGACCTTGTTTCCCCCTAATTGCCTCCAACATCCAGGAAATTTAAACTCCACAAGTAAACCATGTCTCGATTCACACACAGCGTCCTTTGGAGCAGACCCGTCTGTTGCTCTAAGACATCCTTGTCACCTAAGCACCGAGTACAGCCTGAGAATGCACAACACGCACACACGAACTCGGACAGACAACAGGTGAGATACGGCCATGAGGAGGAAGACGAGGCAACTGACTTCACCGACACCCCAGATCCGTGGAGAAGTGACACATGCAGCCTGCTCAGGTGCCAGTGACTCCTGGAAAACAGCCAAGGGCAGTATTGGGAGAAGCAGCACCACAGGCCAGGAGGGTCTGGGGGCTTCAGAGGGGAGGGGCGCCCCGACCAGGTGCTGGGGTCGGCAGGACAAGCCCTGGGTCCCCCCCGTCACTTTTCACTCCCTACTACCTAATCTCGCCCTGAAGTTGCAGCAAGTCCAGGTATTCATTTACCCACAAAATTAAGTATCTGTGAGTAACACAAGTCACTAATCCACACAGATCTGAGTCCATAGATACCTCCCAGAGATGCCACCATCTCTTCTGGTAGAAGAGCAGCCCAGCGGCCCACGCTGCTAGGAAGGGAGACTGTCTCCAGCCTGACGCTGCAGAGTCCTCAACACAAAGTCTACCTTCGGGAACCATGCCGTCTCCTCCAGAAGCAACTAGGGGCATGTAGGGTTTTTTAAAATCTTTTTTTTTCTTAAGACAGAGTCTCCCTCTGTCACCCAGGCTGGAGTGCAGGCGCACAATCTCGGCTCACTGCAACCTCCGCCTCCCGAGTTCAAGTGATTCTCCTGCCTTGGCCTCCCGAGTAGCTGAGATTACAGGCGCCTGTCACCACGCCTGGCTAATTTTTTGTATTTTTAGTAGAGACGGGATTTCACCCTGTTGGCCAGGTTGGTCTCGAACACCTGACCTCATGTGATCCACCCGCCTCAACCTCCCAAACTGCTGGGAATACAGGCATGAGCCACGGGTCCCGGCCCATATGGCTATTTAAATTTGACTAAAATTAAATAAAATTAGAGGTTCAGTTTCTCATTTGCACTTCAAGCATTCAGTTACCCACAGGCGGCCACCGACTAGAGGCTGGTAGAGATGTCACACTCCACACTGTAGAAGGATCTAGGGACGAAATGGCTCTAAGATCATCTCAGCATCTTTATATTGAAGCTACTGAAGTTTTACTCTGATTATTATAAACATCAGCATTTTCCCCACTTAAAAATGTCAGTGCTATTGCAATGATCAGATCTGTGACTTCCCAGCAGCTCTTCTCTTCCTGGACAGAGAACTGTAGAGCATCTGCACTCTGCCTCCACAGTAAGGGACAGAAGCCTCTGTGTAAAATCAAGGGGAGGAAAAAAAGTGAATCCCTAGTCCCTCTCCCCCCACAATTTTGTGAAACGCCTCAATATTCAGAAAAACTTCCAGAGTTGCAGTAAACAAGCATCCCTTGACCAGGAAGCAACAGGGAAGCAAGAAGAGGGAGATGTGAGGACCCCTCCGTTCCCTCTGGGACCCCAGGCCCAGCCAGGACTGAGAAGGGCAGCACAGCCTGGCAGACCTGCACACCCGATGCAAACCATGCACACGGCTTCCCCGGGCCTCGGTCCCCCGCTCTGCCCTCACTGGCCACTGTGGCTCTGGTAGAGGCAGCTCCCTGAGCCCCAACACCCACAGCCAGTCCCCTCCTTGCAGGTCTCAGCTCTGCTGTGACTGCCTCAAGTGCCTCCCTGATGCTTATCATCCAGGTACCGTGTCCACTCTACCCCACAGCCCTTGCTACCGCCCACCCCACCACGGAGCCTAGCACACAGCAGGTGCCCGACACCCCAACGGACGGGCATGCCAGGGTAGGGCTTAGAGTTCCAAGGGCCACGTCCTGCATACCACCACAAGCGCCGAGGAGGCTGTGGAAGGGGTCCAGGATTCAGGCCTGCACTCAGCTGCTCCCGGCCCCGGAGGCCACGAACCTAGCAAGGGAGCACAGCCGGAAGCAGGGTCCCAACCCCTCTTCCTGCTCCCTCAAGAGGAAGGGGGCCTCGGGGCACAACCCCAGGAGCACCTTCCTCCTGCCAAGCTGCCTGTCACAGCACAGACACCTTCACCACAGGGAAACCCACTCCTGTGAGGAGAAAACCAAGTACCACAGGAGCCACGTCCACTGGCAGCATCTGCTGAGCCCAATAGCGACAGCAGCAGCCGGGCCCCCACGCAGCACGCACCGACTCTGAACCCGCCCCACACACCACAGGCCGACCATCCTGAAGCTCAGCTTCCACTCATCAGGGGCCTCTTCCAGGAGAGCTCGACATGTCTATCTTCCCTGGGGGTCACAGAAAGGTGAGGGACTCAGCCCCCCGAGTGTGCACAGAGTCAAGCTCCCACTAGCTGTGCAGACAACTTCCCCAGCCCTGGCCAGGGAAGGGGCCAAGTGCAAACAGCCATCTTTTGCCCGCACAGGTACAGAATTCAGCCAGCTCTCCCAGTGGAGTCGTGACAGGTCAACTCCAGGCTCCTCAGTGCTCTGGGGTTCACCTCGGGCCACTGCACCTTTGAAACGTGGCTGTGGACTCCTCTCGGCTGCTCAGTGTCACAGCCCATTTCATTCCGACACTGCAGGCCCCTGCTGTGGTGTCAATACCCAGGACACCCCTGCGGGCATCCTCCGAGATGCTGCTGCAGCTGTTGTGATCTGAGAACAGCCACGTGCAGGCATCAAAAGGAGGGCTTCTCAAGTCTCCTCCGAGAGCAGTGGCTGCAGCTCCGGAAGACGCTGCACTGAATCCTGGGTGAGCCTGGCTCGGTCTGCAATCTAAGCCGGGATGCTGGGGAGACATACTCTGTTGTAACTGACAGAGGCTGTTGGTGGCAGCTCTACCAAGACCGAGAATGGCAACTACTCTGAGATTTACTATCCATATTTTCTATCTGATGTTTAAAAGGAAAGCATCGTGAAGTTCCAGTAGAAAGGAATTTTCTATAATCTATCACATCGAGATACAGCAGAAATGTAGCTAAAATGTTCGTAGGGTCTATGCAGAGGAAGAGACAGGTCTATTTCAGGAAAAGTGCTCGCTGGCTTTTTAGAAATAGAGTGAAATCCCTGCCAAGTAAAAGGTTGTTTATACTTTTGCTTTGGAAACAGAGAGGGAAAGTTATTATTCAAATACATTAACTATATTTAAGTGTTCTGGTAGACTAAGTATTCAATATTCAAAAATAAGTAATTCTGTTCAGTCTATTTCATTCTTTAAATGTAGCTTTCAAAAACTGACAAACACCTGGCTGGGCGCGGTGGCTCACGCCTGTAATCCCAGCACTTTTGGAGGCCAAGGCAGGTGGATCATGAGGTCAGGAGATCGAGACCATCCTGGCTAACATGGTGAAACCTCGTCTCTACTGAAAACGCAAAAAATTAGCCGGGCCTGGTGGCGGGCACCTGTGGTCCCAGCTACTCAGGAGGCTGAGGCAGGAGAATGGGGTGAACCCAGGAGGCGGAGCTTGCACTGAGCCGAGATCAC
>NW_012104242.1:544072-547621 GCF_000951045.1 Mandrillus leucophaeus
GAGTAGGGGAAACAAGTCTTTGCTCCTGAGCCGGCCACCTTGACGCTGGGCATAAGACCAGCACTGCTACGTCTCTGGGGAGAGGAGCGGCCCTGGGCAGGAATGCACTTGGCAGCCCCAGGGAGGGGCCAGGTGTGGAGGACCAGGCCTCTGCCCGCAGACACGTCAGCACAGCATCCTGGAGCAGAACCTCCAGCCCAGCTGAGCCTACAGATGGCTGCAGCCCTCGACAGCATCTTCACGGTGACCCGGGGGACTGGGCCAGAGCCGTTCAGCAGGGCCGCCCTGAATCTGCAACCTGAAGAAGCTGTACAGTCGTACGTGTACTTTGCCTTAAGCCCCTAGGTTTTGGGGTCACTTGTCACACAGCGACAGACAGTGGATGTGCACGGGCTCCCAGGCCATGATGGCCTCTGCTGGCCTCATCCGGGCTGTCTCATCTGTTCCCACAACATCACGTTTCTCAGAGCCAAAGGCTGCCAAGGCCCCCTCTCTTCAGTCATTACAAGCTCACGATACAAAGTGAAAAAAAAAATCTGTAAAATACAATGTATGACGCAATACAGGGTGAATGCGCAGGCACATGTAAAGGGTGCTTCAAAGTACTCTGAGATTTGTAGTAGGGTGAAGTAGATGCCTAGTAGGATCGTAATGAGTAGGGCTTGGATTATTTGTTTTCGATTACTTTCTATCAGACTATGGTGGGCCCAGGTGATTGTAACTCCTGATGCAAGTAGTACAGAGGTGTTTAAAAGAGGTACTTCTAGTGGATTTAGGGGGGTAATTCCTGTTGGAATACGCACATACACACGCGAAACAGGCGCACGCGCATGAAACAGGTGCACACGTGAAGGTGTACACATGTCAAACAGGTGTGCCTACACACGTGAAAGCACCAGACATGAAGGGCTGTCTTTGGGAGCCTGGTTTTTAGGCATCTCCCTCACCCTTTTACATCTGCATGATCAAACACAGCACACCACAGTACTGAGGGGAAGCCCCAGTTTCTCATGGGGGCACATGAGGCTTTATTTATGCCACAGGTTGCATCACTACATTCTAGAACTGCAAGGCCCCCCACTGCCAGGACTGGGTCAGGTTCACCCTGTGCTCCAAGGACCAGACCGCCTGCCAGCCCACACGGACCTGCCCCTCGGATGGTGCGGCTGCTTCTAAAACAGAGGCTCAGCCCCACCCAGAGACCTGCAGTACCTGTTATTAAATCAAGACTTGGCTGTGGGTAAATGTGAAGATTTTTATTAAACATGACTCTCAAACATTCAAAGGACCATAACCAAATGCTCCTTTCACAGCCACGGCGTGTCCAGATGCTCATGGAGAAGGCCAGGGCATGGGAACCCATGGAGCCCCGACAAGGCAGACTCAGAGCTGTGTGGTGTAGTTAGCACCGATTTTGTTTTGACACTTGCCTTTTATATTCAGATTAAAATAAAAAACAAGCCGCAAAAGTAGCTCACATTCTATTTCAATTCTCTGTATTTCTGTAGTAACTGGGCCCCTTTCCCTCTGGTTTCCCAGCCAAGCGTTAAATAGGCCCAGCTGGGATTTTTCAAAGTCTGGGCCTCTGTTGTAGAGCTGTCTCTTATACACATCTAGATGTGTATAAGAGACAGACTCCAGCCTGGGCGACAGAGCAAGACTCCGTCTCAAAAAAAAAAAAAATAAAAAGTAGAAAACACCCCATGTCTGCCCTGGCTCCGGCCATCTCCACGGAGTGGACGGAGCTTGGGAAAAGGTCACTGTGGAGGCCCAGAAGGCCGGGCCTGGCCTTTGCTCAGCAGATGAGCAAGAGGTTCAGCCACCCTAGGGAAGCAGCCCATATTTGCTATGTTACTGATGATATCCACATAAATTTCTATTTTGCCTCCCACACAGACCTGGGATCCATGATTGAGCAAGCGGCTCGTGCCAACAGACCCTCCATGCCATCATTTCCCTGACCTCCCCAAGAACAGCCGGGTCCTGCCCCTGTTCTCCCTCATCCCTGCAGCACATGGCTTGCTGTGGAAGCCCAGCAGTGCTGGCTGAACCCACGTTCACCTGGGGCGTTCAGGAGAAGCCTCTGTGCAGAAATCAGCTGGGAAGCAGGGCTGTGTGTGCTGGCAGGTCACTCGAATGGATTTACAGAACTGAGTTTTCAACACAGGTGCCACCACCAAGTCCCTCAAGCCCTTCGTGAGCCTCGAGCCACAGAGCTATTTGCTGCCCTCCCACAATCTCTAACCACCCTGCACAGAAGCCCAGTTTATCCAAAAAACCATGAAATTTTGCATGTAAACGAAGTTTGGCATAACGAATTAAAAGTGAAGTCACCACTTCTATTTTCCATTAATCCATTCATTCAAACAAGTATCCCTTGAATATGTGCATCGAATACTGTGGAATTAGGATTTAGCCCATGTCTTCAAGAAATATACATCACAGAAGAAAAGGTATAGCTTGTAACAACAGTGGTGAAGAGGCAAGAAATAATCATCATAGAAGGAAAGGTATAGCTTGTAACTAACATAGAAGGAAAGGTATAGCTTACAACTAACAGTGGCGAACAGGACAGAATCTCACACGCTCATCAGGAGCCGCCGAGGAGGAAGCCACGATCCATTTCCACCTGCAGTAGATAAATGTTTCCTGGATAAAGTAACTTTTCTACAGTGATATCTGTTCCTTATTGTTTAGATCTTGCTTGATATAGTATTAAACTACCACTTTATATGCTGCTTATATAAAATACATCATTGTCAGGGGAGGTTATAAAATAAATACTTCACACAAGCTTGGGCTGTGAATGGTGTGAGGCAATGGGGCGATGTGTTCCCGTGTTCTCGAGACACAGAAGGGGCAAGATGCTGGTTCCCTTCTCCTCCCCACCACCCTGTTCCCAGATGAAGGGTAGAGGCAAGGCCGCTGTGCATTCCTAGAGCTGGGCTTCAGGGCCAGGACACCATGCCCAGACACTCTGTGCCCCATGCGAGAAATACAGCCTGGGGGGCAATCGCCAATTTACCTGGCAGTGGGGAAAAACTGTTCCAGGTGCTCCTGAAACCCAGGCAGAGTCACAGCCTGGCAGGAAGCACCAGTGATGCAGGTGTGGCCCAAGACTGGGAGGATGGCCAGATGCCTGGAGACCAGACCGGCCTGCAGGAGATGACAACTTCGCTCTGGTTCATTAGAGATAGACAGTCTGGGCTTCACTTTTGTATGTGGAGTCTCACAGTACAGAAATATCACAAAGGGATTAGACTTCATATAGCCCCAATTTTTAATTTAAAAAAATCACATTTATTGCAACTAATTCTAAATCCAACTAAGAAAAGTATAAAAACGCATGCCTAACAAAATGTAAACTACAATCTCTTTACCCATAGGAGACCCAAAATTTAGTTTACCTTTTCTTCAGTATTATCTGATTTCTGTTTTTTAAGCCATTACTGAGGTGTCTCCTCACTGCCCCATGAGGTTCATGGGCTCTTCAGGGCTGTTTGCTGTTTTATCGTTTTTTAGGTTTAAGGGTAGGATCATTTTCCCACA
>NW_012104242.1:549905-581919 GCF_000951045.1 Mandrillus leucophaeus
GGGGGGGATAGGGAGGGACAGAGGGAAGGAGAGGGGCTGGAGGCAGAGGAGGGATGCTCCCTGGCAGCCTCAGGTTCCCCCACTTCCAAGGTAAGTAAGTTGGCATCACGCACACGGTGCCGTCATATAACTTGGCTGACACACGCCAGAATTACAACAAAATGCTTAAGGAGAAGAGTAAGCACCCGCATCTTCAGATTAGGGTAGTATCCTAGTTTCATGCTTGCCTTGTATGATATTCTACAAATTGTAAAGATAACGCATTTTCTTACTAACTACAATAAAGACCAGACAGCATCTGGGTACTGAGTGTGTGTCAAGCCTGGTGAGGTAGGCATCATTTACTCTGCTAGAGAAAGAAACAGGCTCTGAGAGAAACTTCCTGAAGCCTGGTAGCTGTCTCCAAACCCACCTCGCGCCTCCTGACCCTGAACGCAGAAAACCCAAGTCATTCATGTGAATAATTTGCCTACATGCATGTCGGATTGAGATTCGGCCCCCAGATCTCATCATCTCTATGCAGAAACGTGTCAAGGAAGGTACAATTCTATGACCTCAAGCTGGGGGAACAAAGGCAGGCACCCTTGACACAGATATGGGGTGGAGGCCGGCGCCCAGCGCAGGGGCGGGCAGGAGCACGTCCAGCCCTGCCCAGTCACACAGCCACACTCCCATGCCAGCGCAGGGGCCGCCACCATGTCTCGGGGAAAAGCAGCTTCTCCTGCACAGGAATCTACCCCTGAAAGTGTTCCTGAGAAGGTGCGGACCAACATCTCGGAAATCAGACGCTGTGTAACACGCTTATCCATACAGGCTGCCTAAGTCCGGGAATCACCGATCATTCCCCATCTCGCCATCAATTATTTCTGGTAAATATTAAGTTAACTGAGGCAACACGAACAAAATAGTGGAGATGTCAGTGAATCTGCTCCACCTGCTGAAGAGCTGGGACTAACGATGAAACAGAAGGAATCCTGGAGAACGCAGCAGGACCCAGACCCCGCGGACCACCCCAGCCTCCTTCCACAGAAAGTTAGTCGTGGGGCAAAGGAACAGCTTTCAAGGAATCTCAGAGGTTCTCAAGGTCTTGAAAGGTTAACGGGAATTATATATTTGCATCTGAGTCACACGAGCACATTAAAAGTAAAATTTCCTCATTCCACTAGAATTATGAGCTTGGGGCGGCGGCACTGGCTGTATCTCATGCTCACGAGATGTTTGGAGGCAGCCATGGGTCTCGGGTGAATCATTTTAATAATGAAAGAAGTGCTTGGGCCCTCGATCACCCCACGCAGTCGGCATCAGCCACAGGGATCTTTTGTTGTTTTTTGTTCAGAAAGGAACATATTAAAAAGCCCGGGGCCCAGGGCCTGGACTCCTCAAAGCTCCCCACAGAGCCGGGTTAATTGGCACCTTCCCTCATGTTCAAGTCAACTATATATGGCTGCTGAGGGCATCTCAGAGCAGGTGCAACACTGAGCTTTCTTGCTGTCTGGGGAAAGAGGAATTCCAGGCCTCTGCCTTCCTACCTCCCCAGAGGCTCTGGCCCAGGTGAGCTCAGCTTCTCCCAGGTAAGGAGCACAGACCAGCTTCCCACATGCCCCTCAGGTCACACAGCAGCAGTGCAGACCCTTGCACTTTGGCACGAGCTCTCGCAACCCACCCCAGAAGCAGACGCCCAGCCCTGTGGCCCTGACCTGGCAGAGGCAGCTGCTGGGGCCCTGCCCAGGGTTCAGCACAGCGAGGTCCAGCCACACCGGGTGAGACATCCACCACCCGGCCATTCATCTTTAACCTAAAACAGACACAGGAGTTCGGCAAGGGCTTCCTTCCCCTGACGAACCCATCCCCCTTCTGTTCTCATCTCTCCCTCCTGCCCCGTCACAGCCACCCAGCACTGCGCCCAAGGCCCGACTCCCAGTTTCACAGGGAATCCAAGACAATTAGGGTTTTGAGAAACTGGGAGCTACATAGAAAATGGGTCGGTAAAGCCAGTGTCCACTGATCCTCCACTCCACACAGCGGAGAGCAGTACTTAGGATAAAACCCACGGGGCGGGGAAGACGCGATCAAGGTGGGCAGGATGGAGGAGCCGCAAAGGGGGTGGTTCACAAAAAAAAAGAAACCGCGAACACAAAGCTAAAGTGCTCAGTGGCTGGAAGACAAAACACAGGAGACAAACCCTGACCATTTAAAAAAGAAAAAAAGCCTCACTCTTAAGCCCATCAAGATTTAAGTTCTCAAGTCACAATGTATCAGCACAGACTGCTCATGCCTGAAATGTGGGGCAGTAACACGTGAGTCAGTTCTCCCAAGTCCATCGTTTCCTTTGTTGAGCCTCTTGATTCTCAGGCGGGTTTCAAAGTAAGCCCTTCTCTGTTTGTTGACTTAATAATTAACATACTTGAAAACACATTGACTTCCAAATTAATCTGCTAATAAAATATTAATTACCACACTGGCTGTCATCCACAGAAAAAACACAATCACTTTCTGGTTGTAAAAACATTAGAATTCAAAGCCCCCTTGGCCATTCCAAAGCTAATCTGAAAAACTAGTCCAGGCCAAGATCGGTGGGCGGTCGGACTTGCCTCATCACCCCACCTCCCTTCTGGAATTAGACAGAACTTAGACTCTTAGTCTGATTGGAAACATTTACAATCTATTCTGTCCGAAGCTACCTGGAGGATTTCTTCCACATGACAAAGCCTTGGTCTCCACAACCCCTTATCTGACAACTCTCTCGACCAACTATCAGGAAATTTTTGAGTCTACCTGTGACCTGGACACCCCTGCTTCCAGTTGTCCCACCTTTCTAGACCAAACCCATGTACATCTTACATTTATTTGATCGATTGTCTCATGTCTCCCTAAAAGCTATAAAACCAGGCTGGGCTCTGACCACCTCGGGAATACGTTCTTAGGATCTCCTGAGGGCAGTATCAAGGGCCATAGTAACTCATTTGGCTCAGAATAAATCTCAAATGCTTCAGAGTTTGGCTCTTTACTGACACGGTACCTTTCATGGGTATTCATCTGGGGGACTCACAGTCAACTGGAGGCATCAGTTGCCCACTGTGCAAAAGTCTCTGCAGGACTGAGCCTCTGGCACGGGGACTCCAAACCCTAAAGCAGCAACTCTCCCACGTCCCACGGCCTGATAGACCTGCACCTCCCGGGCTTCTCATTTCAGAGTCTCAGCAACAAATCTACCAAACGTGATCAACATCATGGAATATTCCTCGAGGCTTTTGGCTGTTGTTTCTCCCCGAGTTTACTCTAGAACCAGAATGGCAACACTCGGAACAGGATGGTTCTCAGTCACTGACCCTCCTGGTAAATACACTGTCTCCAAGGCCCTTTCCCGCCAGTCACAGCTTCCTTCATGTCAGGCTCGAAGGCCACATCCCCAGGAAGGAAACCTCTTCAATCCAGCAACCACAGCTCCTGGTCCCATCTAGAGCTCGTCTGCCAGGAAGGGAAGACTCCTCATTCCAGAGACAGCGGGTGCCACAAACTCAGGGTTGTAGCCATTGCGAAGGCAAACACTCATGAAATTAATAGACTTTTTCCTCCTTGGATACTGACGTTTCCTCTTCTGGAGGTCAGCCAAGGCCATCTGCACGAGTCACGAGCATGATGGCTCCAGCCCCTGCTTCGGTGTCAGCAGTGTGGCTCCGCTCTGAGACCCTCCTGCACCAGCCGGGCCATGCACCTGTTCCCACGACTGCTGTCAGCAGACTACAGTGATTGTAAAATAATCAGCAAGATGACGTTCCGAAGGATGCATTTTAAAGATAAATGTTTTACTGCATGAAATCAGCTAAATCTTTTGCTACTCCAGAGGCTTTTTGTTTTGCTTTCTCAAGGTTCTCTACAATGATCCCGACAGTCAAGGTTCCCAGTTACAGGCAGAGGGTTGGGCAGGCCACATCTGATGTTTAAAACACAGAGGGGATCCACGTCAAAGGATTTTCCCTGTTCACCAACATCATCAGGACAAACTTTAAGCAGTAATAATCTGTCTGGAAAACTGAGCTCACTTGAGAACAAATGCAACAAATGTGTTTGACAAAGTTGCAGGTGGATATTTTAGTGAATGACTATTTCAAGTAGGATAATGGCTCACTATTCAAAGGCATGTTTTTGTCAATTCTTATAATTTCAGCTTCATGCATCTGAATCATGAAGTGAAACTTGTACCTGATACATTACAGAATCTCTACAAAATAGACAAAATTCCAATTCTGTACATTCACTCATTCTTTTCCATATGCATACAGATGGTCATAATTTAAGTTGGCTTTCCAACAAGATTTCTAAATTAAAATGTCTTCTACTTTAAACACTACGTGTTAAACATTACACATTCCATTGTTAAACATTTATAACAGGGTCTGCATGGCCAGTTTTAAAGATTTCTTCCTCACTGAAAATAAGTGTTTAACCAATAAATTGTCTACTTTGAAATATTCTAGAGACAGAGATACATTTAGAGAGTGGACACACTCAACACAGAAATCTGCAACATCAAACAGGCACAACCAGCAGTGAGGGTGGAAGGGGCGCCATGTGAGTGCCCCTAAAAACACACACAAGCCTGGCTGCTTAAAAGGAATGAATATAGCTCAACACTCCTATGTGAACATTGACGTGTCCACTGCCTTACAGAATCCTCCTAGCTGAGCTGCAGGAATCTTCCTTGGAGTCTTTTCTCACCTACACTGCCTACAGGTGCCCACTGGGCTCCCTGGGCAGTATCGTGTCTTTGTTTAGAATATCACAGTATTTGGAGGTCTGTTTAATCCCAAGTCAGAGCCTTATCATAAACTCAGACACCATCCCTCAAGGGGGCTTGTGGGCCAAATTCGGCTAATGCAGGCTGCTCCACAGTGCCCTGCAGGTGGGCTTAGTGCATCCACACGATTTTAAGATTTGGGGCTGCCATTTTCTGCAGTCACAGATGCGGACTTACATATTCATCATGACTGAAGGCAGCACGTAATTTTATGTTCCTTCTGTAACGGTAATAATCATGGCAACATTTCCCCAATCCTTAAAAAAGCCTCCTAACAGCAGTTGTATTGCACCCCCTTCCTTAAAATAGATTTACCAAACTAGGTGAAATCAGTCTTCATGAGAAAGTGACAAATCAGTGTTCACACAATGGCATAGTAGCTGGGCATACAGTGTACATCAACATCCCAAACTAAGCACCCGTCACAATTATTCCCAACTCACAGGAAAGCCAGAAAAATCAGAAGGCTTAAAATATAATTATAAATGAAAATAGCAAGAAACCAAAGTTTCTGAGGAGTATTTGTTAGCCAAGCAAGGAAAGCCATTAACCAGTGCTGATTACATTGCATTTGATTACAGCAGCCAAAGACGTGTCCAGACGAAGAGACTTTCAAAGATTAGTCTTTTGGTAAGAATGGTTGCTTAACAAGTTCAGACTATGGGCTACACCAATCGTCAATTAAGCAAGGCAAACGAGTGTGAGTCGTTTTCCTTAATTCTTAATGTGTTGAAAATTCCAACACTGCTAAGGTCATTCAGGGAATCGAGGCTGAATTTGAAGAAACTGAAGAATTAAAGTCTATGAATAATATGAATGAACCAATTATCTAAGAGAAGATTTCAAAGCTGAGAACACACTATTTCCACACAACCTGAAGTAGAATCTGCTAAGATGTGTCATAACTACTAAAAAGACTTCGGGGAGCAAATTCTCAGACCCTGTGAGAATACGAAGTGTCTGAGTCCATGGTGCTCCTCTCATTACTCACTGGCAGGCCCTCTGGGGAGAATGTTCCCCGCTTCTTGCATGCGATTGAGGCAGCAGCGTCCGGATGAACATCACTGGCTCTCTTGGACAGAACCATCCTCGTCTCCTTGGTCTCTCCGGCGCACAGCTCCATCTCCTTGGTCTCTCCGGCCCACAGCTCCATCTCCTCAACCATGGATCACCCTTCCCCACACCCACAGCCTGGACGCCACCTTGGGGTGGCCTCACTCACTTCCCCCCGCCACCCACAGGCCTTCGCTGTCTGACATTCAAAGTCTTAAGAACAATCGTTCCACATATTTTCTCCAGGAATGGGGCAAGTCTAGTACCCGTTATTCCATCTCGGCCAGTAGCTGAGGGCCAAATGCAGCAGAGCTAAGGGTGTCCACACAGAAGCTGAGCACTGTGTTCTGATCCCGGTTCTGCCGCTCAACTCTGTGGTGTTTTGCCTGTCTTCTTTTGGCCTCTGTTTCCTCATCTCTAACATGAGGTAAAAGTTCCCACCTTAGCAGGTTTCTTTGAGGACTCAATGAGCCAATATGCCTGAAGCACTCAGCATAGCATCCAGCAGACAGGCACTGCACAGAACTCAGCCTACTCGGCCGAACACCAGCCACCTCTACCCAGTGCTCTTCCCATCTCAGAAATAAACACATAACACATGAGCAGAAACTGGAAAACAAGTATCTTCCCAATGTGACTTCCTAGAAGACTCAAATGTACAACAGAAATCTTTCTTCTGTGTTTGACCATCACCTTTATGATATATCCAAGCAAAACCACATTACAACTCAATGATTTAACATCTACTGGAAACCTGGTGAAGATGAAGAGAACACCCTTTTCTGGTCCCCTTTGTTACCAGCAATTTCGCTTCCTCTATTCAATGGCAAGCTGCCAGGTGCTGCAGGAGAGGGCAGTGCCGTCACTCCCCTAATCAGTTAGGAAGCCCTCCATGGAGCCCGGACCACCCTTAGAGGTATCAGGGCCTCAAGAGAAGACAGGAGAACACGTCCATTCCATCAACAGACCAGGTGTCAACGTCCTCTGTACAAAGCATCATGCTGGCATTTGTACGTATGCAGCGTTTGAGTACCACCCTTCCACAAGTTTAAATTCAGCTGAGGAAACCACATGAGACTCCTAAAAAATACGAAACAGTATCTGAGTCCTAAAAAAATAAAAAAATAAAAGGCCTAGACAAACATGCACACCCCTGTAATGCCGAGTCAAACCTTCAAAACCACACATTTCACATGCAGTGAAACTGTCGGCAACTGTAATCAGCTCAGAAGATCCCTTTTCCATCTTAGCTTTTTAAACAAGGTATATGAGGAGCAATCAGCTTTTCCAATAGTAAGAGATGGCATTTTTCCACAGACTAAACCAACTTCACACCTAGAATTTAAAACCACAGAATTCACATGTGCTAAAGGAATAAGAATATGAAATCGTGCATTTCCCATTTGCTACATGTAAGCTTAGTTTTAAAAGGCATATCATCAAATGCACTTAAATATCAAACTCCTGCAGTTGCCCAAAACCCAAGCATAAAAATACATGCTTATGGTCACAAAATGGAGTCAAGCACAGCAAGGAGACTAAAGCAAGGGTTACCCTCCCAGGCTGGCGCCCTGCTCCGAGGTACGTAACAGTCTAATAACCGAGTCCAAGGGTGGAAGGAAACCACTGACCAACACTTCACACGCTGGGAAGCGGGCAGGGCCGTGTGGGCACCCAGCTTTGATTTGCTGTTTCAGATCCGCATCACCCGCTCTCCTGCTGGAGGCAGCACCTTGGCCTCCTGCAAAGGCCGGCGTTCAGACACTGTGGGACCCTGACGGAGAGGGGTGGATTCCAAATCCACCAGAAAAAAAAAAAAAGAATAAAAATAAAAATAAACCTGTCTCAACACTGGGACACGCTCTAAAAATAGAAACTTCCAAAACCAATGCCTTATTTTAGGACTTTCTAAGCTCTTCAGTCCAAAAAAAAAGTAGTAGCTTACATTTTAGAGTGTCTGAAGGAATGTAATTTGCTTGCCCATTTTTAAACTAATTGTAGTTACTATTTATTAAAAGCCCGGCCAGCAATCTGACCAACTCACTTTTTCACGTGACCCTTGCAGGGTAACCGTGCCAGGCCTTCCTCAGAAGCAGTGTTGCTGCTGCTGGTTCACCTGGTGCATGTGCCACTGACCCACCAGAGGCTCCACCAAACCCTGGAGCGTTACAGTTGCCTTTCCTCTTGCGTAGCACGTCACAAACAGCACCGACACGCCGCACACTGATAGTTGTACAGTTCACTTAGACTTTGACGCTTACACATTCAGATAGCAAAACAGATGCCAGTGCTGAGGAGACAGGTGTCAGCACCTTCTCCTGCCCTCTCCTGAGGCGAGGGCCCATGGGCCCTGGCACACAGAAGCCCAGGCTTTCTTCATAGCAACCCCTGGCCGAGATTTCTTGAATCTCTGGCATGGAGGCTGTTTTCCAAGACAACAGCAGCACCTCAGAGGGTCCCAGTGGGGTGCAGCTGTGGCCATGGGCACCACGCAGAGCAGCGTCTGTGGCTGCTGTGATGCCAGAGACATTTCATCCACAGCACGTACTGCCTCCGAACCAAGCCTTGGACAACAGAAATCCCATTCCATAAACCATCAATGGGTGAGGAAGCGAACTCAGAACTGACGTTCCGGTGGCTCAAATCTCTTTGAGATGCACTGACCTATTCAGAAAGGGAAAATAATTCCTTGTAATTGGAAAGAAGCTAAATGTTAAGACTCACTTGGTTGCACAGAGCCCAGATCAGTATCATCTGAGAATCTGGAATTCCATGTATCCAGGACCCCATCTCAGAGCCGCCAAATCAAACCCAACTCTCGTGGAAGGAGGACAGGCACCATTTTTGGGGGGCTGTTTTAGTTTTATTTTTTGAGACAGAGTATCACTCTGTTGCCCAGACTGGAGTACAGTGGCACGATCTGAGCTTACTGCAACCTCCGCCTCCCAGATTCAAGCAATTCTCCTGCCTCAGCCTCCTGAATAGCTGGGCTTACAGGTGCACACCACCATACCCAGCTAGTTTTTATGTTTTTAGTAGAGATGGGGTTTCACCATGTTGGTCAGGCTGGTCTCGAACTCCTGGTCTTGTTATCTGCCCGCCTCGGCCTCCCAAAGACAGGCACCTGCTTTAACAGCCACCCCTGCTCCCAGCCACAACACTACTGAAAGTCAGCAGATAATTAACTGAGCTGTTGATTCTCTTAATCAGAAAACACTTCCTAAATCATCTGAATATTTCTGCCAAACAAACATTCTCTCCTCTGCTTACAAGTCGTGAGCACCAGTCAGCATGAGGAGTTTGGTTTTGTTTTTCTGTGACAGTCTTGCTGTCATCCAGGCTGGAATGCAGTGGTGTGATCTCTGCTCACCGCAGCCTCCACCTCCCAGGTTCAAGGGATACTCCTGCCTCAGCCTCCAGAGTAGCTGGGACTATAGGTGTGCACCACCTCACCCCGGTAATTTTCAGTTGAGACATGGTCTTACCACGTTGGCCAAGCTGGTCTCCAACTCCTGACCTCAGGTGACTCGCCCGCCCCGGCCTCCCAAAGCGCTGGGATTACAGGCATGAGCCACCGCGCCTGGCCAAGAAGTGTTTGATAGAGACTGAGGGGAGGACTCCCGTCCCATCCACATCCCACCCAGCTTCCCACACCGACTACGACACTCAAAGTGTCACGGCAAGGGCAGCTGCATCCCCACAGTTCTCTGCACTAACGCCACAGCTGCGTGAGCTGCCACAGTCCTGGAGCTGCCACTCAACCTTAACGTGCTGGCGCAAGCACAGCAGAAACTACCAAGCCCCCAGGAGGGAGGAGTGTGGGCCCAGGGGAGTGAACCAGGAGGGAGGAGTGCGGGCCCAGGGGAGCGAACCAGGAGGGAGGAGTGCGGGCCCAGGGGAGCGAACCAGGAGGGAGGAGTGCGGGCCCAGGGGAGCGAACCAGGAGGGAGGAGTGCGGGCCCAGGGGAGCGAACCAGGAAGGAGGAGTGCGGGCCCAGGGGAGCGAACCAGGAGGAAGGAGTGCGGGCCCAGGGGAGCGAACCAGGAGGGAGGAGTGCGGGCCCAGGGGAGCGAACCAGGAGGCTCCGCTCCAGGGGTAGCGAGTTCACACACCTCAAATACCTCCCACATCCATCCGCGTGCAGGGAGGGGACAGAAGCCACGCAGGAGCTGCAGCGCTTTCTCCTCGCAAATGAGGAGTGAGGATACCGACTCATGCATGAAATCAGAGCTAAAGTTCTACCGTGGTGGGGAGAGGCTGTTCAACAAGTTTCATAGACCCAAATGGGAGCAAAAAGAAACCAATCATACAAGATGAGTAGATGGAAAGGGATCAGAAATTTAAGCCTGTAAAAAGCTTTCAGAAAAAACTTCACTTGATCTGCAAGATGGTTGTGGCTCTGCCTGATCATTTCTGAAAATGTCTAACCCGCGATGTGCCATCTCAGAGCCGTTCAAGAGGAGTCACAAAATCAAAACACCAAGACACACTCTGTATTTTAGATAGCCTGCAACAGTACGGAAATGAGCAGCGGTGCCAGAGATTTCAAGTTTGTTTGAAGTAAATTCCAGCATGAGGGCACCCATCTTCCTGGCTGAAGCAATGAGGTGGGCTCCTGCTCACCGCATGGGATACCAGGTTTCAGGTAAGGTGCGGTCAAGGGTCTGCAAACCATGATCCCCGAACCAGCCTTGGCTAGAGAACCAGAAGTGATTTTTACACTTTGAAGTTTTAACAAAAGAAAAATATGCAGAGACTGGTGTGGCCCACAAAGCATAACACGTTCCCTACCCTGCCCTTTACAGGAGCTTCTAGCTTTGGTGTCAGTTACAAAGTGTTTCTATAAAATAATGTCACTGATTCTCAAGCATGCCAGGAAAAGTCACACTTCTGAACAACCCTCAATGGAGATGCACCAATCCTGTGTTTCACAGATTTTAGTTTTGTAAAAGCCAAAATAAGGGAGGTAATTCAGCTAACTATTATAGTAACACAATTTGAGATATATAATGATGTGTGACAACAGAATAATTGGCATTCCTGTGAGACAATAAACTAGCTCAAAGTCAAACACAAAATAACAAACCAAAGCATGTTTTGGCCTCTCAAAGTGATCAGTGAAATTGGGAATAACATTCAGTTAAAAGATACTAAAAAAAAAAAAAGCAAAAACAAAACAAATACCACTAAACCATCACTCCTTAAATTTATGTACCTACTGCTGCAAAATAAAGTAGAGAGACTTCTTACTGCAGGGTAACAATTGGCCTTCGTCACCATGAAATAGACCACTGTGCAGGCTCAGGCCCTCCTGCCCACAAAAGCGGAGGGAGGGAGGAGAAATGATGGCCAGAAACAAAGGGACAGGGCAACCATGGCCTAGTCAGCAATTGTACCCTCCCACCTTTCTTCTGGACTTACAATTTTGGAGCCACCTGGGTTTACCTTCCTATGTCCATAAGTCGGCAAGTTCTCAAAGCCAGAAATCTACAATACTTCGGGCAGCCAACTCCTCTCGGCCTTCCCCAATGTTTTAGGGTCCCATCAGCTCACCCTTGGATAGTATCAATGGCCTTGGAGCTCCAAGACAACCTTGCACTCCACAGACTGAAGTATGCCAAGAGCCACTCCAGGCTGCCACTGCCATGACCAAAGGCTTTCAGAGACAGTCGCCAGCACTGCACAAATCCATGTGGCTTCACCAGGCACAAAGCGGCTCCAGCATTCCATCCAGTCTGTCGCTGCTACCATAGCTGTGAGTCTAGGATGTGTCAGGAAGGGAAGGAAGACACCATGTAGATCATCTCATTTAAGCTTCAGTGTCACAAGGTGGATTTTGTCGTGCCCGTTTTATGGATCAGGAAACAGCTTTAAAGAGGCCAAGCACAGGGCCCTGCTGACACAGCAGCAAGCCCCGCAGAGGCCTGGGCATGACCCCCGCCCCACGCTCCCTGGGTCCTGATGTCCACTCCTCCCCCGTGGGAGCCTGATCCTGGGTCTGCCTGAATTGCTACCATTCCTAAGACACGACCCACATCTTCCCACCTACTCCTTTATCTGTTTCCCGCAGCCCAGAGGTGTGCGCTCTTCCATCCAGCCAGACACTACACTTCAGCACCTGCACCTGACACCACTTCAGCCAAAAGCTTCTCTCAAACCTCCCCCATCTGCTGGTCACACAGGTCTGCACCTATCACCTTTCTCACACCAATTCTCACGTATTCCTGTGTAGCACCATCCAAATGATCATAGTCTGTTGAGAGGAGGAAGCTCTGTAGATAAGTCCACATCCTACTTTGCTCCCAAGCACACCATCTTGCGTGAGGCAACCGATTAACAGCAAATTCATTTCAACACATTTCCATTTGAAGAAATGTAGAGCATAGAACTCTGGTCATAATTATAAGCGTGTTTCATTCATCATTAAAATTCCGTGTACTGCTGCAACGGCAACACCCCTTCCTCGCCAGGCTCTGACCAAACGGACATCATTCTCACAGTGCACGGACTCCCATCGGAGCCCCGGCAGCAAGAGCCCCACAGGCTTCCCAGCGCCTCGGGCTGTGGCTTCCACTGACCTAACAACACGACAGCCACACGACAGGAGTGGTCCCCCAACAACTACAGGATCGGAAGCTGGCCGACTGCTCTGTAGAATGGAGACATGTTAGTAATCCCTGACATTTGCACTGACAGGCTGCTCAGCTAAACTGGGAAAAATCCACAAAATAGAAAGAACCCATGGGGAGCACTTCTCTCTCCAACCTGGCAGCAAACGGTGGCTGTGCACACGACCTCTTCGGGATAACCGTCGACTGCATCTCAGGTCAGCAACAGCACCGCTGAGGGCCAAAAAACCAGCTCCCCCCGGTCCTCACTTCCTAAGGGTCAGCCCTCCCAGGCCGCCTCTCCTGGAAGATCAGCTCTGACGCACCCACGACGGTCAGGAACCGGCTCTGGGACACATTTCCCAGGCTCCTGCCCACCGCCCTCTCTCTTCTTCCTCCTCCTCCATCTCCCTCTTCACTCCCATCCTTCCTCCCCCTTTCACTTCCCTTCTCTCCTTTCCTCTCCCTCCCTCATTTCCTTTCAGCCCTCACCTTCCTCACTGCACTTCCCCATCCAACTCAGCCGACGCATTCTCAGGTCAGTAGAGGGTTTTCTTTCACTCTATGTTTTTATTGCAACGATCATTCTTAATGAACAGAAACCTGTTTCAGACCACGTGGATGCCACCTCATGACCAACTGCTGCCCCGCGGCTCCGTGTCCATTCAGTGTCCTCACGGCACAGGTGCCCAGCAGTATGGCTGTGACCAGGGGTAGCAACATGGGACATGAGAGAGGTATCCCAGCCAAGAGGCCCTGCAAAGCCTCCCCAGCAAACCGGAGCAAGGCCCAGGGCGGTAGGGAGAGCGCCGTGCTCATGCTGTAGGCAGTTCAGCTTCCGCAAACTGTCCGACGACTGCAAATTACTTTGTTTTCATGGTTACAAAAGAACCATAAGCATTCTGAAATATGTTCTTGGTTTCATGTTTGCGAAATCTAAGCAACACTATATGAAAAATCACTGAATTCTGCCCGAGGCTCTAGGGGTGTTTTCCTCTTTGAAAGGAGCCCCTTCTGGGACTCGGGATTGAGTGACAGCCTTTAATCACGGTTGTCCTAGTGGTAACAGGGAAATCCTCAGCCTGCCGGGAGCTGGGGCCCTCGACAGCCTCACGGCTCCACACACCAGTGTTCTAAGGATCACATGTGTGCAGATAGCACCTGGCGTGTGTGCAGCAAGCTTAGCTAACATGCCCCAAACATCTCACTCATACTTGCTAACCACATCTCTTCTCTCGGCCTCCACGGAGTTTCACACTCTGCCTTTATATTGCGGTGAACTGTGCATCCTGAGCGCCACAAAAAGTCAACTCCTTCCGGGAAGAGGGGTGCATCTTTCCATCACGGTGTCCTCACTCCAGCTGGCACAGGATCTGCAGAGTGGGTGAGTCTAATGTTGATGACACTTTCTCAATTATTCCCCTTCACACCCCTCCAGAAACCACACCCCTCCAGAAACAAGAGCACTGCCAGCTTCTTACCGAGGTTGTCATGAGGAAAATATTTTTCTCTTGTCACTTTTTAACATAATACTTGTGAAGAATGTGACTCTGCATGTACACTGTAAGCACCCACACCGTGAACATTCTGCTCTCCCATGACTGTATTTCACAGGTCACAAGGACAAAACTTCTCCATAGTAGCCAAAAAAAAAGTTTTTTTTTTAATACGACTTCCACTCATCTGAAAGTCACAAATGTGGTTTTTTCTTCATAAAAAGATCCAAATGATCCACAAGCCAGGTTTAATAAACATGATGGTCCAGGTGGGAAAATGACCCCTCAGTCTCCCTCCCCTCAAACACCAGGGCAGCCAGGAAACTGCGCTCTCCAGTAAATGACAGCAGCAAGATTCACTAAATAAGCAGCCGGAAGATTCCCATCTCGCAGAGCACGCCTTGTGCGGGGACTCAAGATGTCCCGAACTCCCTGAATGTCCTACAAAGAACAGGGCTACGCAACTGCACACTGAGGCAGTAAACAAACATGTTTTCGGCCGGGTCCGGTGGCTCAGGCCTATCATCCCAGCACTTTGGGAGGCCGAGGCGGGCCGATCACAAGGTCAGGCGATTGAGACCATCTTGGCCAACACGGTGAAACCCCGTCTCCACTAAACATACAAAAGATTAGCTGGGCATTGGGAGGCTGAGGCAGGAAAATGGCATGAACCCGGGAGGCGGCGCTTGCAGTGAGCCGAGATCACGCCACTGCACTCCAGCCTGGGGGAAAGACCGAGACTGTCTCAAAAAATAAATGTTTTCAGCAACTAGCATCATCACCCCACAAATGAGAGGTACCGTTTTCATTCTAGGAGGGAAACGCTACACAAAGCATGTACATTTTAGCCCATAAGTGAATTCTTTGGGCGTTCCTGTGTCTGCTGTCAAATGCAGCACATCAACTCAAAAGGCAAAGTTCTACAAGTCACATCCAAGGAGGGGAACACATCATTTCAAGTTTTAACAATCCAGTAAGAACCTGATCAAGAGAAGCCTACTTGCTCCAGACTCTAAGCAGCAATCAACTGCTACAATGTAATGAAAACATGTAATGAAAACACAGGGAAGATTAAGAAAATTTCACTGCTAATTAAAAGACTAAAACGTAATTGGATTTATTCTACTCTAGACAGAGAGCAGCCGGGCAGTTCACCCATACGTTATTATCGTTGCTGTTTTTCAGACAGGGTCCCAACTCTGTCAACAAGGCTTGACAGCAGACAGGCGCGATCTCCACTCACTGCAAGCCCCGCCTCCCAGGCTCAAGCGATTCCTACTTCAGCCTCTGGAGTAGCTGGGACTACAGGTGTGTAGCCATCATGTCCAGCTAATTTGTGTGTTCCCAGTAGAGATGGGATTTCACCAGGTTGCCCAGACTAGTCTCAAGCTCCCAGGTTCAAGCAATCTGCCCGCCTCGGCCTCCCAAAGCACTGGGATTATAGGTGTGAGCCATCACCCCCAACCCCCCTTTTTTTTTATTTTCAAGTGATTAATGTGCTTCAGAGTCTTGTAGGCATTAAAAAAAAAAAAGAACAAGCAAAGTGATTCTGTAAGGGAAAGAAACCATTAACATGCTTTACACATCTCAAAACTGAAATGCTAAGAATAAAATGTATTTTATTCACAGAAGCAGCATTCTTAAAGTTCTGTAAAAGTGATACCATGGACACCACATCACAGACAAGCGTGGCAGGACTGCTCAGATTCCAAACACGTTCTGAACAGTCCTCCTGCCACTTTCCTCAAGGGAAACACTTTATTCTGTCTTTTATTCAAATTAAGTATCTTGCAAGGTAGTTGAAAACCGCGTAGCAGATTTTAAAATTTCAATGCTTTTCTCAATTTTCGCCACATTCTGATGCATTTTTACTGACTACACGGCCAATAAGTTTAAAGCTTTCTGCATCAATAAAGACAATGCTCCTTTTAAGCAATAGGCTTTTTCTTTTCTATACAAAGATCTGTAACTTAAGCTAGTAAACTGGGCATTTCACAAAGATTTTGTACAATTCCTAGCACAGATTTTAGCAAAATAAAACCGGTATCTTTCCGCAAATAACCAAGGATAGGAAACTGCATGATCAAAATAACCGTTCCATTATTTTATATAAACACAAACGATAAAGTAGAGTATGCTTTGGAAAACTGTTTCCATATGCTAACGATGAAGCAGAAAACAGTTCCTCAGCCTCGTATGACATTTGACTACCGAAGTACTCTGGCCCAAGCCCAGCCCGGTTACACGGAAATGAAGTAAATGTGTGAGTGACCGTGGTGGGGCACTCTGATAGCCACAGTCCAGGAAAGAACAGCTAACATCTTTCTTCTTCATGGGAAAACAAACATACTCGAGAGACCTCGATTCTTTAAAACAGTCTGCCCCAGTACTAACCTTAAGCTCCCATTGATGAAGATTGCTATAACCACAGAGGTGTTTATCCAGGCCCTCGAAAATCACGGACATGGCACATACACAATGTTTTCAAACACTCAATGCAGCCAATTTGTTAAACGCGCTGTGATACCGGAGGTCTTGTGCAGGACCAGAAGCGTCGCAGCCTGGTTACCTGTCCTGGTGTTCAATGCTTTGTATGTGTAAAACCTGCTGTTACTATTTACTGGGCTTAATGTGATTCAGTTCGTCACAGAAGAGAGCTATGACATTTAATTCCACGCACAGATTCTCAGGTTCACCTTCCAAGAGTGACTGCTCTGTCCACGAGACAGCGGAGGGAAGACCCAGGAAAGGCCTGGGAGATGCCAGGTGCTCACAAACTGGTATCAGTCTGCTGGTTCTGGCTTAAAGGAAAACAGACATAGAAGAAGCTAAAAGGGCTTACTACACCTAATATCACAATGTTCTCAACTTTACCTTAGTCAAAAATAAAAGCGGAAAAGCAAAACTACTCCAGGGCATGATTCCAGTGCTAATCTGAAACATGAAATATTTAGAAGGCAAAGCTTATTGTGAGTGCAATTAATATACACATAAAACACTGGTTTCACAAAACCCAGTCTTTGCAATTGCTTTTATAAAAAGTAAAATTCTCATGAGGATCGCATACATTAACTGATTTTCAAATGAAGGGACTGGTAAACTTCAGGGCATATGATTTCTGCCACACACGAGGGGAGCAGAGAGAGAGAGAAGAGCTAGGATCAAGCATGCTGAAGCTGTCTTAGGACTGAAATTCAGTTTCCACCAAAACAAAACAAACACAGGAGGCTGTCAACTTCGATAGGAAGCTCTGCTTGAGAGTCAAGATGTTAAAGTTGCAGAGGGACTTCTCCCTGCTATGGGCACGTGTGATCTTTGCAAACACATAGCTCAGCATCATCAAAAACCAGAAACAAACACAAGCCTTCCAGACATGAAATCCAAGAGCAGAAGGGAGCAGAGTCCAAGCTTGCTCAGCAGAACTGTTCCCGGGGGAGAACAGCACAGAGGACGTCACAGGGAGGGCAGGGCAAGCAACAGCAGCTGCCGTCTCGCCACGAGCAGGGCCTGAGCCAGGGGCGTAGTCTCCTCCAACCTGACAAGGAGGCACGAGGAGCCACCGAGAAGTCAACTTACGGTCCCTTTTCAGAAAGGGGTAACAATGAGAAACAATCTGGTCCCTTCTCCACGGTAACAGCTGAGCTCGCATGTTCAAGATCTCAGGGGTTGGGCATCTGTTACGTTCCCCATCCCCTCATGCAGATGCTCTTCCTGCACCTGGGTGCCCGTCTCTGCACTGCTCCTGAGGCCACACCTGTTGCCATGCAGTAGTGACCAGGAATTCACCTTTGTCCGGGAGAAGCAAACACAGAGTTCACACACCCCTGTACGGGTTTGCTGGCTGAGAATCTAACTACACTGTCCGATTCCAGATGTGCTGGCACCAAGCAGAACGTCAGATGTCCAGCATTTATAAACGGTATCAGTGGGTTCTCCTGGGACTCCCAGGCAGCCGCACGAGGGAGGGAGCTGTTGCCCTGTTACCCCGAGCCAAAGCAACGCTGTGAGGCAAACACCACAGGCCACATCGCACTCGAGCACTGACTCTTGACAATTGCTCGTTCGTGTGTTAAGAAGAGTTTGGGGTACAGGCGTCAGACAGGCCTGATCTCAGCCACGGGACAGCAGTGACTGCCCACAAGTCCCGTATCTAAGCTCTGACTCCCCATCAGGCATTCCTTCAGGATCAATGCCCACCTCACAGCGCTGTCATGAACACTAAGTCAACACGTACATACACAACCAAGTTCATTTCAATTGTGCTTTCTACCCCAATTTAATACAACCAGGCGCTATCATTGAGACTGAATAACCAATATTAGAACAGAAGGTCAGGCCAGGGATGGTGGCTCAGACGTGTAATCCCAGCACTTTGGGAAGCTGAGGTGGGTGGATCACTTGAAGGCCAGGAGTTGGAGACTAGCCTGGCCAACATGGCAAAACCCCGTCTCTACTAAAAATAAAAAATTATACAGGCATGGTGGCACACACCTGTAACCCCAGCTAATAGGGAGGCTGAGGCATAAGAATCACTTGAACCTGGGAGATGGAGGTTGCAGGAAACCGCGATCGTACTACTGTGCTCCACCCTTCCAGCCTGGGTGACAGAGCAAGATTCTGTCTAATAAAAAAAAATAAAAACAAAAGGTCAAGATGAAAACGAATTGCCAAGGTCCACGTTCCATGTACTTAAAATATAAAATTCATTAGCTGGTACTTGATCAAGTTGTTTTCTTCGTTACAATCTTGTATATCCTAACACGGCTCAAAATGTTTACATTTGAGCACACCTTGAGTGTGACTAACAAAATATAAAGTGCCTATATTTCATAAATGAGCAAGTTCCAAGTAAGGCTGCATCCTGCTGTAGTTAATCCTTTGACAACGTAAAACTGAGCCATCCTGACATAGCACTGACACGTGGTACAAGAATGACCTCCAATTAAGTCCCTAGCTTTAGGAACACAATTTATCACTAATTCACTAGCGATTAGCAAGAATTTAAAGGAAGAAAAAGTATCAGGACTGTAACTAGGAATAAAGGAAAAAACATGAGAAATTAGTCACATTCAAATCACCCTTTCTGTGTGGCCGTAACAATTTGCACACCTGTTGTGTATACTTTATCATGCTAAGCTGTCACCAAGCTCTCTATGAAGGTGGTAAGAACGTCCCGAGTCGCAGAGCCTCATATTCCTATTTAAACTCTAAACGGCCAACACCACACACAGCACACGCTGAGACCTCTGAATGCTCAGAGGAATGCATGATGGGATGACGGCCCCAGCCCTGCCATCAGCCTGCTGCTTTATTAAAAGTATAAAACAAATCCCTGCCTTCAAGGTGCTCAGATCTAACTAGTACAAGGTTTTGGTTTTAACAAGTTAAACCACTATATATACATTCTCTTAGTAGAAAGAATGTATAGGATAGCTAGTTGGGAACATTATTTTTAAAAGTTTGTATGGAGTGAGTTATCCCAGGGAGCCTGTTTGGTACCTGCATTCAAAGGCAATTCATTATTCCACATGGAACCTTTACAGAAGGTTCACAGTAAGATCCCTGGAAATGACATTCCCCTGGTGAATTTTCAATGCTCAGATTTCAGTATCGATACAGCTTGGTAAGCAGTCAGAAGAGGGGCAGCTCAGAGGCTGAAAGCACACAGGTCAGGGCGCTCCTGTGTCCGACAGCCTCACCTGGGCCTCCCTTTCTGCACTGCCCAGGGCTGCTCACAGAGATTGTGCCGAAACGGATCTGTGCACGCCAAACAGCTCTCAGCAGGGGCTCAACAGCCAGAAGCCGTTCCACCACCGTCATCCCCCTTCTAACCAGAGAACACCCGATACAGAAACAGGAGAAACAGGTATTAAATGAGTTGGCAAAGCCAAAATCCACCCGGATCTACCACTCCAAAACAAACATACACCACACTGCCCAATATTGACGGGAGCCAAAAACATGGAAGTCCCGAGAGCACACACTGACCACAGCCAGACGCCACTTCTGCAAGAACCAAGCACGCGCCTCGAGATCACCCGTGATGACCCAGGAGAGCAGCTTGGAGCAGAGACAAACGTGAAGGAGAGGCACAGGGGCCAGGGTGCTGGGTGTGCCCTCCTCAGTGTGACCTAAGATTGCTGACCTCTGGCCCTTGATGTCCGTCCTGTGGAGGAGGTAGCCCCCAAATCCCTGCCTCCCTTCAGCGCTGACTGAGGCTGCCCTGAAGTCTCCCCAGGGCTGAGACTGCTTCGAAATCCTGTTAACTGCACACCCACATAAAAAAAAAAAAAACAAAATATCAAGTATGCAGACAGGCAAAGAAATGTATGTGAATCCTCCCCTATTCAACAGGCATTTAAAAAGTAACAGGAAAATTGTGATACTCTTTAAACCACCACCAGCTATTACGTCCTATTGAAATAGTTTTCGCTAATCAGGAACATCTTTACCAAGCACCTGTGTGTTTAGGAAGTCCGTTGACAGATTCCAAATAACCTCGGAGCCTGCGACCTGACCCCCATTCACGCGCATCACCTCTCCGGCGGAACAAGCCCTGGACACCATTCCAATGGTGAGGAACAGGAACAAGGGTAGCTTTCCCTCAACACCACAAAACAAGCTCGACCCCGAGGAGCCCGGAGAACAGCGACGTTTGCTTAGACGCTTTCCCACTGACCTTGTCAGAGCGAACGTTCCCATCCCACACCACCCAGTGTTTCCCTCTCCCTGGGATACCAGCAGCCGCCAACCCTCACAACTCACAAGCCGGAAACAGAGGCCAAGCTGACAGGAGGCCTCTCTCCATTCCCTCCTGAATTCGCTCAGGACACGGATGTTCCCAAACACACACGGCCCCGGGTGTTCCACACCTGGAGAACATTCTAACAACAGATGCTGCAAAGTCGTTTCCCTGAAGAGAAACTCAGTTCCTAACTTCCCTTAAGGAAAAACATGAGGCCCAGAACTTTCCAGAAAATCAAGTCTGGGAGGAAGCCACTCACCTCTGGCACTAAAGTAACCCCAAGGTGAAAACGTCATCCCAGGCACCACTTCCCGGAGCCCCTCAGCAAGAAAAACAGAGGCGGGACCAGAACCGAGGGCTGACTCGAGGCTGGGGAGCCACAGACCCGCACGGCTCAATCATCGGACACGCTCTGCTGTGGACAGAGGAGCCCAGCCCAGGGAGAGGCCAGCACAGAGATCCTCGTGCCGGCTCCACGGGCCAGCGTCCTCCAAGGGCTGCAAGTTTGCGATCACAGCTTCAGAGTCGGGTTCCAGAATCTTCCGGAATCAAAGACACACCAAACTGTAAAGCTGCCAGGACAGCAGGGCCCAGGAGCAGGCTCAGGGGAGGACCAGATAGAAACCCCACACACAGCACACACGTGTGCATGCTTACTCCACACATGCCACCCCTTCACCCAATACTATACACGCAAACGCATCTATGCACTCCATACACACCCTCAAATACACTCACCAAATATGATGCGTGTACACACTCCACACACCCTCCAATATACGCGACACACGCATGAACATGCTCATTCCACACACACCTGCTAAATACACTCACCACACACACGCACAAACGTGACACTCATTCCAGACATCACACCCCTCACCAAGTATACAGGTGCACACATCCCCAAGTCCAGAACCTGCAGACTCCACAAGCTTTGGTTTCCCCCACTGTTTCATCGCATGAGATCCACACACAGGTGTCATTTACTGACATCTAAAACCCGGGGAGGCCCTTAGAACTGCAGTCACAAGTCGGCTTCATTCAGGCATTCGTCACCAGCCTCCGGAAGCCACCTCCTGTCCCCACGGGGAGGGGGGCCGAGACCGCAGACGTCACTGGGCTTAGAGATCCCCAAGACTGGCAACCCAGCGAAATCAGGAGGGCTCAGCCACGGCCCGGGAGGAAGAGGGGTACTGGCTCAGGTATGCGGCACACGGGTCCTCATTTCTATACAGTGCCACGTACGACAGCATCAGGTGAAAGCCAGTGGGGTCTGGCATTCCTGGGATAGACGGTCCTGGAATTACAACACATGAGGTCCATGGTCCCCTCACATCTAACACTGGGAATCAGAATCGGTGACTCCTTGTCCACCTGAGGACCACCCAAGAGGATCCACACACCTGCTGCAACAGCACCGCACCTGGTCTGCAGGGGAGAAGCAAATCTCACCTTTTGACTAAAACTGGATTACCCTGACACTGGCAGCCTGCAGTGTGTGTATCTTCAAGCTCCCACATCTGCGTCACCTGCAAGAGGAACACAAGCCCTTAGTCTCGGGTTCTCAGGACAGCCTGTGAGGTGGATGCTGGCACCTTCATCTCCCAGTGGAGAGAAGGCCAGGGTCAGGGCTGGCGTATCAGGAGGTCAGGGTTCAAAACCCCATCTGCCTCACAAAGAAGCCCTTACTGTTCAAGTGACTTCTATCAGCAGCCTTAAAATGGACCACAGTTACCAGTAATTCTGAGTGCTGTTCCTTGGGACATCATAAGCAAACATTTTATTAGAAAGATTTTTATCAAATCTGCTTTCAAAATCCTATGTTATGAAATGACTAATGAAAACTTGAGCTATGAAATAAAGCACATATTTAAATGAATCCCAAAATGACTATCGCGAAGGAAGTTTTAACTTGAAGTGAAAAATATCCTCTAAATGACATCAGCCAGAATTACCTGCCATCATTACTGATCCCATATGCTTAATGAATTATACAGCATCATCTCAGATATGAACTTAAAGCCATTAGCTGAATGCACATTTTAGCACAACCAAAGTTCTGCTTTCAGAAGCAGTACAGGCGTCTCTGGAGAGGATTTTAACTGGGACTACAATGCACACGATCGTGGTAAGAGGTTTCATGCTGGCTGTTCTCCAAGGTGCGACACAGAGAAACACCACTAACCTCGAAGACACCTGCTGCTTTGTAACGAGATAACGAGATGATGAGAGACGATATAGACAGAATACTGTAAATATTTGAAAAGGAGAAACAATGCAAGGAAAGAATCTTATCAGTTACCCTTTACATTCTTAGAAAAAACCGATTTCTCTTTTGGGATGATTAAGAAAGAAAATGACATTTCTGTTTTTTTTTTTCTTTTCCTTTCTGAGACAGGGTCTTGGCTCTGTCGCCAAGACTGGAGTACAGTGGAGCAATGGCAGCTCACTGTAGCCTTAAGTGATCTTCCCACCTCAGCCTCCAGAGTAGCAGGGACCACAGGCACACACCACCATACTCAGGTAATTTTTCTGTTGTTACAGAAATGGGGTCTTGCTATGTTGTCCAGGCTGGTCTTGAACTCCTTGGCCTCAAGTGATCCTCCTGCCTTGGCCTCCCAAAGTGCTGCGATTACAGGCATAAGCCAGCGTGCCCAACCCACCTTTTCCTTAATTCTATAACAATTACGCCGCATTCAGAGAAAGGATAACTATCAGAAGAAACTTGGTAATTCCTCATTTTTAAATTTGAGTTTGAATATTTGTTCCATTCGTTCTACGCCACGTTAAATACAAAATGAAACTTAACATACCAAGCAAAAATGATAGCTAAAATCAGGTTTTACAAAGAAGTCCAATAGATGATGATTCCAATTGTATATTTATTTCTAGATTTTAGAAAGTCATAGCCAACTTCTAGTTTTGTTGCCATAGACCCAAGATTAAATCAAAATGTGCGTGCGAATGTGCCTCAGGGTGCGGCAGGGAACCCCACGCCCACCAAGCACGCATATGCAGAAATATTTTGCCCAAATCTGTTTTCCAACATGTAATTAAAGAGGTCCCAGATATACTTTTCTCTCTCCCCACAAAGTATGTGAGGTCAAGTTTATCCTAGTATTCGATAAAAAGGCTCATGTGAAAAAGGGAACAGCAACGCTCAGGCGACCCACGCAGGCCCCGGCAGACGCTCTATAGCAGGAGGGACGCGGCACTGGCAGGGCTGTGGGTGCACCTGCACCCTCGCTAACCTCATGGTGCAAGCACCCGAGGCTCTACAGATTCCACTCCCAGAGTTAGTGGGAAACTCCATCCTAGCACCGGGACGCTGTGTTGCTAGATATACCCTGTCTCTTATACACATGTAGATGTGTATAAGAGACAGGTCAGGGGAGGAGCAGGCTCGACGCTGTGTTGCTAGATATACCTGCTTTAAGATATGCATGAACTGTCCTCACTCTACACACGAGACTCGCTAGGAGACACTTTCAGATTTAGCCTAAGTGTACGATGTTTTATCGGAAAATAGACATTCCAGCAAATGCATTTCTATAAGATGCTCTACCTCTTTTCACTAGGGGGTGGGGGGTGGGCGGTGGGGAAAAAGGTAACTTGCCTCCAAGGGTTGGAGACAAAGTCGTTACTGCAGACAAGAGTGCTGCGCACCCCGGGAACGGCTGCGCCACGAGGCACGGCCGTGCACCCCAGACGCAGGAGTAGCACGCGAGGCTAGCACAGGCTGACGCCAGCCCTCTCCAGAAGCAGGCCTGTCCTTCCTCCTCCTCCCTCAGCCCCCAGCTCCCTCCAGGCCTCAGTGGCTGCTGACAGGGCAGACGTCACAACTAGAGGCGGCTCTCAACTCCACCAGGGACAGGAGCCCCGGACGCTGGGGACTCCGCTGCTGCCCTCCACGCCCACCTCCCTCTGCTCCACCCTTCTCAGAAGCCAGGCACGGCCACTTTGACCCTCTTCCCTTCTGTGGCTTCTACAAAAACCAGTCCATCGAGCCCAGACTGCCTCGCACGCCAGGGATGCCCGGCACAGGCCACACGTCCTCATCCAAGCTCCTGGGGCAAGAAGGCTCTTGCAGTATTTCACTTTCTGGTTGAGCATCCCCAGCCTGAAATCCAAAGTGCTCCAAAGAGCATTTCCTTCGAGTGTCATGAAGGAGCGCAGAATGTTTCAGGTTTCGGAGCATTTTGGAGTAGGGACGCTCAGCCTTAATTTGAACCTCTTCGAGGAAGCCACACACTGAAGCCCCTGATGTCCGCCCCACACAATCCCAGCACACCCTCTGAAGTCCTCAGCAACAGATTTTCTTGCTTCAAAAACAAACACAAGTCACAAACTCACACGCAACCACTGAAGGGGGTTGTGGACACCTGCAGAGACTGGATGAAATTTAACTGTCACATTTTTACCAGGGTAATTTAAAGTCATTCCTCAAAACACACCTGTTTGACTGAGCTGCATTTTAAGGTGAACACACACAAATCATTTCAGGGAAACAAATGTCACTTTGGGCTGTGTATGGTTTCTTGACTCCCGTGAATAACTCAGCGTTCACCCTCACTTCTCGATAAGAGAAGATGCAAAGAAATTTGTTAAAAAAGACACAAAAACAAGTTTAAGAAGGGTTTGAAAGGTTCCTCCTGTCCCCCTGGAGGGGAGAGGATGACACCTGGAAGGCTCACAGGGGACAGGAACACAGCCTCCTCGGTGTGCCATGGATGTCGCCTCGCTAAGGGGAGAGGACGATGCCTGGAAGGCTCATGTGGGTGGGGGCAGGAGCACAGCCTCCTCGGTGTGCCACGGACACCGCCTCACCGAGGGGAGGGAACGATGCCTGGAAGGCTCACGGGGGTGGGAGCACAGCCTCCTCGGTGCTTTCTACGCTCAGCAGCTTTAGAAATTCCTATAGAAGCAGAATGCGCAAGAACAGAGACCAGAACACCCCAAAGAAAGGGGACGACGGGTCAAAAAAAAGCATTCGATCATTAACAAGGAGGGTGGGCATGAAGCCGCTTCAAAGACCGTGTGAGAAGCCACTCACAGGCATTTCAGAAAATAAGGGTAGCACGAGATTGCTCGATCAGCTCAAATAGGCTGCTGTCCCTCAGGCCATGAAGTCCCTGAGATGAGCCTTTTAGTGAGAAGTCACTCGCATCTCTGTCAGAGAAACTATTACAAGCCGACACGTGACCTCACGAAACCCGGGCTTCAGTCCGTCGACAACAGTGAGTCTGACATGGTACATATCCCTCCAGATGGTTAAAGACCCCAGGAACTCATCAGACAACCTCGAAGGGCTGTATCTGTCCAGCCCCTTTCCAAGTTCTGGACGATTTTTCTTAATGTACTGTAAGTGACACGTTCCAATAGAGACATAATTAACTGGCTCTGGGTTCTCAATTTTGAAAGTAGAAACATACTTGGCCAGGCACAGTGGCTATGCCTGTGATCTCAGTACTTTGGGAGGCTGAGGCAGCTGGACTGCTTAAATCCAGGAGTTCGAGTCCAGCCAGGGCAACATTGCAAAGCTCCATCTCTACAAAAAAAATACAAAAATAAGCCAGGCATGGGGACGTGTGCCTGTGGTCCTGGCTACTCAGGCAGGAGGATCGCTTGAGCCTGGGAGGTCAAGGCTGCAGTAAGCTGTGCTCACACCACTGCCTGGGCAACAAAAGTGAGACCCTGTCTCGAAAAAAACGAAGAGAAAAAGAATTCTATACCTGACTAGGCCAAAATAAAAGAGGCCTGGTGGGACCACCTGAAACACAGCTGCAAATTCTGGCAGGGCCTCCCCTCCGCCGGCTTGATTTGTGGTGGGCGTGGGACCGCTCTGAAGGTATTACCCCAGGCACCTTCCGAGACTAGACCTTACAGTACAACTTGCCCTTGCTGGACAGAACACTGGCCTTGGAGCCTGGGACACCCTGGGGTGGGGTGCCACCATCCCGAGGCCGCCATGGCACAAGGAGACCCTAGCATCATGAAGCCTGGGACGTCCATCAGAGCAGTGCCACCGACCTGAGTCCGCCATGCCAGCGGAGCCTCGACATCATGAAGCCTGGGACATCCTGGGGGCAGTGCCAACTGAGGCCACTGTGACACACGGGGGCCCTGGTGCCACTGAGAGGCTGCATGGGTCCCAGCCCAGGCCAGGAGTGAAGAGGCTCCACATCCTTTCCATCCCTCCAGCTAAGGCCACAGATATCTCGGAGCAGAAGTGCATCACCCTCAACGTCCATGGGTAAGTTTTTGGCCACAGAATCTGAAAGCATAAAAGATGGTTCTGGGCTGGTTGGTTGCCTGCTCGGACCGGGGCTCAGGCTCCTGCGTACGACCTGTCCTCTTTCCACACAAAACCTGGCTCACACCAAGCAGCGTCTAAGTCCTGGAAGACCTAAACACAAGTGCAGTTACAAATGGAGAAACGGGGACGCCTGGAGGGGGCCGGGCTGTGCTCCAATGGCACCAGGGTTTTTCAGGAAGACCCTGGGCATTACAGGGTCCAGGGCATGGTCTTCCTTGGATTCAGGACATGGAACAAGAACCCATTTCCCGGTCCTGTTGACTATGTATCAGCTAACGGCCGATTCCCTGAGGGCTGAGCACCGCCCCGCAACACATACAAGGTAATAACAAGCCCAGGATGAGCAGGAGGCTGGTAATGAAGACATGAGAACCAGGTGAGAATGAGGGATCCTGACAGATCAGCCCTGGCACCGAACAAGGGGCGGACAGCACCGCCTGTTCCTGATGCATCAGCCCCGGCACTGAGCGAGGGGTGGCAGCACGGCCTGTGCCCCTGCAGATGCAGAGGGATGTGAGGGGTGCAGGCTGGGCTTGGAGACTGACTCAGCCGCCTCCGCTTGCACTTCCGCTCCTCAGGGCGGGGAGGTGAGACACAGGCAGCATTAGGGCTCACCTTGCCCGAGCTGCGTTTTTTTCTGCTTATGAGACGTGCTCCCTTTACGTGGACAGGCATAGCTATAATAACGGTTCCCTGATTATTTCGCTGCCTACATAAAGGGCTTTCAGAATTCACCACCATCCTTAGGAAAGGCGGCCAACACCAGGCTGTCTCCCTTAAGATGCCATGTCTCATATGGGGGGAAAAAAAATCAATCTAGAGAGAAATCAAATAGAGGCCATAAAATACATCAGTTTCAACATTAAAATTTAATAGTACGCTTTAAACTGAAGATGAGTTAAGTCACATATCCAAACCTCTGAAAGCACAGTTACTGGGAGTGGTTTGCAACACACAAAGGCAGCTCTGTAGAAGGGCCCAGGCTGGACGAGGGCTCAAACGTCAGTGCAAGGAGAAAGTCTGAACAAACTCTCTCCTGCCCTGCTGCTGTCCTCTTCCAAAACACACTGTATCTGTCAGTTTAGAACAAGGCCTAGGGAGGTGGGAGGCAGGCCTGGGAGGGTCACCTAGCATCCAAGCTCCTCACCCACACAACCGCACCACGCCGAGCTGAGCAGCACACACAAACACCACTAATTCTCCCCAAAAAGACGACGGAAGGCAGCACACTGCCACGCCAGGCGTCCTGCAGGTGAGAAGACTGAGGGGAGCCAGATGCACGTTCAATCTTGCTTGCATGGTGGAGGGAGGGGAATAATGCTGCTCTCACTCGGGTGTTGCACAATTCTTTCTAGCACCGAGCAGCAGAAAACAAAAATTATAGATGCTTCCTCAGAGAAATGTTTCTGAAGAACTGCACGTAAGTTACGTTCAGGAAACAGCGTTTGAATGCCTCAAGCACTTTCATTTTTAATAATCCCAGAGTAATTCTATAAAACCGGGAATCACAGTCTCACCCAGCTCCAGGATCACGGCCCAGGTGATGTGGGCACACATATCCTGAAGCTCCAATGCTCAACTAAAGTAGGGCAAGTGAAAATGATCCTGGGTACAATTTACACGGATACAGGAAGGTGGCTGAGCCTGAAACCCCTGAACCAGGAAGACCGGCGTCCTGCAGGGGCCTCACCTCTGTCCTTTCCCAGCCTCTGGGAACCACCACTCTGCTCTCTACGGACACAAATGCCACTCCAAGGTACAACCGGGAAGATCATCATTCAAAACTGAGGAACGTGGCAGAACAGAGCTGTCAGGAGATTTTAATCACCAACACCACTTGTTACATGACCCAAAGATGATTAAAATCCCAGGCCCTACAGGACTGAATGTTATCTATACTTAAATGCATTTAATCACCATATTGGAGGGTTATTCCTTTGTCTTGCTGCAAATACATGTAACTGCTGTGAAAAGAAAAGGCAATTTGTTAAAGAAGCTTCTTGGAGTGTCTCAATGGGCCTCAAAGAAAGGCAGAATAAAAGGCAGGACCCTCCTGGCAGAAACGCTCAGCTGAGGGCAGGCAGAGTTCTTGAGCACCAACCAAAGCAAAACAAGGTCGAAGACCACACCACACTCTCCTCAATCACGTCTTCATTCCACGTCTCCTATTTCTCATTCCACGTCTCCTATTTCTCACAACTTCTCTGGGAGAGAGAATTAAACTGTGCTGAGCCCCTGAAAGAAAATGGAAACACTCGGGAAGGTCCTGCAGATGCTGAGAATGGGTGCAGCCCTCACAGCCCGAATGTCCTTTCAGGGCCATCTGACCTGGCTGGGATCCAAGTATCCAAGTGCAGGAATGTACGTCGGACCTGTGAAGCCAGGATTACAGCCACTGAACGGCAGTTTTCCATCCCACTGCAACCAGCTTTGCTACGGGCTTTCTCAGGGACCACCGACCTCACGCCACCACCCCTCAACTACTTCAACTACATCATGCCAGAGGCCTCTCCAGGCAGACCAGCCCTGCCCAAGTCCTGCTTCACAGCAAACCCTCCAGGCAAACGTTCTCGGCCTCCTCCAGGAGGCTGTGCTCGGAAGGTGCCCTCATTTACTTCTGTGGCTCTGAGACATTTAACTAGAGCCCAACACACCTCTTCCTGTTCACGTAGTATTGAGTTAACAGATTTTTATGAGTGAACTTTCACTGGGAAGAACACCATTTCAAGAGCCCCAATGACCACAATGAAAATGTTTTTATTTCCCCCTTACATGACATCCACAAGGCCAGGTCTTGTTTCACAAGCTATCAAATGCTGCCCAGAAGCAGGAAAACCCCACAATGTGGCAGGGAGGGGCGACCAGCGTGAGATCTAAGGCCAGACCACCCGGGTCCCGCTGACAGCGTGGTGAGGGGCAAACAGTGCAGGGTCTAAGGCCAGACCACCTGGGTCCCGCTGACAGCATGGCTTCAGGAGTTTCCTAAACCCTCTGCTCTCCAAGTTTCACATCAGAAAAATGCGGTGATAACCGTGGCCACCTCGTGGGATGACGGGAACACACACAGTAACAGTGTCAGCAGGTGACTTGCTGGGCATGTGGTGAGGCCACACTACCGTAGGTTGCCCCACGTGAAATCCAATTCGTTTTTAAAAAAAAAAAAAAAATACCCCAAACCTACAATCCTATAAAGGTCATTAATCCTAACTATCCCTCAAGGCATTGAATGATCAATAATGAGCCATCCCCCTGCTGCTGATCTGCCTCAGCCCCACCCTCCGAAAACCCCGCATCCACACCAGCCACACAGGATGAGGCCAGGGAAGGAGCAGGACTGTGTCTTGGGAACTCAAACTCTGGAAGCGGAGTTAAATCAGTGCTGCTCAAATCTTGGCACCAACGATCTTGTTAAATTGGGAGATTCCGTCTCGGGGGGTCTCGAGGGAACCTGAGGCTCTGCACTGAGTGAGGTGGGCACTCGTGCTGGAATGAGACGGCAGGGAAAGCAACCGAATCTGAGGTCACAGCTGTCTGAGACTTGGGTCCCGCCGGGAAACTGGCACCAGGGCCCTCAGGACAGTGGCGGAGGTCCCAGGAGGCAAGTCCCGGCGCAGAGACTCATGGACCCAAAGCTTGCTCCAGGGCCAGGAGGGGCTGCTATGCTGACAACCACGAGGCAGGCAGCCTTCGAGCTCCTCCAGCTGCCATCCTGCAGGCAGGGAGGACAGTGCCCAGACCACCCAGGAGCTCCCCCAGCCTGCCAGGCTGGTACTCTTACTCCAGCCACTGACAAGAGTCCCCATGTTCCAAGCTAGGTTGAAACAGTGCCTCAGGCCTCGGGGCACATGCACCCCTGCAGGGCCACTCCTACCCAACACCTGGGGATGGCTATTCCCACACATCCCCAACTCACAGCACAACTTAAAAATGAAAGTCGGAAGATACAGCCAGGAAACCAATGCTCAAGAAGCAACTCCAGGGTGACTATTCCTAGAGCTATTGCTACTGAACATCTTTAAAATCATTTCCAGGGTGATTTCCTAGAGCTATTGCTGTTGGAAATCTTTAAAATTCTTCATTTCAAAATTAGCTTTTATTACGCTGTCTCCCTATTCTACCAAGATTCTAGAAAACAAAACCATTAAAAATTCCAATTCTATCTTATGGCAAGTTAGAAATACACACGTTTCCTGAAAGGATTCTATGTTTCCGTGGCAATATCCTTTCCATGCCCCATGGTACTGCCCGCAACAGAGGCGGCTTTTCCAACCCAACCCAACCCAACGGCTCCGAGACAGGCCCCTAATGAATCATCTGCAAACTCCATATTCCATAAAAACAGTATTGAAAATGAGCTTATTCCAATCCAATCCGGGTACCCTGAGACAGGCTTGCCCTAACGAATCATCTGCAAACTCCATCTTCCATTAAAAACAGTACTGAAAATAAGCATATTACCACTTTTTAATTACTGTAAAGTGGACAGTGTTCAGTTCTGTGAATTTCGGCACAAATATTCCCATAATCACCATCACACATGCAGAACAGTCCCACAGCCCCAAACCCACTCACGAGTCACCTAAGCACACCCGCCCATTCCCAGCAACCACCGTCTCCGTGTTCTCCCATCCCAGGGGTCTGTCTTTTGCGAGTGTTGTCAGAGGGGCAGGTCACAGCAGAGCAGGCTCAGCCTGTCTCTTTCCTGGGCATCGTGCCTGGAGGTGCACCCAGGGTGTCCTGCGATCAATGCCCGGCCTCGGGGCTGCTGGGTGTTTATTATCCCACGTATGGCTGCGCACATTGTAACCTGTTTTGGGCAAATATAGACAGCGCTATTAACATCTGGGCACAGTTTTTCTTGAACATCAGCTTGTTTCTCTGGGGTAAATACCCAGGAGTGGGGTCACCGGGCCCCACATTTGTGTGAGTTCAGTTTTGTAAGAAACGGTTGAGCTGTCTCTACCGCGCTGAACCCCAGCATCGCACAGGAGTCC
>NW_012104242.1:584424-587764 GCF_000951045.1 Mandrillus leucophaeus
AAGATTTTCCTTCTGCCTAAAATGGCCCGACACAAACTGAAAAAGCTCTTGGAGCTGCCAAAGACTTCAATATCTCCTTAACTATAGTCTTCACTTTTAAGGTGTGGGGTAAGATCCTATAATCCCCAACTAGGCTTCCTGATGCTGTGTGTGGCATCCAGCAACAGCATGTTCCATTCCTGGATTACATTTGAGTCAAGAGTCCACAGTGAGAACGATTTCTAGTGAATGAACCACCAGGCAGGAGGGTGATTCTGCTGGGCAGCTCTTCACACACAGCCCAGGAGCTGGGGGGAGAGGAAGAGGCCGACACGTGTCAACCGTGCTCACACCCTTCGAATGCCCCCCACTCCTGGAGGCCTGGACCCAAGGGAAATCTGACCTGAAAATGGGCAAACCCTCACTGTATCAGAGGGACGGGGACTCGGGGTCACAACTTGACCTCAGAGCAACACGAGTGCAGACACAGCACCCCAGGACACCCTCCCCACCCAAATTCAAGGACGAAAATCAACGCCCCGCCCCCTTGCGGAAACCCCGGCTGCTGGAGCAGACGCCTGCCGCCCGGGGTGTGCAGCCTCTCCCATCCCACGTTTCAGGCTCAGCACCTGTGCCTCAGCCCTGGCACTGCTCGCCACACCCATAGGTGTGCCAGGAGGGGCAGGTCCTAAGGTCTCCACTGCACCAAAGCCTGCAAGGCGAAGGGGCTGCTCCCTCCAGCATGTGTCCAGAAGCACACACTGCACCAGCGTCACAGCGTAAGAATTCTCCCCTCGGTCTCCCAGTCTCCAGTCTGTTGCCCGCCAGGGTCTTCTGCCAACGGCAAGGCCCAAGCTGGGCGGCACATTTGGTTCTGACCATTTCCCTTGTCAAGATCAATACTGCAAACACACATCCAATTCATCCTGTCACTAAAAATGAAATAATCCGCCATCTCCATCACAGATGACGCAGTCAGGTTTCCATTACCTGGGGTTTTTTTTGGGTTTTTTTTGTTTTTGTTTTTGTTTTTTGAGATGGAGTTTCTGCTCTGTCGTCCAGGCTGGAGTGCAGCAGTGCAATCTCGGCTCACTGCAACCTCTGCCTCCCGAGTACAAGTGATTCTCCTGCCTCAGCCTCCCCAGTATCTGGGATTACAGGTGCCTGTCACCATTCCTGGCTAATTTTCATATTTTTAGTACAGACTGGGTTTCACCATGTTGGCCAGGCTGGTCTCGAACTCCTGACCTCAGGTGATCCACCTGCCTCCTCCTCTCAAAGTGCTGGAATTACAGGCGTGAGCCACCGCGCCCTGCCATTACTGGTGCAATTTCTAAGCCACTTTCTCACACCCACTCCAATTTTTTTTTAAAAAAAAACCAGCTTTATGGCTATATTTTTTCCAAGAGAACCAGTTACCCATTTGAAGAACAAATAAGACACCATGTTTAAAAACCAAAAGTGCCAATTTGCACAGAAGTTTCCAAACACCCGGTCGATTTGAACCTTGAGAATAAGATCAAGCTGTTGGCTGAATACAACTTCCCTTTCCATGTGTCTGCCTGTGAGTTAGACACAAGGACAAAGCCACGAGCTAGGGACATAAAGGCAGGAGACACCAAGACAGAGGGACCAACACAAAGGTACCACACCCTGAACGCCCTCCTCTCCTTCCTTTTCAGAACCTTCCAGAGGATGAAACGGGGACCTCCTCAGACGTCCCATGGTGCAGGCAGCCAGAGGGGAAGGTGGCGGCAGCCTGAATGAGGCGACCGGGAAATCACATTCCACAAATTCTCCATGTGCTTTACATCCTGTCTCTGAAGAACTATGCCGGTCTAACAGTCGCTAGAAAATCGTATTCAAGTGTCATTTCCCATTTCAAGCAAAGAAAACTGGTGGGGCATGAGGGAAAAAGATAGCCATGTGTTCTGGGGTATTAAGTTTTTTCTGTTATAAGCATATAATTATACATTCTCATATTTCTGTATAATTGATATGCTTCCTAATTAGCAGACATAGTAATAAAAAGTGAATTCCAAGTGTAAGATCAGAGGACACGTTCACATGACTTCAGGTTCTGCTACTGTGTTTCAACTTAAGAAAATGGTTCTGTGTATTGGTAACAAGGCCTGAGAGTCTGTGTGGCTGTAATCAGGGTTCGTGTTGGCTCCGTAGCAGAGGATGTTATATTATCTTCTAACAAAACATCCTGAAAAAATGAAGGCTGAATAGACATACACACCCCTCCCCCCAAATAATCCAAATGTCCATCGATATGAAAAACAGATAAATTACGGTTTCCATCATGGAATATTCCTCAGCAGTGAAAACAAACTATAGCCACAGGTGCCAACTAGGATAAAGAAAACCTTTTAAACACGCTTAAAGTGAACTGACTAGGCTGAATTCCTCGATTATAGGCATCTGCTCCAAAAGGGTACTGTTCTGAATCCTGTGATGTAGAATTATATTTAGCAACCCAGTTTAGGGGCACATCTAGAAAAAAGCAAAATAATGACTACACAATTTTAAATTCTTTGTAAATTATAACTATTACTATGAAAATTCTAAAAATGTGAAAATCTTCCCAACTGTTCCTTTGACAAGCTTCAAAATACCCTGGCATTGCTCGCCACACCCACAGGTGTGCCAAAAATAAATGAAAATATAGCCCAAGTTAGTACAATCAAAACCTGAAGATGTACGAGCCGTCCCCTGCCTCGCTATCTATACGTCGTGTAGAAATCTAAGAGCAAGTAGTGACACTGCAATGCAAGGCTCAAACCAACTGCATTATTTGGAAACTTCTGTGCAAATTGGCATTTTTGGTTTTTATAACACGATGTTATCTGTACTTCAAACAGTACAAATGTTCGGTTCCCTTGGAAAAAATGCAGTCATAAACCTGGTTTAAAAAAAAAATATGCAAGTGGGTATGAGAGAGAGAAGCTTAGAAATTTTACCAGTAACGGCAGGGAACAGTGGCTCATGCCTGTAATACCAACACTTTGAGAGGCGGGCCCCACAGGGCCTTTGAGGGCACCAGTCTCCTCTGCTGCCTTCCTGCTGGACTGACGCCAGGACATTCACTGGGTTTCCACCCGTCTCATTCAACATCCCCCCCCCAAAAGGGTGGTCTCATCCTCGTCTGGGGCTCAGCTCTGCCCCAATTTCCCAAATCTCTGCCTTCAGAGCCTGAAAACACCCATGCCCAGGGTCACCCTAAGTCCACGTTTACCCCAGAGAGTCCCAATTTTGTGTTTTCCCAGCATCGCCTTAGTGATCATTTATCCTGTCAATTCCAACTGCCTTCACACCTCACCCCTGCTGTCTCCCAGCAGACCCCACTCAGATGCAC
>NW_012104242.1:589310-593071 GCF_000951045.1 Mandrillus leucophaeus
CTTTTACATTAAAAGTTTAATTTTGATGAGTCTTACCCTACTTGTTTTCTTCCTTGATTATGGGGATCATGGTATCATGGCTAAGAGCTCTAACCCTAGGTCGAGACCCTAGGTCTCGACAATTTCCGTTTCTTCTACAGGTTTTGTAGTTTGGTATTTTACATTCAGGGCTACGGTCCACCTTAATTTTCATACAGGAATTTCTCCCTGTTTTCACTCGTTTGCATACGGCTGTCCCATAATTCCAGCACCATTTGTTGAAAAGACTCAAATTCCACTGAACTGCTTCTGCGTCTTTGGGTCTGTTCTGGACTCCACTGTCAGCTGACCCGTGTGTCCATCCTGAGCATAATTTATGACTTTAGTGGCTGTCTCTGTCAAAAAAGTAATTCTGTCTGGAAGCAAAAAGCACATTAGCTATGCTCTAAATAAGATTCTTCCTGTTGTCAGGAGAGCAAAGCCACCGCCCAAAGCAGGTGAGGGCTCAACAGCTCCCAGGCAAAAACCTTAACACACAATGGGGAGGCAATTCATTTCAAGATAGTTACCAAGGGCCACAACGTGAGACCAGCATAGTCATGAAAGCTACAATAATTTCACAACAGGATGAAATTTATAAAGAACTGCTGAGAAGCCTGTGATAAGTTACATAAATCACTGTTCCTTAAATTCTGACGGTTGACTAGAACAGAAGTAGCTTCACGGTACAGTTCAAACGGGAGAAAGGTAGGTAGGGGTGGTTTCCACACCACACAGGGCCTGCAGGAAAGGGACACTCTTCCTCTAAACGGGAGATCCCGGGAGTGATGTGATAAACCATGGTGAGAGGCACGGAACTGTGCAAGCCGGAGTTGCGGCCTGGGCCCCACCACGGAGCCTGTGTCCATGAACAAGGCTCGAATGTCAGGCCGGGGCAACCGAGGCAGTTATCAGGGGACAAGAAAACGAGCGCACAGTGCGAGGCAAAGGTCTGAAACTGCGCAGCAACTTCAAGTCAAGTGGGAGAAACTGACTCAAAATACAGGTTCTAAAACCACCACCACAGCGAGTTGTTCCTCAGCTCTGGAAAGGCTAAGCGACTAACGCCCACACTGAGCATATGCTCCCAGAGACGACCCTGGTGACCTAAGGCCCAGCTGCTCCGAACCCGCGCCGAACCTCTGAGGAACTTTGTTGGTATCTTACGGCACATTGACATGTTCCCTTAAAATCTGGTATTTCATCAACAATGCAGGCGCCACCTTTGACTCATACACATTTCGATTGAACAAGATAATTTACATGCCAGGTAAGAGGTTTACTATAATCTTGAAACACAGCCAGAGGCTACAGTCTGCTCCTACACAACACCACGTCTCTACAAGTTTGATGGGTTTTTAATTTCCATGTCTTCACTTGCCTAGTGCTAGAAAGCAGATTAAAAACAGAAGGAACCCAGAAACACTACTGAATGAGACTCAAATATCCTGCAGTCACCAACCTGATGAGATGTTTACTAAACAGAAATGTTCTCACCTGTAGAAAGCAGCACACAACACGCACCGATAACTGTCGCCAGCATTCCAGATCATCTTCCCTTCCCGGCCACAGTGCAGGGCGATGGTCCATGCACACCTGCAGACCCACAGAAAGCGGGCTGACACGGCCGATTCTTGTAGTGAGCAGGCCAGGGTGCACTCAAAGTGCATCTCTTTCCAGAGGGCTGCCACAGAAAGTTACACATTTATTCCACGAGTTAATGGCGCTGCAACAAACATTTCTGTAAGACTCTCTAAGCAAGATTTTCCTTCTGCCTAAAATGGCCCGACACAAACTGAAAAAGCTCTTGGAGCTGCCAAAGACTTCAATATCTCCTTAACTATAGTCTTCACTTTTAAGGTGTGGGGTAAGATCCTATAATCCCCAACTAGGCTTCCTGATGCTGTGTGTGGCATCCAGCAACAGCATGTTCCATTCCTGGATTACATTTGAGTCAAGAGTCCACAGTGAGAACGATTTCTAGTGAATGAACCACCAGGCAGGAGGGTGATTCTGCTGGGCAGCTCTTCACACACAGCCCAGGAGCTGGGGGGAGAGGAAGAGGCCGACACGTGTCAACCGTGCTCACACCCTTCGAATGCCCCCCACTCCTGGAGGCCTGGACCCAAGGGAAATCTGACCTGAAAATGGGCAAACCCTCACTGTATCAGAGGGACGGGGACTCGGGGTCACAACTTGACCTCAGAGCAACACGAGTGCAGACACAGCACCCCAGGACACCCTCCCCACCCAAATTCAAGGACGAAAATCAACGCCCCGCCCCCTTGCGGAAACCCCGGCTGCTGGAGCAGACGCCTGCCGCCCGGGGTGTGCAGCCTCTCCCATCCCACGTTTCAGGCTCAGCACCTGTGCCTCAGCCCTGGCACTGCTCGCCACACCCATAGGTGTGCCAGGAGGGGCAGGTCCTAAGGTCTCCACTGCACCAAAGCCTGCAAGGCGAAGGGGCTGCTCCCTCCAGCATGTGTCCAGAAGCACACACTGCACCAGCGTCACAGCGTAAGAATTCTCCCCTCGGTCTCCCAGTCTCCAGTCTGTTGCCCGCCAGGGTCTTCTGCCAACGGCAAGGCCCAAGCTGGGCGGCACATTTGGTTCTGACCATTTCCCTTGTCAAGATCAATACTGCAAACACACATCCAATTCATCCTGTCACTAAAAATGAAATAATCCGCCATCTCCATCACAGATGACGCAGTCAGGTTTCCATTACCTGGGGTTTTTTTTGGGTTTTTTTTGTTTTTGTTTTTGTTTTTTGAGATGGAGTTTCTGCTCTGTCGTCCAGGCTGGAGTGCAGCAGTGCAATCTCGGCTCACTGCAACCTCTGCCTCCCGAGTACAAGTGATTCTCCTGCCTCAGCCTCCCCAGTATCTGGGATTACAGGTGCCTGTCACCATTCCTGGCTAATTTTCATATTTTTAGTACAGACTGGGTTTCACCATGTTGGCCAGGCTGGTCTCGAACTCCTGACCTCAGGTGATCCACCTGCCTCCTCCTCTCAAAGTGCTGGAATTACAGGCGTGAGCCACCGCGCCCTGCCATTACTGGTGCAATTTCTAAGCCACTTTCTCACACCCACTCCAATTTTTTTTTAAAAAAAAACCAGCTTTATGGCTATATTTTTTCCAAGAGAACCAGTTACCCATTTGAAGAACAAATAAGACACCATGTTTAAAAACCAAAAGTGCCAATTTGCACAGAAGTTTCCAAACACCCGGTCGATTTGAACCTTGAGAATAAGATCAAGCTGTTGGCTGAATACAACTTCCCTTTCCATGTGTCTGCCTGTGAGTTAGACACAAGGACAAAGCCACGAGCTAGGGACATAAAGGCAGGAGACACCAAGACAGAGGGACCAACACAAAGGTACCACACCCTGAACGCCCTCCTCTCCTTCCTTTTCAGAACCTTCCAGAGGATGAAACGGGGACCTCCTCAGACGTCCCATGGTGCAGGCAGCCAGAGGGGAAGGTGGCGGCAGCCTGAATGAGGCGACCGGGAAATCACATTCCACAAACAAATTCTCCATGTGCTTTACATCCTGTCTCTGAAGAACTATGCCGGTCTAACAGTCGCTAGAAAATCGTATTCAAGTGTCATTTCCCATTTCAAGCAAAGAAAACTGGTGGGGCATGAGGGAAAAAGATAGCCATGTGTTCTGGGGTATTAAGTTTTTTCTGTTATAAGCATATAATTATACATTCTCATATTTCTGTATAATTGATATG
>NW_012104242.1:593915-600959 GCF_000951045.1 Mandrillus leucophaeus
AAAACTCAGGCCAAGTATGAAGATGGCGCAGATGCTAGCTGTGCCTGGGATGCCATGGGCAGGGTCCCCAGATGCTCTGCACATGGCCCGGGGCACCGCCTGAACACAGCAAGTGCTGAAGAAATAAAACCGACATGCACTGACCTCTGATAGGGCCTCCTTCACCATTCACATCTGTCTCCCCCCTCTGGACAGTAAAATCCACAAGACACGGAGGGCTTCTCTCACTCATCTTCAAACTCCCAGGGTCACCCTGGCAGGTAAACGGGACTCAAACGTCTTCTGAAGGAAGCAGCTGGTTAGCTGCCGAGTTAAAGGGCCTCTGAAATTCAGAGCTCTGTGTAGGAGTCGAGCACACTTTATTATGAATGACTCCAACCACGGCAGAAGTGGCCGTGGAACCAGTGCTAACCAATTCAGGGTTTGTTCACTGTTTCTCAGTTCATTATCACAACTCGCTCTAACACAGCAGCCGCGCAGATCCTCAGACATCTGCAGAGTGGGACGATGGCACCGAGTCACATGAATGTCCCATTGCAGACTGGGAGACACCGGTCAGACGCGGACCCAGGCAGAGCACAGACCTCACATTAAATCAGCTCTGTGTAAACAGCACTCCCTGCCAGGCCCTTTGCTACCTGCACAGCTTCTACAAATTCAGCTCTCGCACCTGACACCTAAGAATACTGCATAACTCTCTTGTGAGCCCCCCCCCCACTTACCCCCCAAAATGACCCGGTACGGCCGAGTACAAACCATTTCAACATAAGGGAACTGGAGGGCACGTGGGGCTTTGAGTCCCTGCTGCCTCCTGACGGGAAGGCTCAACGCTTCACACCCGTAGTGAAGGGTGGGTCTCTCTTCGGCCCCCTCAGAGTCAAGAAAATCCATGTTCCTTTTCTCAAGACCACACACAACCGAGTCACAAAGCAGGGCGGAACCTCGACTCTCCGGGTTCAGGTCATGTCGCGTTTACGACCTGCTGCTGTGAACAACTGCAGGAAATGATGAGCCCGATTCCGGCTTTGACCTCGACCTAAATCAGCATTAACTAATTTCACCTTCCAGGACCAACCTTCAAAGGCCTGCAAAGCCAGAGAAGGGAGGAGATGGAACACGCCCTCACCCCAGACCTGCGGCAAGCACACGCTTCTCAGAGGCGTCCCAACGTGCACAGTGTGTCTGATGCCCGTTCACATCCACCGACCCGCAGGTCTTCTACGTGGCATCAGCCTCCTGGGCACTGGGGACAAGAGGTAAAATGGCAAGTCCCCTCTGCAGCAAAGACGAGGCGCAGGGACCCAATGGAACAGAACTGACCTTTTTCTGACAGTCTCAAAACAGAAGGAAAATACTGTACAGCCAATGTCCCCTCACGCAGGTTTATTTACCTGTGACTCAAGGCCATGACAGACAACTTCAGGTTCTTACTGATTCCTATTTTCCCCATCCAGAAGCCTCTGTTTTTAATATCGTATGAACTTGCCATTTTGTAGGCCAAAACCAGCAAATATTGGCAGTTTCCTACGGTTCAGCCGAATATGATCACGACCTTTTGGGAAACCATGAAGAAAAGGTGAATCTCTCAATGTTTCCAGACTGTGGCTTTGTTCCTGAAGCACTCTTTTCACTCAGGATTTTAGACAACGAAGAACAAACATCAATATCCCACCAAGAAAACTAAAAATGAAATGATTTTGCATCTAACTTGGAGCCTTTTTAGGACAAGCAGGACACAAACTTAAAAAGCTGCAGTTGTCCCTCTGTATACACAGGGACATGGATTCCAGAACATCCTCCCACCCCCACCCCCGAGTTTAGCAAAATCTATGTGTCCACGGGACCTGTGGCCACCCTGCGGAACTGCAAGTAGGAAACGTCAGCCCTCCACAAAGCCAGCTTTTTTCAATAAGGGTTTGGTTGGGGAAAAAAATTAACATAAGTGATCCTTCGAAGCTCAAAACCCATGTCGTTCAGGGTCAGCTGCATTTACTACTTGTTTCATATGAGGCCTGAAAGCCATCATTCTCGATACCTTACTGTTCTGATTAGAAAGAAGAAAAATCTTATTTTTAAGCTCACAATGAGTGGACGCTGCTACGGTGAACGGAGAACAGACGTAAGTAAGCACCAAGGCTGGGCTGACCGCCTGTGCTCAGACCCACCAGGGCCTGTTCCTCCGTCTCCCTCTGCTGAAAGGGATAACCCTTCTCCCCCACGACTAAAGGACCTATAAAGATTCACGCGAGAAGTGCTATGAAAAGCTGAAAGGTCACAGATAACATTTTTTAAAATAAACATTAACGTAAGCATTTAACAAGCCCATTATGATATTAAAAAAAAAAAAAAGGTGGTATTAAGTTGGCTGGGTGCCGTGGGGCTCATGGCTATAATCCCAGCACTTTGGGTGGCCGAGGTGGGTGTATCACCTGAGGTCAAGAGTTTAAGACCAGCCTGGCCAACATGGTGAAACCCCATCTCTAACAAACATATGAAAATTAGCCAGGTGTGGTGGCAGACACCTGTAATCCCAGCTACTTGGGAGGCTGAGGGAGGAGAATCACTTGAACCCGGGAGGGAGAGTTTGCAATGAGCCGAGATCGTGCCATTGCACTTCAGCCTGGGCGATGAGTGTGAAACTCCATCTGAAAAAGAAAAGTATAAAGTCTTCCTTCCAATGAACCTATCATTCAGCCACCGAGGTATCCTATAGCTACCTATTCAGCCATGAGATACACACCACAGGAGAGACAGGTGAACAGGACAGTCCCTCCCTGAAAGAAGGCTGCACCCCAACAGAAGGCAGGCACACACTCCGAATGGAATCAGCATAGGGAACAGATGCTGCTGGTGGAACTGGCTGCACAGAGCACTCGCTCAAGTGTCTTGAGAAATAAGGAGCCGTTGGTGGCATCACCTTCCGCACCTGAGCTGGGGCGGGTGGGGAGCCTGTCATCACCACCACCACCCGGGACAAAGACCCCCCAGAACCACACAACGAGCTTACAAACTCACCGAGGCGAGGACTGAGCAATGTGCGTGGAGTGAAGCGAACATGCAGACGTCAGGGCCACGTGCGGCGTTGGTTTTGTGCATCGACTTGAGCGTGCCCCCAGGGTGCCCAGATGGCTGGTTCTGTGTGATTTCTGTGTGAGATGCATGTTTGCCTCTGGACTGAGTGGAGACCCATCCACGCCGGTGTGGGGGCACCACCCTGTCCACCCAGGGCTCGAGTAAAACAGCAAGGCGGGGAAGACTGGGCTCACTCCACCTGTCTGGCTGTGGGCCAGAGGCATCCGTCTTCTGCAGCCCGTGCTCCTGGGTTTCAGCTCCTCAGACCCGGGTGGGATCTGCACCCTCCACTTCAAGTCTTCAAACCACACCCTCCCAGGACTCTAGCTTCCAGGCTGTGGGTCCTGGGGCTTCTTGGACTCCGTAGCCCCTGCAGCAAGCCCTCCCCCTGGAGACACACACACACCAGGGCTGTCTCTCTGGAGAGCCCTGACTAAAAAGCTGACCCTAGAAGTGATCTTCAGGGTTTCTTTCTAGCCCTAAGATCCCAGCGCCCCCCTACAATTCTAGGCGGAAAGGTGAACGGAGACCAATGGACACAGGTGTGTGCCGAGGACACGCCAGGCAGCGGCGCTGGGCAGGAGGGCACTAACGCTCTCACAAAGCAAAGAATCAATGTTACTTGCCACAAAAATGAGAACAGTAAAGATTTCTTCAAACAGAAATGAGTTTCATGATTTGCTCTTAATACATAAGAAATCATAAAAGTAGGCCTATTAACAATTACATAAGTCTTTAGAGGCCCTTGAACTACTTCTGTCGCTTTGTGTTTTTATATAAAATAAGCCTGAGATTAAAGAGAATAACGTCGCCAGCCACCACTGGGGCCACGCGAGGACACAGCTTATACCCATGAGGCCCCTGGGTGCCCTGAGTCCTTCCCTTGCTATTGACAGAAATATGGGAGAAACCAGGAGGTCTGAGCATGCACCTGGCCATGCCTCCAGGGGCCGAGGAAAGTACCCATCTGTCCAGTCTTCCCTCCACCCCACGGTTCCCTCCTACCCGGACTCTTGGGCTGACGCGGCTCATACACTCAGCAGCGCACTCATTAAACGTTTAGCTTCGCAACACGAGGGCCTCCTCTGGCCTCCTCTGACCACTCCAGATGCCAGGGATGGAGCAGCACTCACTCAGGGAGGCGAAGGCCGGCACAGGCCACCGCCGAAGACCTCCCTTCCCACGCTGAGGGCAGCTCACCCAGGGAGGCGAAGGTCAGCACCGGCCACCACTGAGGGCCCTTCCCACCCTGAGGGCAGCTCACCAGGGGAGGCGAGGGCCAGCACCAGCCACCACTAAGGTGGCTCCCACCCTTAAGGTGGCTGCGATCACATTTCCCATCGCACCAAGAGACCCCTGTATTGAGCACAAACCTTTTCAACCTTCGAATCAATAAGGAATGACAACACGGACATTCCCTCAATCCAAATGGCTAGCCCACAAAACAGACACGCAATCATACACATTTCCTGTGGGAAAGTCCGTCAGTCCCTGGGGCCTCGCCCCGGGGGTTGGGGAGCATCATGGGGAGACACCCCAGCCCCAGCCTGGCTCCTCCCCCTACAGCTCCGTTTCCCTCTGCCCCCCGCCCCTCCCCACCCCCTCCCAGCTTCAGAGGGTCCTTCCTCAAATTCTTTCCCCTTGATGAAGTCATTCATTCCCAAAATACAAAGAAATTAAAAGCATGGGGACTCAAGAGAAAATCCACAGTGACTCGTGTTTTAGATTCTCATAAGTTTGAGAATAACCAAGCAAGAATCTTTGGCATCTGAATGTGGTCTGAAGGCATCTGAGCACACTGTGTCACTGGCCCGCAGTGGATCATGGGTATCTCGGACGTTTTCGTAACTCTACACCAATTATTTTGAAACATCACTAGCAGAATAGAACCATGTGAATATCTACTTCTGTTAAATGTAGGAAAAGACTCCAAGCTGCCCTCAAGGAACATCCTTCCCACAAGGAGTTTCTGCATCGAGCCTTTCAGGCACAGACACGGCCCCCGGGCCCAACTCCCTCATCCCTGCGTCATAAAGCAGCAAAGACGGTGGGGAATAAAGCAAGTGAAGGAGTCAGTCCCGCACAAAACGGGCTCCAGAAGCCACAGCCACTCTCCCAGTGTGGAAGCCAAGTCCAGAGACCTGGAAACCCCAGCGTTCCCAGGGAGGAGGGCAGAACAATGCCATTTCCCCCTAGTTTAGGGGGACAGCACCCCACGTCCTCTGCCTTAATAGAAGAGACTTCACATAAATGATTAGAATGAATCCACCACACACAGAAAGTGGGCTAAGGGCTAAGACACCCATTTAAATGCCCGGCAAAAACACATTAGAAGAACACACAGATAAGCGAGGTTCTCCTGTTATCCATGAAATATTCAGAAACAAATCCAGCAAGCAAACTCTTTGCAATCAAAAGACCAATTCAGAGGTGCAGATTAAAAATAAACATACAACTGAACCCTTAATACACCAAGAACCAAGCTCCACGGAAGTGTTATCACATCACCACCTCCCAGCTGAAGGAAGCAGCACTGGCCACTGAACCAGCTGTTCACTCGTGGGTCAGTGAACAAAAGGCAATGCTGTCCAGGACAACAATGAGATGTTAACCTGAAAAGGGCAAAATCGCAGAGGCTGGAGGGACCTTCCAGGTAACCCGGCCCCCTCAGTGGACAGAGGACCCCTGTGGGGCCACAGAGCCCAGAGCTCCAGTGTGTTCGGGGCAAGGACTCAACTGCAACCCTGATGATGTCCGAACACCTTCTGCCCGCCCTTCTGTGTCTCTGCCCCACTAACAGGTAATCCATGAGTGCTAAGGAAATGTAACGCATTTCACAATACATTTAGACTTTTAGCAAATTAAACAGTGAGAAACTTTGGGAATTAACCAAAATACAGTTCACTGAATGCCCAAACTCAAAGCTAGTCTCCAAGAGGTGATAAGCTGTGTGTGGTGGTTAACGCCTGTAAATCCCAGCAGTTGGGGAGGCTGAGGCAGGAGCATCACTTGAGCCTGGAAGGTTGGGGTTGCAGTGAGCTGTCACTGCACTACTGCACCCAGCCTGGGAAACAGAGTAAGACTGTCAAAAAAAAAAAAAAAAAAAAAAAATTAAAGGAGTTCAAATGAATTCGCCCATACCCTTTAAATTTTCATTTGGGTACATGGGGTGATCTAGTTCCTTTTTCCCTTGCAATACATGAATAACTTATTAAATATAATCTAACAATTAAATGGGAAAATTTAATTATTTTCCCATTTAATTATTCCCTATTTTCAGGGAAAAAGTTAAAATTATTCCCTATTTCAAGGAAAAAGCTAAGAATCATTTTAAACCTTCCTTCCACAAAACAGTATACTCAGTCATCTCTATCTGCTTTATCACGTGGAATTCAGCTTCACATGTCTACAATACAGTTTTTGTTAAACAGCGTTTATGTAGACAGGCAAGAGAAAGAAACACTTGGGTCTATGTAGAAGCAGCAGAAGACACGTTTTAACAGAAAAGGGAGAAGATACCACCGTGTGAATCTGGAAATTCCGTCCTCATCTTGTCCACACACACAGAAAACACCCAAGCACGTGCCTAGTGTCCAACAGGAGCACAGAAAGGACAGGGATCCCTCCAGTTTAATGACCAGCCCCACTTGACACCGCCACATAACAAAATCCGCATGGCAACTTCAGCAGGTTTCATTCACGATTCCACGGAAATCAGGCTGAAGAACATACAGATGTTTTCCCACGTTTAAAAATCCAAGTGTGGGACTCATAGAAATAAACACTTTATGGGTTCACTTAACTTTTCCAGATTTTTACTTGGATAAACCTATAAAGTTCTTGTCAGCCACATCCTTAAGTTTTTCAATAATTTTTAAATGCAAAGGTCGGGCAAGACTTGTAAAGAGATACACACATACGGCCCGGCGCGGTGGCTCATACCTGTAATCCCAGCACTTTGGGAGGCCGAGG
>NW_012104242.1:601239-604537 GCF_000951045.1 Mandrillus leucophaeus
TGTCACCCTGCTTTTGAGAGGATGAGCTGTGTTTTAAGCATGAACAGACTTTCCTCCATGCACCAAGGATGCACCATGGGGGACAGTGCTGCCACTGCCTCCCCAGTCTCTGCTCAGGATGGGGTAAGGGGAGCTCATCTGTCTCCCGTGTACACCATCAACAGGCCAGGTGCTCAGAAGGGGGCTTCCAGGACTCACCATAGGCATTCATCAGCAGGGCAGGCAGTGCCTCATGCTGGTGGGTATCCAGCAGTGAGGGGGTCTTGCACTTCACTCCCTGGGCCCAGCCCCAGACAGAAAGAGGCACCTGTATCATAACTAATGTGTATTTATAGACAGACTCTGCAGTGCAAGGCACAGAAATAGAAGAAATCGTGGAAATAAGAGGGAAGACATTTGGTTACGACCGGCAGAGCCACCTCAAGCCTCGGCACTTCCTGCCGGAGCCCTCACTGACCAGACTCCTCCGGGGTCACACTGCCGCTGCCTAGCCCAGCTCATGACAGGGCAGACGGTGACAGAGCCTCAGAACAACCTCCCACTCCTTCCTCACCAGCCCAGGGGACGAGCTTCCCTGAGTGTCCCAAAGCCTGAATGCGGGAACACAGAGGTGACTGACCAGAAAGGGGGACAGGAACAATGGCCACAGGTCTGGGGATATTGCTGGGCACCCCCACAGCCCTTTCCACCTTAAAGAGGACAGCCACGGGTGTGCGGATGCTCCCGAGTGACCCAGCCGTCCTTTCCACCTTATAGGGAAATGGCCACGGATATTCCCGGGTGCCCCGGAGCCCTTTCCACCTTAAGGAGATTTTCAGTCTCATTTCAGTCTCCAAACCATTCAGTGAGGTTGGAGGAGTATCACTGTGGACCAACACCGACTGGCATCAAGTAAGGGCAATTTTATAACCACGTCTCGACCGTGAGAGAATCAGGTGTTTGGCCATCTGGTCAAAGCTTTTTCTGTAACAAAGTTGGATAATTAAGTTGAACTTTGGTTTTCCAAAGCTTGTTACAGAAACCACATCTTCCTAGGTGTGGCTCCGTGGTGTCACGTGCACACATCAGTAGCCAGGCTTGCCAAGACTCACGGCACGTTGCACGTTCACCCGAAAAGGCTGCTCAATCATTGAGGGCTCTGGCGTGCTCTGAAATGAATTTGCCACTTCAGCCTACACTCTGCTCCCTTGTTTGGTTAAAGAAAACCAAACGGCAGAATTTGTTTTGGCCAATCGCCTGCTGCACCCAACAGAAGTTTTAATTATAGTACTTTCATTGCATCATAGAAAGCAAAGTCATACAGATCAACTCATTACCACCACTCCGAAGGTTTAGTAAATCTCCAGATAAATCAGGCAAACATTTTAAGAAGTTACATTAAGATTTACAATACTCAAAATTTAAAACTACATCCATGCTTCAAAAACCACCATTCCCATTTTAGACAGCCAAATGCAAATGAGAAAGAAACGTGCTGAGTGCATTTTTTTGGTAATCTTACGGAGAAACTGCCACTTTAAAAACGGCTCTAGTTCCAGGCTCCAGATGGGTGGATTGTCTCACTCAATTTCAACTCCACCTGAACCTGGGAAACTAGAAATCCATTCCCAGACTCCAGGGCACGAGAATTCCCACTTCTGGAAACAGCCTGGAACGCAGACTTGTGGCAGAAAATTCTTTCCTGCCCACCCTGTCCTCTGTGGAAGGCAACAGGTCAAAGACAAGTTCACCCCTCTAGGCGCAACTGCACCACGAAGAATCATTTCCAGGTGGGAGGCGCCCACTGCTCCAACGGCAGGCCTGCTGGCATCTCAGAGCAGCCAGAGCAGCTCCCTCCACAAGGAAGGGGAAGCAAGGTCAGGAGGAAGCGACTGGGGAAGCGAAGGGGTGGCTGATCAGGGATCAGAGGTTTCCTCAGAGGAGCCTCAGGCTAGGGGGTAAGGAGAGAAGAGAAGGAACCAAGATTTGGCTAACAAGCATTTTGCTCTGATTGATCAATGGGAACAGGCAGTTTAGCTACTTACAAGGCAGAGAAGGGGGGTTTGAAGGCCTGTGTCTGGCCTTGTCCTCGGTAAATGGTCATCCGCCAGTCAGCCTAAGCCACATGGGAAGGGGCTTCTTGCAGTAAACAAAGTGGGGGCGCAGTTGTGGGGACGGGGAATGTCTTAACCATCACTGTTTTACAGGATCACAGGGCTCAGGCAATGTTCAGTATTGTCACACACCAAGGTTTTTACAGTCTGAAGAAAACTACAGTCCTAAGGTGTCAGTTCTCAAAGCCTCAAGTTCCTCCTGCTAAGATTCCCCAGAGGGTCTCCACTTCTTGCACCGAACCCCAACTTGCACAGGCACCTGCGTCTTCCTACTGCAGCAAATGCAGATAAGAAGCTGTGGCTCTGCTGCAGTAATGACGCCATGCAGCCCTAACACCACAGCAGAGCAATGGCTTTGGCCTGAATGTCCCCAAAACCTCATGCTGAAACCATCTCCCATGGGATACATTAAGAGGTGGGGCCTTTGGGAGGTCCTGCTCTCAGGACTGGGGTTGGTGTCCTTGTTGGGAGGCCTGGAGGAGCTCTCCTGCTCCTCCACCACGTGAGTCCTGACGAGACGGCCGCTGCCACACAAGACCCGGCTAGATGCTGCCGTCTGTGAGCCACAGGCCCTGGGGCACCAGATCTGCAGGCACCTTGACCTTGGACTGCCTTGACCTTGGACTTCCCAGCCTCCAGAGCTGTGAGCAATGTCTGTTTACAAATCACCCAATCGACAGCAGCCAGAGAGACAGTAATGTTACAACATCAGTCACTTTCTCAGCGGGCCAGAGGCCTCCCGTGAGCCACCACCGTAAAGCAGGAACTTCCTGGAGGATTGAAAGGGGTTCACAAGGAATTCTACCCAGCACCAATGTGTCTGTCCTTTCTTGCGGGAAGATAGCTGAGCCATGGCAGGAAACTACAGGGTGGGTGGGGCTGGACAGTAATGTGTCACCTGCTCATCTAAGCCTCAGTCTCCCACCTCTCAACACGACAGCGGGGGGTAGCACCCCTCACCTGAACTGTTGGGGAAGGTAAGAGTGCTGGGTGATTAACAATTGTTAGTTCCGCAGAAATTAGGCAAAGAATCCACCCCTACGTCTTATAAAACCAAACCAGCCCAGGAATTCCACATCACTACTAATTTGCATGGGAAAATGCTGGATTCTCCTAAGTTCTGGTTGTCATTTGTATTAATAAAGTTTGCAGAGTTTTCATATACTAAGTATATAAAACAGGAAAATAAATCATGCAATTTGGAG
>NW_012104242.1:608051-616101 GCF_000951045.1 Mandrillus leucophaeus
GTGCTGCTTTCTGGGTTCCAAGTTGTCTTCAGAACGAGTCCTGCATAAATCCCGGGCTGGGGAGCCAGCCAGGGCCTAGCAGCACCCAGCTCATGCGCTCCACTCACCCAACAGACGACCACGGAGGCCCCAGCACGCTCTGTCCGCCGGCAAGACACCAGAAACAGCCACAGTTCAGGGTTCTGCCACCCGCCCCGCTGCCGTCATTACCTGCTGTGATCTGAAGTCTCATTGGTTGGAAAGGTGATCCCACAGCTCCGCTGCCTTAATTACCTGCTGTGATCTGAAGTCTCATTGGTTGGGAAGGGGATCTCACAGCTCCGCTGCCTTAATTACCTGCTGGAATCTGAAACTGCATTGGTTGGGAAGGGGATCTCACTGCTCAAGCACTCCCTGCTGCCTCCTTGCAAACAAAAAAAATCCAAAACCCGTCTTAAAGAACGTTTACTATAACCTCGAAACAAGACCCATCCCGAGACCAGGGAAGATACATAGGCACATCTGACAGCTGGTGGACGTCAGTGACTGACGCCAGGGCTTCCCTGTGGCTTGTGAAGCCAGAAGCCTGTCACGGTGACTCAGGCTGGGGTCTGAATAGGGGTCTTCCAAGCAACTAGGCAGCCAGGACACACCCCCCAAAACCCAAGTCCCCGCACTCATGTACCTGCCAGAAATGCTGCGTGGCCATCGCCACCAGATGTGAACCAAGACCGATCTGTGTCCTGTGGCCCTCACAACGTCCGTACAAGCCTAGGCCCAGCAGAGGCCCGCACGGCACCCTGCTCGCCTCCAGTGGGGCTCTCTCCTGCCAAGGGGGATGGCCCTGAAGTCCGTTGAGATTTCCAAAGCTCTACAAAGTCATCCTTCTTCCTGCTTGTTCAGAAGGCCTAAAGCCCTGAAGACACCAGTGAGAATTGACATAGCCTCTTAAGGCAGCTCAAACACCTACACACAGGAACGCTGGACCTCTCTGCACCAGAGAGCAGCCGATAACCCACTGGGCTGAGCAGAAGGCACAAACGTCACATCCAGAAGCCAGTGGGCTCACGTTTGCATTCCAGGAGCCACCCATGTGAGTCCCTCCAAGGCTTCCAAGTCCCACTTGATTGTTTTCATCATATCTCTATAATCAGAGACATATCTCATGGTATCTATGAGATCATCTCTACTTTTATGAGCACATATGCTCCCTGACTTACCATGGGATGAAACTGTTCCAATAAACCCAGCGTAAGCTGAAAATATCCTTAATAGAAAGTGCATTTGACATAATAGTTTCAACTTTCAACGGGTTCATCCAGAGACAGCCCATCTCAGGCCAAACAATGCACCGAGTGTGACTAGTTCACACCATCACAAGGTTGAAAAACAATCACAAATGTAACCATTGGGAGCCAGGGACCATCTGTATTGGGGCTCCTGTCTTCAGAGACAACAGAAACCTCTTCTTAGACAAGAATCGCAATTTATAATCCTCAAAATGTTAAACTAAAATTAGTTTAACAATCTACAGGTTCAAACAAAGCCAAAGTACGCCCACAAGGCCGTTTGTGCCATTCACTAAGACACACGACTCTGTAATAACCCTCACCACAGCCCCTCAAGGGTGGATCCCAGAGGCGGCTGAGGCTTGTGGCTATGGACACTAACGAAACCAAAATCAGAGTACGCAGGTGCAGTCAAGTCATATGACTTCTCCACTAGAATATGCACAAATGTTCATCAGCAAATCTGATCTTTGCTTTCCCTCCCTCCCATGACCTAAAAAGGAGTCCACCACACATATACACACACACACACACACCCCACTTCAAAAACATAATTTGTACTTGCATTCAATTCCGGGCATTTGGAATAGACCTAATGGGGGATTAAACTTCTCCTCCAACCCATTGCTTAGTCTTCTTAGGAGGATGAAGGATTTTGCATAACACAAGTCAGCATATAAAAGATCCTGTATAGAAACATATTTTCAAGTGGTCCTCATTATAGTGATTCAATATACAAAGGACCCAACACACAGCACAATGTCTATTAGAAGAATGATTAATTTGTTCCCCTAAATTCCTAATATCTACACAGAAAAAAATACCCTATACACATTTTATTCTTTACCAGTACAGTCATACAGAGGAGTATCACTCACAAAAGCAAAAGAATACATTTGGTTTGACTTGCAGTTCTAGATTTAATACAAAATTGCTAAAACCACCAAGACAAACATGACTATGAAGTATTTAACGATCTTCACCTAAATTCAAGTCACCATTCAACCACCAATACCTCTGCTCTCCTTACAGGAACTTTCCAAAAGTAAATTCTGGAATTAACAGGACAAATTTTTCTGGTGATAGAAATTAGGAAGAAATTGGTTGAAGGCTGTTCCTTGGCTGTCAAACTTTTTCTCAATCATATTTTGTGAAATAAAAGCAGCAAACAGATCTTTGCATTAACTTACAATCAAGCAATACTGGAGCAAGCTTTAAATATTAGCCACATTCTGTCAGGGCTGACTAATCAGTCTCATGTCTTGCAGCATCCACAGCTCATCTTCTCAAAACCGCTTAAGATTTCATAATTAACTCAATTAAACAATGTAAGTCATCTCCTTGATCTTTGACATGAAGGGGTAATTTTCCCCCAAAATACCACCTCTTTGACATGATTTAATCTGTGGTTAGAGTATTTAACAGGATTTCTTTCCTTCTTAGAAAACAAAAGATACACCTTTCCAACATCAAAAGCGCTAGCTGATAATGCTATATAGCTTAACCAGGTCAAAAGCGTTTTTTGTTTTTTGTTTTTTAAAGTTAAAAAAAGAACCTAACTGCATCTTTGGACCTTATGTGAGGTCGTGTCCAGGGTCACCGGGTGCCAATTAAAGACAGAAACCCAAGCATTCACTCAAAGCCCCTTCCCAGCGGTTCATCCTAGAAGCCGTGGGCACAAAGGAATGTGGCATTCCAGAGGGCTTTGGGGATAGGCTGCTTGAGAAAAACAAAATGGCTCATGTCCCCCGAGTATAGTCAGTGACTGCTCCCAGCTTCAATGCAGCACCATCCACAGCAGCCAAGGTCCAGAATCACCTGAGTGCCCATCAACAGGGGATGAAGGGAACGTTGCCCGAACACACACAGGAGCAATACTCCACACAGCGGAGAGCCCCGTCATCCACGGCAGCATGGATGGAGCTGGAGGACATTACGTTAAGCAAACGAGCCAAGCAAAGAAACAGAGCATGTTCTCACTCATAAGCAGGAGCTGAGAGCAGATCTCATGGAGGCCAAGAGTAGGTGGTCAACAGGGCCCAGCAGAGCCCACTCATAAGCAGGATGGGCAGAGGCTGGTAACGGGCACAAACACACAGCCTAATGGGAGCACAAGACCTACTACTGACAAATCAGCAGGGGGATGGCAGTGGGTCATCTACTGTGTATTTCAAAACAGCTAGGAAAGAATAACATGAACAATACCAGCACAAGGAAAAGAAAATATTTAAAGTGAAAGACATCCCAAGTACCCAGATTTAATCAATATACGGATGAATCAAGATATCACAGGCACTCTGAAAATATGTACATATATTATGTATCAACAAAAACCAATGACAGAACCATTTGTGAAGCACGTGCAGGAGAAGAATGGGAAGCCTGACACGGTGTGGCTGTGTGTTCCCACCCAAATCTCATGCTGAACTGTAACCCTGTGTTGGAGGTGAGCCCTGGTGGGAGGTGATTGACTCATGGCGGTGGTTTCTAATGGTTTAGCACACTCCCCACTAAGTGCTATCCTCGTGACAGTTTCCCTGAGATCCGGTTGTTTGGCGGTACATGGCACCTTCCCCTTCACTCTCCCGTTCCAGCCATGTGAAGGCATGCCTGCCTCCCCTTCACCTTCCACCCTGATTGTAAGTTTCCCCAGATGTAGAAGCCTGTACAGCCCACAGAACTGTATGCTGACTAAACCTTTTTCCTTATTACCCAGCCTCAGGTAGTTCTTTATAGCAGTGGAAGAACAGTACAGTCCTCAGGACCAGCAATGTTTTCCTTCTACCCAGCGGCCAACAAGGTCCCACCATCCTAGCTGGTTTTCTGAAGCCTTTGCCAGACGCTGAGGCTGTTTTGGGGATACTAACTTTCCCCATCTCTGGCAAAGCAGATGGAACATCCTATTTGCCTCTTACCACCTTTCTCAGAAACCCCACCTCTGAAACAGCCTCCGCCAGGGGCCTCCTTCAGCAGCAGCAAAGCTGAGTGTTCCTTGCACTTCCCTTCTTCTGAACAAGTCAACATCTTAAGCTTGTTTTTCCATCTTCCCAGCTCATTGAAAAAAAAATCTTATGCTTTCTATTTTACACACACACACACACACACACACACACACACACACGAGAAGTGCCGTGAGGGCAGGGGCTCTTGCTTTCCCAGATTTGAGCCTGGCCCTCAAACACTAGCCAAATTCATACTGACACAATATCCAGAGGCAGAAATGCAAATATCCCCAAGACTTCAAATACCCTAAGTATCTAACAGGCCGAGGGGCCCATGTAACTATGGTTTGTGCTGGGCCATTCAACTGGTGTCCAAATCCCTGTACAAGTGAGCTCTTTAATTTCGGGACTTTTCAGACAACTGTTTTTTGTTTTGTTTTTATTAAAGGGATCTATTGCAGTTACAATCAAGAATAGCCCAGGCCGAGTGCGGTGGCTCACGCCTGTAATTCCAGCACTTTGGGAGGCCAAAGTGAGCGAATCACCTGAGGTCAGGAGTTCAAGACCAGCCTCACCAACATGTTGAAACCCCATCTCTATTAATACACAAAAATGAACCAGCCATGGTGGCAGGCACTTATAATCCCAGGTACTCAGGAGGCTGGGACAGAATGGCGTGAACCCAGGAGGTGAGGCTGCAGTCAGCCAAGATGCACCACTGCATTCCAGCCTGGGCAACACAGCAAGACTGTCTCAAAAAAATAAAAATAAACCAATACGCCCCACTTAGTTCTTCACCAATGTCAGATACATCAGTTAAAATAATATGAAGCATGTTTTTAAATTTCAGTGTTTAATTTAACCATATCTTTTAAGATATGAAGATAGAAGTTCCCCAAGGATCGGGGGAGAAAAAGCAGTTAAAATTTTAAAACCTCAGGAGAAAAACAAGTATGGGGTAAGACCTCAAGCCAAAACTTTTTCTTTGCACTTTGATTTCAAAAGAACAGATGCCCAAAATATGAACTCTCCCATCTGCATCTTATATTCCTCTATGTCCTTTGAAAGGTTGGAGATGGGATCCCAGGTTCCAAAGTGCCCGGCCACGGCTCACCTCAGGTGGCATCTTTCACAGCCATTTACTCCCCTGACTGTGCCTAGAGAGCTGTGACCCGATTTACACAAAAAGGTCCTAATTTACACATGTTCATCGCTTTGAACAAAGCCTCAAATGAGACAAATATTGACACTCCACAGAAGCAAGTATTCTCCGAAAAGTCAAGTGTCAGGTTCCCATGAGCCAGGCAGCTTGGTTACAGAAAGCACTGGCTGACTTGCCGGTTTAGTGTTAAATGCATTTCAAATGTTAAGTGATCCGGCCCCCCCCTCCCAGTGGGTGTGCGCGTTGAGCTGGCAGCAGTAGTGATGCACACTGACCACGTTCTTTCCTTCAGTTTTGCTTCAAGCAGAGCACCCCACACTCAGGAAGAGGCCATAGGACAGCAACGAGGTCTAGGACAGTTCCAAGGAGAGCCACAGGCTGACTGCCTCGTCCGCAAAGAATAGTCACTCTCATTTCAGGGGAAATCACTGAACAGAGTTCATAACAGTGAATTTTAAAAATTTGTATTTCTAATTTCATCCCATTAGAACTTTTGAAGAACAGATGTGCACCTGCTCCAAGTCAATGAGAGGACGCTCAGCCAGTCCCTCACAGGTCCTCAGCCTCCACCTCCCACCTAGAAAACGTCAGCTCAAGCCGATCACAGCGCAGTGCGATTTTCTATAAATAATGTGCATGCCTGCATCTGAGCAGAGATGTGAATGTCTGGAATGTGCCTGCCAGGCCCGGGAGGAACTGCAGCAGCTGTGGGGACACAAGCTGCTAAGGAATCCGATTTGGAGGGAACTCAAGGCACCCAACACTAGGTTCCACTGGTTTTTCTTGGCAAGGCTTGACCAGACAAACAACTGCATTCGACTCACCCTGGATATCTGCGATTCCTTACCTCTCAATCATTATCACTTTTGCTAATTCATGGTAATTGGGATGGGGACTTAACAGCAAGTAATTAGAGCAATTACAGAATTTGCTAGTCAATTACAATGTCAGATTCCTGAGAATGGAAGAACTGTTGCCCAGGAATAGAGTTCAAGAGGTCCTCCCCCACGCCCCGGGAAACACGGCATTTCCATGCACCCCTGCTTTGGTCCCCCGGCCACCACCCTCCTGATCTCAGCCATCTGATGGCATCACTCCCCACAGCTGGAAACACCTGACCTCCTGTCACCCTCCCGCGTCTGCCCTGCCTTCCTCCAGCCCGGGATATTCAGGGATGCCCACATACAGGACCAGGAAACCAGGGTTATCCCAAACCAGTGCCTGCATTCAAAGTCCTCCACGGCAGCACAATCACCAATGGCCAATACTCCCAGAACCTTCCACCTCAAAACGGGCGCACATCTGGATTCAAGCTGACAACGCTGCATTCTTTGCCATGTACATACGGAGGCATGTCAGGTTCCACGCTGGCCAGGAGCCCAAGCCTAGTCACTCTGCATGATCTCAATTCACCATCCACAGAGAAGCCTGCAGTTTTCCTCCAGTGCCGGTGTGGATGGTGGATGCATTTCCCCTGAAAACTCGGAGACAGGAGCCTGGCCAAGGAGGCCAGTCACCCCAGCCCCTGCAAGGCCTGGACGTGCCCCTCTGCTGTCTGCACACAGTACCCAAGTCTAGCAGTGCTGGCTCTGTGGTGGGATCCATCTGGGCCTGCAGAGGACCCGGGGCACAGGAACTGTGCAGCCTGGCTGCAGCCAGAGGCCTAAGGGAATCCCCATGAGGCTCTCCAGCCTAGGTGCCCTCACCACAGGCAGAGCCATGCAAGAGAACTGCCTGCTGAACTGGAAACATCCCAATCTGCTCAGCCAACACAAAGACAACAGCCACCTACAGCTGCTGAGCCCCGAAACGTGGCCACTGGGCCTGAAGGGCTGCATCCGGAATTTAATCTGTGAAGTTCTTTTCAAATGTGTTTAGCTATGTAATCAAATCTTCATTCTAATTGAATTTAAAGGAGCCTCTTGCTATGGGCTCCCTTGTCGGGCATCACAGCTCCAGGGAGTAAGAACGGCAGAGAGGGGCCCAGAGCCTCTCTGCATTCTCCACGCTAATTCAACAAGTCATCACAAGGAAAGGCACTCCAGCAGGAGAGGTGTGCACGGCAAGAACTGGGTTGGCCCTGACAAGCATGACCCCCATGGCATCACAGCTGCCTCAGGCAACAGGCAAAAGACAATGATGCCCACCTGGACAGGCCACCGGATGTGATGACACACCCCAAGCCCTAGTCCCACAGCAGCCAGAGACCACCTGCTGCTCGTCCGGGTGCAACAGGCAGAGCTGCCCAAGCCCTCAAAAGCAGGAAGAATTGAGGCAATTCCCGCAATTCCCACAACACACACGATACTCCTCGGAGACAGACAGGCTTCGCTGTGAAAGTGCAGAGGACTGTGGAGTCCCTAGACGGGCTGCTTCTTCCAACAATCGGGGAAGAAACCAGATCCATTTCCTTGTAGGAGAATCATTTGTACTGTGATTAGACAGAAGACAGAAGGTGGCTGATGCTATCAAATCACCAAGCGCCTCACGGCTGCTTCTCCAAGGAGGGCCTGGAAACTTGCAGCCACCAGCGTAGGGGCCGCAGTGTTAATGGAGATACGGGTGACTGAGGTCTGGCTTCCTCAGGGAAGCTAAATTTGAACTTTCACCACTGAGAAATCGGTCATTTACAGTCACTCACCCTCATTGCAGAAGAGGGCTCAAGACACTGCACCAGA
>NW_012104242.1:616216-618643 GCF_000951045.1 Mandrillus leucophaeus
CACACACACCCGGGTTTGCTTAGCCCCTTCACCAGTGGATCTCACCAACGGATGACACATCCACGCCTCGTCCATGGCAGCACAGAAAACCACTTGGAAAACAGCCACTCCCACCAAGCTTCCTGGCTTTGGTGTTTAAAACCTGCATCTCATGCGTGAGATTACACTTCTCCGAACAGACATTGCGACTGTCATTTCACCCAAAAGGGCTTTAGGAAATGACACGTGGCCCAGACGCCACAGGTCGCCGGCCGCCTTACTCTAGCCTAATTCCTTTGTGCCTGTATGGAGGCTTCACAGATACAGCCCATTAATGACCATATGAGAAGCTCAGGGCAGAGACGAACTCAGCGCTGAATTTTTTTCATTTATCGCCATTTTGTTTTATCCAGAAGACAGCTGAGAAAGGCTGGGGCAGATCATCTCGAGTGTAATGACTCCGGACACTTCTCTTCACCCCAGGTCACCCTTCAGTCACACACTTTTGAGAAACCAAAGCCACTGTTCTCTTCACTCTGGGTTCCAAGTACTAAATTCCTCCATTTTATCAATTAGATTATCAAGCAGCCATTTGTAATCTGGACTGCAATCTGATACAAAATTTAAAGCTAATTTAGGTTGCAGTAATAGCTATTTATGTTATAAACAAGCATGAATGAAAACTTTAATCTGTTCATAGGATCAATTTTGTAAACAAACCAATTATTCAAGCAATGATTGTCTGCAGTCAGATGCAAATTAATTTGTTCATAAAAGATTTTCCAATAGGAATTTTTAAATCCACGGTCTGTATTTCCTGAGCCTGTCTCTGCACCTTCCCCCGAGTGCACAGGACTTCCCAGAGCATCCCATCAGCAGGCCCACTGAAGAGAACAAGCCCACATCCCCCAGACCAGGAATCAAGTCTGAGCCCCAGCAGCCCCTCATCCAGCCGGGGCTTCCTCACCAGCACAGCACCCAGAGGTCTTCCAGGTTTAATGTCACGTGTGCGTGGAAAGTCGAGTGCTGGAAGGACCACAGTGGACATTCTACAAATGCAAATTCCCTCCTGGAACAGCCCAGCAACCCACTGTACCTTTTTCAAAGTACCCATGCCAGGCAGGTGTAGAGAGTCTAATGGGGTGCCTAGGAATCAGCATTTAACACGATTCTGAAGAATAAAAAAGTTTGAGAGGCCGGTCAGTGAGAGGCTGCCGTGGCCTCCACTCATTTGCAAGCTCTGAAGAGATTTTCATGTAACAGGTCAGACAGGACAGGACAAGGATGGGGAGGTGGAGAGCAAATTCCATGGACCACGGACCACCAACCACCACGCCATCCCCACTGAGACTCCATAATTTAAGGAGAGGCAAAGCCAGGGAGAAAAGATGCCCACACCACGCGAGGGACAGATTTCACCTAAAGCACGCAGCATGTGGCTGAGGGTAAAAGTTGGGCAAGCCGGGAGTACAGAACGGGGTTCACAGGCCCAGAGGTGCCCCCTATACCCAGACCCTGCACAGACCTCCCAAGCACTGCCTGTGTCTCCTGCCTGGTTTATTTCCTGCCCCCCTCTACTGTGTTGGTTTCTCAGCCGCCCCACCACCACCGCACACACCTCTCTACAAGCTTGGTGAACTGAAAATAGCACGGGGGTGTAAGAGCTGGGCTCTGGGGCCAACGTCCTGCCTGAAACATTAGTTCCACCCTACCCAGCTGTGATGTGAGCCCGAGATTTCTCAAATTTGAGATGGAAAGGTAACTGAACCCACTTCCCAGAGCAGCTGTGGAGACCGAGATCACATATAGCCACACCTCGGTGTCCAGCACACGTGGGACCCCCAGCCGTGTTGACCCTGATGGGAATCCCTCTATGCCCCTTCTGCTACCAGAGCCAACTCCCAGCAGTAGCTGTGGAGGGTGCGTCCTCTATTCCCACTCCACTCACCTCCCATCGCTCCACGCAGTGACCTGCCGCGCAGCAGCCACCAGCAAACCCAGCCCCACCACCCAGGCTCCGGTGGATAACCGACCACCCACCTTGGGGCGTCTTCCACTTGCGGTTCCAAAGGGGGCCGAGAAACCGCCCTCAAGGGCACTCACCTGTTCCTTATTACACGTAATGACCTGCCACGCAGGGCCACCAGCAAACCCGGCTCCACCATCCAGGCTCCTGTGGATAACCGAACACCCACCTTGGGGCGTCTTCCACTTGCGGTTCCAAAGGGGGCCAAGAAACCGCCCTCAAGGGCACTCACCTGTTCCTTATTGCACATAATGATCTGCCACGCAGGGCCACCAGCAAACCCGGCTCCACCATCCAGGTTCTGGTGGGTAACTTCCCCCCCCCACCCCCGCCCGCTTCCTCCTGGGGCATCTGGGAGGCTCAGAAACTGAGTGCTCCAAGGCACTCATCTGTTCCTTATTGCACTAATACCTCATTTACAG
>NW_012104242.1:620288-622865 GCF_000951045.1 Mandrillus leucophaeus
GTGGCGAGCCCCCTTCCTTCAGTAAAACTGCACAGTTCCCAGAGCCCTGATGCCATCCCCCTCACACCACTGTGAACACCTGGACAGAGCACATTTCAATGCGTGCTCCTTTGTGGGCTAGTTTTACTACTTCTCCACTAAATCACCCCAAATTTAGCACCCTAAACACTGACTTATTTTCTCACATTTCTGGAAGCTGGAGTCCAAAACAGGTAACACCAGCTAACGTCGAGGTGTCGGCAGGGCTGGCTCTGGGGAAGCGACCGTCTCCTATGCCTCCCGAAGCTTCTAATCCCCTGGTCCATAGGGCACCCACCGTCTTCAGGACCCACAGTGGCCCTGACGGCCCCTCAACAGGAAGACGCAGAATGTCAGGAGCACCGAGCTCTAGTGGAAGGGCCAAGCCTCCCCCACCCTCCCAGCTCCTCACGTACTCCCGTGCGAGCTAATATAGATTCCACTTTAACTAGTGTCACCTGTGTAAGGGGTACGTGCCCAGCTGTGAACTGGTTAACCTCGCCCACACAGACCCAGGGAATAAACTCACGGGCCACGGACCACTGCACAAGCAATAAGCGACCACCTGCTCGGGGACCTCCATGGCCCGGCAGAGCCCTCCAGTGCCTCCCCGTGGGCTCAGGGACCGGCGGCCAGGGTCTGCAGAGCCAGAGGTCCCTGGATAAAAAAAAAAAGACAGCTCCCATGTTGGGAGGCGCCCGCCCGTGGCTGAGTTCCCGGTACTTTAAGTAGCCCAGGTGGACAAGCCGCACCGCGTGCAACTCCATCACCAGAATAACCCCTGCACGTGGCGAGTGCACGGGTGTCCACCCCTCAGCCCAGCTGGCCGCGCTAAGCACATCACCGCCGTGACGCCCAATCAGACTCAGCTGCTGGCACAGCAGTGATTGCGATCAGGGCCACATGTGGCTGAATGTATTTACAGGAGGACGCCACAGCCAATCTGGCTAGACTGAGAGCATTTCCCACTGTACATTGTTACAACACCATTTTATTTGCACTTTATTAAATTTTTTATGGCTTTTTTCTGCCTATCTACTTTATGGGAGTGTTTCTTGTTCTTATGACTGCAGTGATACTTCAAACTACAACTCTCAATGTGTAAAATTAGTTTGGAAGGCGCCTTATCATTAAACATTTCACAAGCAAGCAGTCAGAGGCACCTAACCCGGAGGCCTCTTTTCTTCTCTGAGCCAAACCTACACTGGACTCAAAGAAAACTGCACACGGACAGGGGCTGGATCTCCAGGGCCCATTCCTAGGGGGCCTCCTGGGGAGCAGATATGGAGGGAGAAGCCCTGGGCTACGGCACCACCGTACTAAAGAAAAGTCCATTTGGGTAAATGCAAGCACCAGACTTAAGAGATTAAGCAAACCATGAAAAGAAACCACTAACCACAGCTTCTCCAAAACAGAACTAAACTCCCTTTAGTTTGAATTGGAAAAGCAGAAGTGATGATCAGGATACAAAAAAAATGACAAAGTATCTGAACACAGGAGAATAAACAAGGGCCTCTGTCTCTTCCTGTGTGAGTGGGAGCCTCGCATCTAAGCTGGATTTAGAAGGTTACTACTTTGGACTGAAAATTATCCCCAACCCTAGTTTGTAAGCAAGTGGAGCAGAATGCTTCAATTATTTCAAGGTTTAGCGGTAAAGCTCTGCAACTCTCACAACCATTTTAATTGATGTGAATTTTAAAGTGACTCAATCTGTTGGCTGGAGTATCTAACGGCTTAACCACGGGGTCATGTTGGAAAATTATTCCAGTTGCTTTTGTTTTTCCTACTGAAGATGCATTTGAACGTTCTTGTAGTTTGCAGTTGGCTGGTGCTGATGTTTGGTCCTGAGGAGGCCCAAGTACCCGGAGAGGAAGAATCTGAAACCTCAAGACACTCGAGTGCTATCTGGGGAGATGGAGACCCCAACCCGAGGGCCACTGATGGACTCAGCCGGGAGCAGGGCTGCCCAACACAACAGGCCACATATTTGCTGCTTACAAAACAACATAAGCACACACCCCCCAGGGTGCACACACACTCTGTACACACTCACGTCTGTCCGTGCCAATGCCAGCACACACTCCCGAGGTGTGCACACACGCTCTGTACACATCTGTCCCTGCCCACACCAGCACACACCCCCAAGGTGTGCACACACATTCTGTACGCACTCACATCTGTCCCTGCCAAAGCCAGCATACACCCCCCAAGGTGTGCACACACGCTCTGTACACGCTCACATCCCTCCCTGCCAATATAAGCACACACCCCCAGGGGTGCACACACGCTCTGCACATACTCACGTCCGTCCCTGCAGCCTGAGTCAAACAGTCACAGAGAGGCAGAGGAGGAGGAGGAAGGATGCGATGGGCACTGAGGTCCTGGGCCGGCTCCCCTCCCTACCTCGGGAGAGACCCTTCATGTGATTCTGCCGTCACTCACCACCCTTCCGCCTCCATCCTCCCATATGGATCACGAGGACGCCCACTGCACAGAGCTGTGATGAGCATGAACAGAAGATGGCAGGAGCTCATGCCAAGGTGCTGAGCACAGGGCCTA
>NW_012104242.1:624148-626394 GCF_000951045.1 Mandrillus leucophaeus
ATTCCCTAATGCAATTACCTAGCTTCAGCCTGATGGCTGTAATGTCTAAATTCACTTTTTCTTTATTCCAGTTCTACATAACAAAGCATAAATAATCACGGAGGAATGATTCCGTATTGGACTATTCAGTGGACACAGAAGAGCATTCTGACCGGTGTGAGACACTGTCTCCGTTCCCAGGGAGCCCGTGAGGTGGCTGCACGGAGCACACGCATGAAGATTCAGGAGCACGAGCGTCAGGCGATGGGAGGGGCAAGGAGGCGGCACCAGACAGATGCCTGCTGAGGGGCTGCTGCAGCCGGGCTGGCCGGGAAGGTCACGGGAGCGGGCGCAGGTGTCTCCCTCCAGCCGCACTTGGTTTTCATGAGGACGCGTGCAGGGAAGGGGATGACACCGAAATGCTGTGGCGCTGAGGGGAGGAGGGGAGGGACGCAGGGCTGAGGGCTGGCCACCACCCCTTGCGTCCCTGCCCCTATGAATGCTGCCAAAATCAGCCCCAATGGGGAGAAGTGAGGTGGGTGAAAGAGGTGGACAGACTTGGCTTCCATGGAATTCACAGATTCCAGTCATTAAAAATCCCTTCTGAGTTTTCATCTGGAAAACTTTGCAAATGTATTTAGGGACAAGACGCAGAAGACGAAGCCAACACAGTTGGGCTCAAACCGCCGCCCTTCTCCTCTCTGCATCCAGGACCCACCCTGAGCCCGTGAGTGCGAGGACTCCGAGCTGCCCAGCCCAAGGGCGCGGCCCCTGACCAGAGGAGGGAGCCGCACAGCGGGGCCCCCAGCACGTGGATGGCAGAATCTGTGCTATCTCAGTCCCAGGGCCCCAAGCAGAGAAGGCCTGGGGCTCCCAGCTGAAGCTTTGCTGTCTCCTCTGTCACCAAAGTCGAGAAGGACTGAGTGGGACCAACGCCGGACCTGCCAGCTCCTCGGTGGCTGCCGATGTGGCCCTCAGGCTGCGGGTGAGACCCTCTAGGGGAGCCCAGACAGCAGCGGGAATCACAGCCACGAGTGCTCCAGGGGCCCCAAAACACATGCACAGCCTGAGGAAGGCAGCACCGGCTCAGATCCCCGTCCAGGCTTGTGTGCCACACTCGAGAGGCACACGGCACCAGAACATGGCGCTTTAAGCGGCTTTGTGGGGTGTAGGAACTCAAAGTGGGGCCTCGAGTGGCTCAGAAGTCACTCTCACTAGCCCGCGGGGACCCAGGCGGCCCCTCTGGACGTGGCTGGAGTCTCTCCAGGGCAGGCTCCAAAGTCCCACGGAAGAGGTGAGCGTCGATCTTGCTCTGACCTGAGGAAGGCCCCTGACAAGTATCCTGAACATGCAGGCACACAGCTGGCTGACTCATCTGAAGGGACCTGCTGAGCCACGAGCCAGGGAAGGCTGGAGAGAACTCAACTAACACACGATCCCTGCCCAGGCGCCCACCTGGGGCACCCACGAGAAAACTACGGAAGCTGTGAAGACGGAGGTGTGCACGGGGCTGGGAGAATCCTGGGAGGAGCCGCACTGGGGACCAGGTGGGACGGAGGGCTGGGCCCCACAAGCAAAGGAGGGAGGCGCTCAGTGCCATGAAGACCCCGCTGCACCCACAGCTGCAGGCCTGGCTGGCAGCACCACCTTGGCTGCAGGGGCCCAGGAGCACGTGTGTTTGGCAGGAGCTGCCCTCCTGGAGCCACGCTACGGGTACCCTCATTTTAGAGGCAGGTACCTGATATCAAAGATGACAATCAACCACGCCACCCTGAATTACAGCCATGTCCTCAGCGGGTCACTATTTACGCTGACAATTACAAAGAGCTTGAACTCGCTGTCCCAAGAGGCAACAAGCCCTTCATTATCACCGCCGCAAGCCTCTGTGCAGCCCTCCTCCCCCTCCGCCTCCCATCGGGGCAACATGAAGTCCCATGACGGTGACTCAGAGCCAGCCCAGTAGCTTCAGAGCAGGAAAAATCACAAACACTCAAACACATCCTAAACATGGGCAATTGGTAGGAGCCGATTCCTCAATTAAACCTGTTCGGAGGCTTTCTGGGCTAGCACAGCTCTGATCACAGGCTTGCGCTTTCTGCTCCCCCTGAAGGGCGGCAAGGAGGCCGGGCTCTGCCATTCTGTAGGCTCCGCTACATGGAGTCTGCCCTATGGCCTCGGTGGCCTGTGCCAGCGTGACCGTTGCCTGCAGTGAACACTCGGCACAGCAGAGCAGGCTTGGGGAAGAACAGAAAGTGACCTCTAAGCCT
>NW_012104242.1:631740-634340 GCF_000951045.1 Mandrillus leucophaeus
TGCCAGCACAGGGCCGGAAGGGCCTGAGACCCTCTCACTGTCGCCCAGGAAGGATGGAACAGCCCACGGTCACGCTGATTGTCAGGCAGGATGAAAACTTCTGTGTCCGAAATGTTCTTTTCACTGGAACTGTTCGGACCATTCGTGAACGAATCAGTTAAATACCAGCAAGTGCCATTTCCACTTATTCTCTGGCTAGTTTTCCACCCACCAGCAACCACACTCCTAGGAATTATCCCTAACGCAGAATCAGCGCCTTGTGCCTTTAGGAAAACCTCTTTCCCTCCAGCTTTGTCCTCCTTCCACAAAAGGTGCCTCTGACTGCCTCACTCACCGTACCAGGATTTCACTCGGCTACGGAGGAAAATCTGCGTGGGGCTCAGAGGTGGGTGGTCCCTGCATGGGCAGCAGGTCTGTGACATCCTCCGAGGAGCCTGGCCCAGGCCCGCGCCACACGCCAGGACTCTGCCTTCTGGCCCTCGGGCTCCCGAAACTGCTTTCCCTCCAGGGGTCACGCCTCGGGCAAGAAGGCCGGACAAGGGCCCAGGGCTGCTGTGGGTCGGGAAAGCCTCCTGACACCTCCCACTCCAGCAACCCCCATCAGCATCCCAGCATCTGGACCTGTGTCACCAGCCGCTCCGCCGTGCAAGAGAATTGGATTTTCAGCTGGGTGTGCTGCTTCCCTAAACAAAGTAGGGTATTGTTACTCAGGAAAAAGGAAAAAGCTGGCATCTTCCTGGCAACCCCATGACATCCAGCCACTGGTTATCACCACCCCCAGAGACGTCCACCCAGGGCAGACAGCATCTTCAGCCAAGTGCCACTGACCCAGAAGTGCAGTAATTAGTACACTTTCACCACAGTCACCCACTCCTTCACCTTTACACCCAAGAAAAACATGTTTGCCAGGCAAATTAGATGTCCAGGAGGTGTCAGGAAACCCCAAGCCTGCTTTAAGCCTCAGACTTTTGAGACCGTTGAGGGCCGTGCACACAAGAGCAAGGCTGCACCCGAAAGCTCTGCTCCTGCCGGACGTCATGGACAGACCACACGGCTCAGCCACATGGACCCTTCCAGGACTTCAGGAGAGGGACCTCCGTGGTACATGCAATGACATGCACTTCGTTCAGCCTCAAACAGACCACGCCCTTGTTACAGGGTCGGTGACCCACCTCCTGCCATCAGCCCCCACCTCACCGAAGGTCTGTGTCTGCATCTGTAATAACTTTGCTGTTTTACCCGGGTACTAAAATGCAGCATCGGAATGTTTAAAGGTCTTTAAATATCAACACTCCGGGTGCAGTTCCTGGCACTTTAATGCGGTCACTTGATGCAGGCCTCACTCACAACTCTGAGGTAGCTCATACCTTTCCTACCTAACCAAGGAAGAAACGGAGGCATGGAAGGTGCAGCTCCTAAGGAGCAGATTAGGATTCAAACCAGTGATCTTCATCACATGCTGACCTACCTCTCAGGCTGAGATAACATTCAAAATTAACCAGGTAGAACAGCATTCCATAAATCAGCCAGAAATGGTCCTTGTGGATGGGCCTGTGGTTACTCCCTGAAGAACAAGACCATTAGCCCAAAAATCCACCTGTGTCACACTCAAATGTTTACATATCCAATTATTTTTAAAATACCCCAATCAAGCTGTTCACAGCCATTTAGAGCCATATAGATTGTCTGCTTTGCTGACAATCAACCCAAGACCTCTGTCGGCAAAGGGCACGGTGCCAGGTCCAGAGAAGGTGGGACAGAGACACAAACAGGAACCGCTCCGTCCCTGGGAGCCTCGCTCTGATGGGCCTGCGAGGACATGTCACAGACGGCGGGGCACAGGCAGATGGCGGGGCACAGGCAGACGGCAGGCCAAGAGAAGGGGCTGCGCTGCCAGGAGGCAGTGCTTTGAGCTGTAATAGATGGAACACTGCTAACCAGCGAAGGTGGAGAGAGGGCACCCGTCTGAAAGGACGAAGAGGCAGCAAAGCACAGCCAGCCTCGGGGAACCAGAAGCCACAGGGACATCAGGCTGGGTGCTGCTGTCTGCCGGCCACTGGCTGGGGGACTGTACTGGGCCTGGAGGGACATCCCTGACACTCCCCACCAGATGCCAGGGGCACCCCTAGCCCCAGGTGAGAACCACGGACCCATGGCGAATGAGGACAGCCTGTGGGAAGTGGGGCTGGGACAGCTCTGCACAGCTTAATAGGAAGTTGGGTTCTATTTTGTGGGGTTTTGGTCACGACAATGGCCGGTCAGGGCTGTCCGTCAGGAAGTGATTTGCGGATAGATTAGAGAAGGGGCTGCCAAAGCCAGTGAGGCATTCGCTGCCTGGGTCCAAGGAAAAGGAAATAAAGGCTGGCAATGTGACAGTGGAGGGAAGCACAGAGAGAAGGAACTGGTGGAGACACAGGACTGGCTCCGAACAGGGCCAGGAGCAGCTACCCGGGGGTCGTCCTATTAATTCTCCTCAGGGTCCTAGAGGCGGCTGTGAGGATCCCTCTCCTGAGGACAGAACTGCTCCAGAGCCACACAGCGAGGATCCACAGAACCAAGATCTGGGCCAGCTCCAAAGCGGGCGATCTTGACCCCTCACC
>NW_012104242.1:634835-636136 GCF_000951045.1 Mandrillus leucophaeus
GGCGGCCTGTTCACCACAGTGACCCCCGGGGACCACGCCTGCACCCACCTTGCTGAAGATAATTCACTTCTCATGCGTGAAAGAATAAAGCTAGACTAACTCAATTTCACACTCACTTCCAACTTTAACAACTTGTATTAGGAAATCAAAGACAAGGACTCTGACCACGTCACAAACCCAGGAAGCAAAATCCGAGACTAACGGAATGATGCCACCTTCGCAGTTCTGAGCTTTACTAGTTGTTTTTCTTTTCTGGTCTGTTTTTCTCTTTTGGTTTAAATAATTAAAGACCCTCGTTGACAAGAAAAAAAATTCTCTATGAAACTAAAAAAAGTGGTTCTAATTAAACATTTAAACATTCTTCCATATACTTTTAAAAACAGTTGCAATTATAGCTCTACTTACTGTTAAGTACTTTAAATGAAAGGTTAATTATACAGACTGGCAATTATAAAAAAATAAGGTAACATATTCATGGCATCATGAATAATTAATAAGAACCCTTTGATTTCATTCAGACCAGGGATTCTGTGCTAATAGGCTCTCAGCTGTCTTGAAATAATGGTGAAATTTTAAAATTACTTTTGTATTTAAACATGTCCCCAAAGTGAAGCACAGCGGCTAACATCCATCGTGGTGCCGAGCAGTACGACCCGCCCTGCCATGGCCGACGCCTGATTCCCGAGGGCTGCATCCCGGGGCTATGCTAGTGCAGAGAACGTTCAGGAAACAGACCAGGTGGCAGGAGGGGGTCTTGTCCTCAAGGAACCTCACGTGTCTCGCTAGGGGGACAAACAGCGAGAGAATGAAACCGGCAGCCATGGAATCTGGACCACGATGCCCAGGCCTCGCCATGCATACCCGCTGGCTGGCATCTCCCTGAGACCCGTCTGGCACAGGCAGCGGCAGGGTCCGGCCCTTGGACCGCAGGGACAGCAGAGCAGGGCCATCAAAGTGGGTGGCATGCCGACAGCGGCTTCTCCGCAAGAGCTCCTGGCTCTCAGGGAGCTGAGGGCTCCTCAATGGGAAATTCTGCCTGAGTGCCAGGGGAAAGCGGGTGGGAGGCCCCTCTCCTCTGCCCCCGTCTCCTCTGCCTCCGTCTCCTCTGCCCCCGTCTCCTCTGCCCCAACCCTGGAAGGGGGGCAGATATCAATGCTAACTCTTGTGCTGACTCAATTAATTCAAACAATTCAAAAAACAAACTTGCTTTAAGTATTAATTTCCTAAAAAGAACTAAAATGAGTTCAAATAATTCACATAATTAAAATGATTTTAATTGTTAATTTAATTAAAACATCTCC
>NW_012104242.1:636701-638364 GCF_000951045.1 Mandrillus leucophaeus
ATAAAATCAAAAGATCATTTTCACTCTAATACTCTACTTAGAATGTAATTTTCCATTAAATAAACAGTCAATGTTCAGTAACCCACATGCTGATAAACTTTTGAAAACTTTAGAAAGTATTAAGTATAATCAAAGATTACTTTTAATTTTCGAGCTGGCAAGAGCCTGTGTCAGGGAACAGAGTTGAGATTGAAAAGATAAAAGCACAATTATTTTCTTAAAGAAAAGCGAAATTCATAAAAGAGACCACGTGATTCTAAAAAGCAACACAGAATCCGTTTACAGAACAGGCAAACATGGACCACAGAACACCAGTGTTGCCCATGATGAAACAGTTAAAAGGAAGAATTCACGGTGGCCCAGCATAGGTCAGGTGTGGGAGGACAGAGTAGTGACAAAATGATCCTTCTTCTAACTTCCCAGAAAGGCACAAACAGCCAGCACTGTAACTGAAGACCACGCAGGAACCAGTATGAACTCAGACGCCATGGCCAGCACCGTAACTGGAAACCACACGGGCACTGGTGTGAACTCAGATGCCACGGCCCGCACCGTAACTGGAGACCACGCAGGCACCAGTGTGAACTCAGATGCCATGGCCAGCACCGTAACTGAAGACCACGCAGGCACCAGTCTCAGACCCCACGGCCCCAACCGTAACTGGAGACCACGCAGGCACTGGTGTGAACTCAGACGCCATGGCCCGCACTGTAACTGGAGACCACGCAGGCACCAGTGTGAACTCAGACCCCACGGCCCCAACCGTAACTGGAGACCATGCAGGCACCAGTGTGAACTCAGACCCCACGGCCCCAACCGTAACTGGAGACCACGCAGGCACCAGTGTGAACTCAGACCCCACGGCCCCAACCGTAACTGGAGACCACGCAGGCACCAGTGTGAACTCAGACCCCACGGCCCCAACCGTAACTGGAGACCACGCAGGCACCAGTCTGAACTCAGACTCCATGGCCCCAACCGTAACTGGAGACCACACGGGCACCAGTGTGAACTCAGACCCCACGGCCCGCACCATGACTGGAGACCACACGGGCACCAGTGTGAACTCAGACCCCACAGCCCGCACCGTAACTGGAGACCACGCGGGCAGTGTGAACTCAGACCCCACGGCCCGCACCGTAACTGGAGACCACGCGGGCACCGGTGTGAACTCAGACCCCACAGCCCGCACCGTAACTGGAGACCACGCGGGCACCGGTGTGAACTCAGACCCCACAGCCTGCACCGTAACTGGAGACCACGCGGGCACCGGTGTGAACTCAGATCCCACAGCCCGCACCGTAACTGGAGACCACGCGGGCACCAGTGTAAACTCAGACTCCATGACCAGCACCATAACTGGAGACCACACGGGCACCAGTGTGAACTCAGACCCCACGGCCCGCACCGTAACTGGAGACCACGCGGGCACCTGTCTCTTATACACATCTAGATGTGTATAAGAGACAGCACCGTAACTGGAGACCATGCAGGCACCAGTGTGAACTCAGACCCCACGGCCCCAACCGTAACTGGAGACCACGCAGGCACCAGTGTGAACTCAGACCCCACAGCCCGCATCGTAACTGGAGACCATGCAGGCACCAGTGTGAACTCAGACCCCACGGCCCCAACCGTAACTGGAGACCACGCAGGCACCAGT
>NW_012104242.1:638759-639850 GCF_000951045.1 Mandrillus leucophaeus
GGTGTGAACTCAGACGCCATGGCCCCAACCGTAACTGGAGACCATGTGGGCACCAGTGTGAATTCAGACCCCACGGCCCGCACCGTAACTGGAGACCATGTGGGCACCGGTGTGAACTCAGACCCGACAGCACCTGCCTGGGCTGCTCCAGCCACCACCAGAATCTGTTCTGCAGCTGAACTGGAAGCTGATTCTGGAAGGAACTGAGGAGCATGAGGACGAGATCCTTCTACCTCAACAGAGATCAATTTTTTAAATGATTTCTTTCTTTTAGAAAACTGTTAATAAAATACTTTGCTCTAAAATGACCAGGATTTCAGCAGCCTCTACATTCCTTCATGTCAATCAAAGCTTAGGCACGTGAGTTACTTCACTGTTCGCGACACCCTTTCCAAATAAAACCCGGGGCCGCCTGTGTACCCAAGAGCCTGGGCACTGAGCATTCAGAGAAAACGTCCAGGGCAAGAGCGCTGACGTCCCAGCGGTGAGGTACAGTGGATGGGGGGCGTTCCAGCCACAGATGGCCACGCCTCCCCTGCCTCCGGCCAGTGCCCACTGCTCGCGCACTCCTTCCTTGGCCCATCCTGAGCCACGGGGCCCTCGTGTAACCAAGGCCACCGCGGTACCTCCAGGAACAAACTGGTTACAGGTGGACTGCTCTCTACGCAAGGTACAAAGATTGTTTTTAAAACTGCTCGGCTCAGAAACTTATCCCAGTAACAGGCTAGATTAAGAAAACTGACTAAAAACAGTAGGAAGAAAAACTCACTCTACCCATTGAGGCAAGAGAAATGCACACAGCCTCTGAAATAACTGCAGAGGAGTTTTCCTAGGTTAGGTACGCGGTGGGGTGACCCTACCCCATAGACGGCACGTGGTGGGAACCGAGGAACATCTCCGAATAAATGCGGGAAAATGCACTCAACTCCCAGAGAGAGAAACTGCTTTTTTCCTTAAAAGCTTCTCTCTTTTATTCTCAGAAAGACTCTCTTTGGTGTCTTGACTGCTGAAGGGACAAGCCTGTCATCCCCAGAGAGCAGCCCTGGACAGTCTCCAGATCCGACGGCCCTCAGGTCCACCTTGCCTACTGA
>NW_012104242.1:639900-641385 GCF_000951045.1 Mandrillus leucophaeus
GTTACTTCACTGTTCGCGACACCCTTTCCAAATAAAACCCGGGGCCGCCTGTGTACCCAAGAGCCTGGGCACTGAGCATTCAGAGAAAACGTCCAGGGCAAGAGCGCTGACGTCCCAGCGGTGAGGTACAGTGGATGGGGGGCGTTCCAGCCACAGATGGCCACGCCTCCCCTGCCTCCGGCCAGTGCCCACTGCTCGCGCACTCCTTCCTTGGCCCATCCTGAGCCACGGGGCCCTCGTGTAACCAAGGCCACCGCGGTACCTCCAGGAACAAACTGGTTACAGGTGGACTGCTCTCTACGCAAGGTACAAAGATTGTTTTTAAAACTGCTCGGCTCAGAAACTTATCCCAGTAACAGGCTAGATTAAGAAAACTGACTAAAAACAGTAGGAAGAAAAACTCACTCTATCCACTGAGGCAAGAGAAATGCACACAGCCTCTGAAATAACTGCAGAGGAGTTTTCCTAGGTTAGGTACGCGGTGGGGTGACCCTACCCCATAGACGGCACGTGGTGGGAACCGAGGAACATCTCCGAATAAATGCGGGAAAATGCACTCAACTCCCAGAGAGAGAAACTGCTTTTTTCCTTAAAAGCTTCTCTCTTTTATTCTCAGAAAGACTCTCTTTGGTGTCTTGACTGCTGAAGGGACAAGCCTGTCATCCCCAGAGAGCAGCCCTGGACAGTCTCCAGATCCGACGGCCCTCAGGTCCACCTTGCCTACTGACGATCCCACATTACGAAACCTGATCATCAGAAAGAGCCTCCCAGTCCGCAGCTCACAAGTGGCACTTTATTCAGGGAAACGCTAATAAAAACCTCAGGCTCCACGTAAATGCTGTCCCCTAGGTACTGAGGCTCCATACAGATGGCACACAGGGAGACAGGCCTCACCCCTTCCTGGCGCCCCAAGTCTCTCCTGACATTTTATTAGCTGCGTTTTGTGGTGGTTTGTTACTTTTAACCTGCCTGTCCAAGGCAGCTGCACTAAACTACTTGTCCAGGGCAGATGCACTCATAATGACCATCGGCTCAGAGTTGGAAGTAGCACTGGAGAATGAGGCAGTTTCAGGGCACTACGCTTCCCTGCCCTCTTTTCCAGAGATGCCAAGTAAGTTTCTGCCGTGGCTGATGATGTCAGTACTACACTAACACTAGTTCAACGGCAGGCCACCAATCAATACTTAATGAACAATGTCCTTAAGAGCGAAACCCCATCTCTACCAAAATACAAAAAACTAGCTGGGTGTGGTGGTGAGCGCCTATAATCTCAGCTACTGGGGGACTGAGGCAGGAGAATTGTTTGAACCCAGGAGGCAGAGATTGCAGTGAGCCAAGATTGCACCATTGCACTCCAGCCTGGGCAACAAGAGTGAGACTCCATCAGAAAGAAAGAAAGAAAGAAAGAAAGAAAGAAAGGAAAGAAAGGAAAGAAAGGAAAGAAAGAAAGAAAGAAAGAAAGAAAGAAAGAAAGAAAGAAAGAAA
>NW_012104242.1:641435-642914 GCF_000951045.1 Mandrillus leucophaeus
AAGAAATGATTCTAACGACACTGTCAACATCTTCAGTTCTTCCCAAGGGTAGCGTAAAATTCACACACACAATGTAAAGCCAATTAGATCAACATTCTGTCCTCACCAATCCATACCTAAATCCTTATTTCAAATTGGCCCCCAATTTTTCAGAATTTAAGAAGACTGAGAGGAATAACCACGAACAAGCAAGGTTTACGCAGACGTCAGTCTTCCCAACTCTCGCTCAGGAACTCACCCCAAACTCCTCCTGTGGAATCAGCCTGGGTAACAGTCCCTGGTGGCCGCACAAGAACAGAGGGTTCCACAAACCCACGACAGACCCCACCCTCCAGGCCCAGGCAGAGGAGGGAGGCGGACGGTCACGAAGCCGGAAAAGCAGGGAACTGTGATTCTTCTGACTTAATGTAGGCGATTGGGCCAAAAAACAAGGCACATCCACCTGTGAATGGGGTGAGCTCCCAGCTGGCTGCGCAGAGGCTGTAGATATGAAGGAACTCGCTTCCCTGCACACTGAAGTGCATCAGCGTCTCCACATCGGCTGCACCGGGGCTCTGCTCGCCCCTCACAGACTAGGATGACAGTGGCAATGTCTGGACAGAATGTCAAGGACGGATGGACAGACAACCTGGACAGACACTGTACAGAGACCAGGGGCTAGGCAGGGGGAAGCGGCAAAACCTTGGGGCCAGCAGGGGCGAGGCCAGGAAGGCTCGGTGAAGGCCTGCATCTCCTCATCCAACAGAAGCAGGAGCGGCCACCCAGTGAGGGCTGCAGCTGCGGCGAAGTGTCCAGTGGGACACAGCAGGAGGCCGGGGCTAGCCCTGCCCCCAGCCCAGGAGGAGGGGCCCAGCTGCAGGCACTGCCTCAGAAGCCAGCATCCTGAGCCCCCAGGGAAGGTGGGAAATTGCCCCTGGGCACTGGGCGCTCAGGCTGGAGGCGGTGAGACCTCGAGGCCCAGCAGTCGGGGAGGCGAGGGCAGAGGTGGCCAAACTGCAGCTCAGTGAAGGGCTTTGTCAGGAAAGGCCCCCAGAGGCTGCCTCACCAGCCCGGGGGAGGTTACTCCTGGCCCAGAGGCTCAAGAGGGCCCTCGGCGGTGACGCTTAACCTTGTCCTCTGACAGAGGACCATCGAGACAGAGTCACTCAAACCTCTGCCAAGCTCTGCACCAAGTGAAGCTGTTACCACAGACGCTGAGGCAGGCAGTGCTCATCTCAACTCTGTACAAGTGGTTTCTTTAGCCAGTTGTCCAAATTCTTAATGACAAACCACACTAAATGTGTGTTTTCAGCATCACCTATGCTCATAGCTATGTATAAAATAACTATCACAAGGAAAACTAGGTGGTGAACCCAGGAGGAGGAAATCCCCACGGCCAGTGGAGAGAACACCAACGGACCGTTGGCTCTTCCCGGCTGAACCCAAGAGCGCTTGGCTGGGCTCACTTCCGTTCTAATTTCCAGATTTATTTTTACTTTC
>NW_012104242.1:644655-649299 GCF_000951045.1 Mandrillus leucophaeus
CTTACCTCCCATTTTGGTGACCAACTTAATGCAGAGAAATTCCTGTTTCAGGTTTGCAGACATTGAAGCAATCCTGGTATCTATTCCCCCGAGACACCAACAGGCTGAAGTCTGCAGGGTGCACATATTGAAAATCACAGGAGCACTGGAGAGGCGGAAAGAGGTGCCCATGAAGACGTCATCCTTTCCAAGACAGGCTCTGATTCCGCCTCCGGGCCCTTCTGCAGAAAGCCATTGCTACAAATTCACAGCCACCAGGAGGAAACACACAGAAGTCCCCACTGCCCTCCTGGCTTCCCAGAAGGCCTCAGAAGGACGAGACACGGAGCCTGCGTGCAATCCTGGACCCTCCTCCCTGCATTCAGTTTGACGTGTGTCACTTGCTTGAGTGACGGAGGTCCCACAATGGGCACAAGGAGACCCGTCAGGTCAGGAGGGTGCTGCCCGGCTCACGGTCCACACATGGGGACCCCTCAGGTCAGGAGGGTGCTGCCCAGCTCTCAGTATCAGCCGCACATGCACATTCTCCACTGAAGCCACTGAATGAAGCCACTGCTTGAAGCCACTGCATGATGCCACGCTGGAAGCACTTTCTATCAGGTTTAGGAAGCTCGTGTCCAAGGTCATTAAACGCAGGGCAAGCTCGCCTTGGAGGCATTTCACTTTGCTTATGACAATGAAGCATTCTCATTGCACTGAAGAGAGCACGCTTTCTTGTCCACTGCCTCTTTGAAACAGGCATTCTGTGCCCGTTTTACAGATTACATCAAGGCCCTAATACACGTAGACCCTTGTCTCAGGTACACACAAAGCAGCGGCATCACTAGAACGTGTTTTGGACCACGGGAGGAAGCCAAATCGCAGCATTATCCATTGATGCTGCTTAAAGTGTATTTCCAAATGTGTCTCCCGAGCCCGGCCTGTGTTCACGGCTTCCACTGACCACACGGCATCTGCTGGGCACCCTGCGCACTTTCTCCCACACCCGCCACGCCTGTGGGCCTGTGCCTGTCCCTCCACGCGTGAGCACCTACCACGTGACTAACGCACACCTCCCACAGGCAGCAAGTGCCTGAACATTCCCACGGCTGGTGGCCGGGTAGGCTCTACAGGACCCACAGACAGGCATGGCCGCCCCGCCCACGGCCACCAGAGGCTTTGCTTTGTCTCTAGAGGTGCCCTTCGATGGGGCGACAGGGCAAATGGCCCAGTGTTAGATTTAAAACTCAGGAAATCACGGCGGCCTTACCTTTAGAACTCACCTGTCTCCCCAGCACTACATCGCGAAGGGTGGGTCACCAGAGCTGGGGAAGAGATGCCCAAGGCTCCCTCCCACTCTGACAGCCTCGGACACTGCTCCCCTCTGTTGGTTTCTCACCGCACCTCAATCAACTGAGCTCACAGCAAGAGGCGGGCATGGGCTGAGTAGAAACACACAGCAGACCCCCCGGGTGCGCACGACGGGGGACAAGGGGGCGCGCGGGGACGAGGGGGCGCGCCGAGACGAGGGTGCGCTCCGGGAAGAGTGTGCACAGGCCCTGAGAACCTGGTGGCAGCAAGGCGGGTCAAGGCTGAACTCCAACAGAGGCAGCAGCAACGGTGCTGGGCAAGCCACAGAGAAAGCCCCACCCAGAGGGGCTGCATGAACCAGCAGCGACCCCAACCCAACGTGCTCATCGGACACACGCACACTCACACGCACACGCTGTGGACACGTGTGAATACGTTCCAATTAACGTGATGCTACCTAATAATCAACAACGTTAACCCCACCACTTCATTACATGGCATCTGGCACATTGAGACTTTTTATTCTGTCTCTCTTCCTATACAAAGAAGTGGAAAATAGGTCCAAGGTCATTCACAACAAATTATTGCTAATTGCAAAAAAAAAAAAATTCCTACCCTCACCTTGGAGGATCTCAAGGCAACACCTCATTCTTTGAGGTCACGGTTGGGACACTCTCCGGACCCCTAGGTGGGTCTGCAACTGCAGGGAATCCCCAAATGGGCAGTTTTGGGGCCAGCACGGACGCCAGCCATGTATCCAGGCAGGTCTTGGCAGGTTGCTCCGTGACCTCGGCTGGGTCACCAACCTGTTCCTGCACTGAGATCCCGCCAGGAAGGAGGGCACCGGCCCGCACATCTCCACTCCCAAGGCTACATCCCCTGCCTTCCACTGCACTGCTGGGTTCCATGCCTTAGATCCCAGGCACCTTAAAGTTGACGTTTCTCCACCAGCCCTCATGAAGATGATACTCAGATAACGTCCCTCCTCTCCCACCTGGTCAGTACCCAGGGAGAAAGGAACCCAGATCTCAGCTTGATTTTCTGCCAGTCCATCGAAAAAACAGCTGGCCAGCAGCACTGGTGCACAGCACTGCCAGGTTACCCGTGAGGAAAAAAAGGGAAACGAGATGTACTCAAGTCAGCTGCAGCAAGTGCTTCTACATCCCTGCTCCGACAAGGAAAGACAGGAGGCCAGGAGTGTGGCTCACGCCTCTTGTCCTTCCTTGTTGCGGCAGGGGTATAGAAGCATTTGGGGAGACTGAGGCAGGAGAAATGCTTGAATTCAAGACCAGTCTGGGCAACATAGCAAGACCCCGTCTCTACAAAAAAAATACAAAAATTAGCCAGGTGTGGTATCATGCCTGTAGTCCCAGATACTCAGGGGGCTGAGGTGAGAGGATCACCTGAGTCCAGGAGGCGGAGGTTGCAGGGAGACAAGATTACACCACTGCACTCCAGCCTGGGCAACAGGGTGAGACCCTATATCAAAAAAAAAAATGATAATAATAAGAAGAAATACAGGAGACCACTAACAATTCTAAATAGTGCTAGTTACTAATTTGAAATCTTTTCCAGATATGACAAAGGAAATCATTTTTCTTCCTACACCCATTCTAAGGAAACATTTCTATTTTTCTGCTATACAATTTGGTAACCTTCCATCTCAGATCCTGGCCTCTTTAAGTAGGACTTGCTGGTGTGCCAGCAAAGCAGCGCTCTGAAACCTCAGGGTCCATCAGACCCATCTGGAGGGCAGGTGAAGGATGCTGGGCCTCCGTCTCCAAAAGTCACACTGGGGTGGGGCAGGTCTGGGGTCAGGCAGGGTTTGCACTTCTAATGCATTCCAGTCTAGGGCCACACCACCCTAAACACGCCCATCTCATCTAATGCATACCAGAGGGAGAAGCCACGTGGGGCAGGTCACAGAGCAAGTGTCCAGGCACCAGGTCACCAGTTGTCTATTTAAATGCAAACCCGTCAAACAGCTTAAGTCAAACAGGTTCACCCTCCTAACACATTGGTCAACACAGCCAGTGATAAATGTCACTGCTGTTAGACCTTCTGCTCACTGACGACCAGAGCAATGGCCTGAAACATCAAAGCTGAAGGGTGTGTGCCACAGTCAGGGCTCTGAACACCCCCATCCCAGGCCATCTCACACGGGTGCCTTCACTGGCACCGGGGTCTCACAGACCAGCTCCACGGTCACACTTACTGGGACGCAAACACCCTTTCAGCCCTTCATGCATCTGTATCCTATAGCAGTGTTCCAGGGAGGCTAATTTAAGTAAGAAATGTAATACGGACATCTGTGAACTCTTCCTCCATATCCACTGAGTGGCCATCCAGAAACAGAAATATTAAAAAAGAAAAAGAAGATTTAAGAGTCAAACACAGGGCCGGGTGCAGTGGCCCATGCCTGTAATCTCAGCACTTTGGGAGGCCAAGGTGGGCGGATCACATGGGGCCAACAGTTTAAGACCAGCCGACCAATATGGCAAAATCCTATCTCTACTAAAAATACAAAAATCAGCCAGGCACGGTGGCACATGCCTGTAATCCCAACTACTTGGGGGGCTGAGGCAAGAGAATTGCTCGAACTGGGAGGCAGAGGTTGCAGTGACTGGAGGTTGCAGTGAGCCAAGATCGTGCCACTGCACTCCGACCTGGATGACAGAGCAAGACTCTGTCTCAAAAAAAAACAAAAACAGGCCAGGCACGGTGGCTCGCACCTGTAATCCCAGCACTTCAGGAGGCCGAGGCGGGCAGATCACGAGGTCAGGAGATCGAGACCATCCTGGTTAACACAGTGAAACCCCGTCTCTACTAAAAATACAAAAAAAATTAGCTGGGCATGGTGCGGGCACCTGTAGTCCCAGCTACTCGGGAGGCTGAGGCAGGAGAATGGCGTGAACCCAGGAGGTGGAGCTTTCGGTCAGCCTGGATCGTGCCACTGCACTCCAGCCTGGGTGAGAGAGAGAGACTCCATCTCAAAAACAAAAACAAAACAAAACAAAACAAAAAACACAGAAGCTCGTGGAACAAGCCCTTGCCCCACTCCATGTCAGCTGTGCTGTGCCACCCAGGAGCATGCCAGGCTCAGAGTCGTCCACCTGCCTTGCGTAAACGATGTCACTACTCGAATCACAGAGGCTGCGATTCCCTAGCCCTCGCCATGTGCATGTCACTCACAAGCAGGCACGGGGACCCCCGCAATGCACAGGGAATCCCTCTGGCCATCTGATGACCATCCATTGATAAATAAAAAGCTTAATTCCAGCTGAGTTGCAGAGTTGCACACATCAATACTTGTTACTGTTCACAAATGTTCCACTTGAGGATGGAGTGACGTTA
>NW_012104242.1:649349-651728 GCF_000951045.1 Mandrillus leucophaeus
CCACTCCATGTCAGCTGTGCTGTGCCACCCAGGAGCATGCCAGGCTCAGAGTCGTCCACCTGCCTTGCGTAAACGATGTCACTACTCGAATCACAGAGACTGAGATTCCCTAGCCCTCGCCATATGCATGTCACTCACAAGCAGGCACGGGGACCCCCGCAATGCACAGGGAATCCCTCTGGCCATCTGATGACCATCCATTGATAAATAAAAAGCTTAATTCCAGCTGAGTTGCAGAGTTGCACACATCAATACTTGTTACTGTTCACAAATGTTCCACTTGAGGATGGAGTGACGTTACAGAATTGGGAAGAACTTCACAGACATACGAGGGGTGCATTTAAGGAAAAAGTATAAGGAAGAGATAAGAAAATGGAATATCCTAACCTCTGTCTTTTCATCACCCTCTAAATACTACGATTCCAGTTCTGTTCATTCTGCAGTGAAAAATAACAAGTGATTCACATTCAGACACAAGGTGGCTTAGGAAGCTGTGGCTGTTTTTAAAAGATGAAACAATTTAGAAGATCAGGATTCCATGAGCGTATTTCTTACTTAAAGAGAGAAGAGACTGGGAGTTACACATCAGCTTGCCAAGGCTGTCCCGAAGTCCAGAAGCCCCTCAGGAGAACAGAGAATGTGCAGCCTCCACAGACCAACGCAGGTGGCTGGGCCCAAGAGTGGGGACAGGGAGGCTGCAGGAGGCTTGCTGAGGGAGCTGTCCCGCCAGCCTCTCGCAGAAATTCCTAATTAAACCCTGACAGCAACTCTGTTTAGTGAATTGTCTCCTGGTAACTAAGAAGAGAGAAGCTGTTGAAAGCCTACAGCCAACCCTCTGGATAACAGTTGAGATGTATTTTAGAGAAGGAAATGATCCTGTCACAATCCCAGACCTGCCCACAGCTGCGAGCGCGTCCTGGGAGTGTGGATTCTTGCTCTGTCAGCACCACGGCCCACCGTAGAGCCACACAGGTTCTGCCCGACGTTCCCACTTCAGGGAGTCTGGGCAGGTGCAGCTGAAACACCCAGGGGGCAACCCCCACCCCCACTTCTCAAAAGTACATGCAGAGGCAGACAGAATGAAACAAGGCCCCCAAACCTCAGACGTAGGGTTCAGCAACACGGCCCACCGTAGAGCCACATGGGCTCTGCCCAACGCCCCCAATTCACAGAGTCCGGGCAGGTCCAGCTGAAACAGCACCTGGGGGGCAACCCCCGCCCCCACTTCTCAAAAGTATATGCAGAGGCAGACAGAATGAAACATGGCCCCCCCAGCCTCAGACATAAAGTTTGGCACGGGCATCTGTGAAACAAGAACAAAAGTCGCATGGGAAAGTGAGCACAAAAATGAAAAAAATAACAGAATTACAGTGAAGATGGATGAGATGGGGAGGATTGCAAGGAAGTTGAGAAAGGGACTGAGGACCTGAAGAGGCACCTAAGGGCTGGACATTCCCAAAAAGACAACAAAGACACCTCTGGATGAGGTGGGACATCATCTTCATTATGGAAATAAAGGGGAAAAGCCTGAAAACATCAGTTTCCTACGATGAAGCAAAAATCAAACTGGCTTCAGACTTCTCCTCTACAACACTGGATTCCAAAAGACAAGGATGTGGCATCCGTGGGGTCTTGAGGGAGAGCTGGCACAAACGTCCCAGAGCTGCCATCTCCAGAAGCAGCTGAAACAGCCTCAGATCCAGCAAAGTCTTGTCTTGAAAACTCTATCAGAGTACATCCCCTTATCAAAGCGGCGCATGGTTGCAGGAGGTGTGGTGTAAGGCGATTTAGAAATCCTACTCTGTGCAGACCCTAAACTTGGGAGGCCACTGGTCACACCCTGGGAGGACCTCAGCCAGCGGGAAGCCCTGTGCCTCCTCTCTGCTCCATCTCTAATGGCAAGAAATATTTTACTCATAAAATTACATTATTTCCAGTTTGTTAAATTGTATATATTAAGTCCATAAAGAGACTAAGAAAATGTATAAAAACATTGATGACTTCACGGTGGTATTATAACTAATTTTTAAACAAAACATGTTGTCTAAATTTTCCAGAATGAAAAAACACTCTTTTTAACAAGAAAGGTGCTTTTAAAGTCACCATAAACAATTATATATCCATCCGACGAACGTGGTCTTAAAATAAAAAGTGAAGAGCAAAAACAGCAGAAGGAAGCACATGAATATGTTGACAACGTTTATCTCTGAATGGGGGGGCCGTTTTGCCTTCCATTTCCCTATGTTTGAAGAGTCACCTCTGTAATGTAATAATAGAGCAGACACAACAGTCGAGGAAACACCGCTGCCCACTAGGACATAAACCGAGTCTCCTCCAAAATGCTGCGACCCCAACCTCTGATTTTATCTTTTAAATCAG
>NW_012104242.1:653328-655589 GCF_000951045.1 Mandrillus leucophaeus
CTTGCTCTGTCAGCACCACGGCCCACCGTAGAGCCACACAGGTTCTGCCCGACGTTCCCACTTCAGGGAGTCTGGGCAGGTGCAGCTGAAACACCCAGGGGGCAACCCCCACCCCCACTTCTCAAAAGTACATGCAGAGGCAGACAGAATGAAACAAGGCCCCCAAACCTCAGACGTAGGGTTCAGCAACACGGCCCACCGTAGAGCCACATGGGCTCTGCCCAACGCCCCCAATTCACAGAGTCCGGGCAGGTCCAGCTGAAACAGCACCTGGGGGGCAACCCCCGCCCCCACTTCTCAAAAGTATATGCAGAGGCAGACAGAATGAAACATGGCCCCCCCAGCCTCAGACATAAAGTTTGGCATGGGCATCTGTGAAACAAGAACAAAAGTCGCATGGGAAAGTGAGCACAAAAATGAAAAAAATAACAGAATTACAGTGAAGATGGATGAGATGGGGAGGATTGCGAGGAAGTTGAGAAAGGGACTGAGGACCTGAAGAGGCACCTAAGGGCTGGACATTCCCAAAAAGACAACAAAGACACCTCTGGATGAGGTGGGACATCATCTTCATTATGGAAATAAAGGGGAAAAGCCTGAAAACATCAGTTTCCTACGATGAAGCAAAAATCAAACTGGCTTCAGACTTCTCCTCTACAACACTGGATTCCAAAAGACAAGGATGTGGCATCCGTGGGGTCTTGAGGGAGAGCTGGCACAAACGTCCCAGAGCTGCCATCTCCAGAAGCAGCTGAAACAGCCTCAGATCCAGCAAAGTCTTGTCTTGAAAACTCTATCAGAGTACATCCCCTTATCAAAGCGGCGCATGGTTGCAGGAGGTGTGGTGTAAGGCGATTTAGAAATCCTACTCTGTGCAGACCCTAAACTTGGGAGGCCACTGGTCACACCCTGGGAGGACCTCAGCCAGCGGGAAGCCCTGTGCCTCCTCTCTGCTCCATCTCTAATGGCAAGAAATATTTTACTCATAAAATTACATTATTTCCAGTTTGTTAAATTGTATATATTAAGTCCATAAAGAGACTAAGAAAATGTATAAAAACATTGATGACTTCACGGTGGTATTATAACTAATTTTTAAACAAAACATGTTGTCTAAATTTTCCAGAATGAAAAAACACTCTTTTTAACAAGAAAGGTGCTTTTAAAGTCACCATAAACAATTATATATCCATCCTACGAACGTGGTCTTAAAATAAAAAGTGAAGAGCAAAAACAGCAGAAGGAAGCACATGAATATGTTGACAACGTTTATCTCTGAATGGGGGGGCCGTTTTGCCTTCCATTTCCCTATGTTTGAAGAGTCACCTCTGTAATGTAATAATAGAGCAAACACAATAGTTGAGGAAACACTGCTGCCCACTAGGACATAAACCGAGTCTCCTCCAAAATGCTGCGACCCCAACCTCTGATTTTATCTTTTAAATCAGCTAAGTTTTCTCCCCTAAAAAGAAGCATATTGTATCATTACTCTTTAAAGTTAGATGACTTAACAGGCATACAGACTTAAACACCTTCTGGAAAGGTGACGTGTAAAGTTTAACTAAGATTTGTTTTGTTCTGAGAAGAGCAGGGGCACTTTCCCAGGTGAGGGGACTCCAGGAAACACTGGCTGTGTCCGATGGGCCCTCTCCTGGAGAAACAAGCGCTCGACGCCTCCACCCTCCACCTGGACTCAGCAGGAAAGGGGTGCAGAGCTGAAGACAGACTCGTCTATAAAAACCCCAAGGGCTGTTTCCAGGAGCTACTCACTGCCCCGTGCCGCCGCACCCTGCCCCCCTGTGCAGGTACCGGAGCTGCTGTCCAGCCTTCCCCAGGCTCTCCACGCCTCCTTCCACCCCACGCCAACCTGCACCACCCAACTCCCCACCATCTCTTACTGACCACCCGCCTCAACTCCCGCATAGCCTGGAAACTGCAAAGCTGCCTGGCAGCAAGAGGGGATGGGCAGCGAACGCACCAGCCAGGTGGCACCTGCTCCCACCAGCCTGCAGGGTCACAGCGCCTGCCTCACGGAGCCATCTTTAAGCACAAGTACAGCAGGAAATCGATGCAGCTTTAGCTTTACTTTGCTGTTAAATTAACTTTATAACATTTGGTTATAACATACATTAATTTTTATAGCAATTACTAAAATAACAACTCATAATGCATTCATTTACCATATTAAGAAAAGCAACTGAAAAACCAAACACACAGCAGAATTTTATAGGACTGTAGTAGTTTTTGTTAGGCTGTCAAAT
>NW_012104242.1:656973-657503 GCF_000951045.1 Mandrillus leucophaeus
TGATGGTGGGCGAGAACAGGGGGAAACTGAGTCCACGTCCACATTTGATGGTGGGTGAGAACAGAGGGAAACTGAGTCCATGTCCACATTTGATGATGGGCGAGAACGGGGAGAAACTGGGTCCACGTTCACATTTGATGGTGGGCGAGAACAGGGGGAAACTGGGTCCACATCCACATGTGATGATGGGCGAGAACAGGGGGAAACTGGGTCCACGTTCACATTTGATGGTGGGCGAGACCAGGGGGAAACTGAGTCCACGTCCACATTTGATGGTGGGCGAGAACAGGGGGAAACTGAGTCCACGTCTACATTTGATGGTGGGCGAGAACACAGGGAAACTGGGTCCACGTCCACATTTGATAGTAGGTGAGAACAGAGGGAAGCTGGGTCCACATCCACATGTGATGATGGGCGAGAACAGGGGGAAACTGGGTCCACGTCCACATGTGATGATGGGCGAGAACACGGGGAAACTAGGTCCACATCCACATTTGATGGTGGGTGAGAACAGGGGGAAACTGGGTCCA
>NW_012104242.1:663484-664407 GCF_000951045.1 Mandrillus leucophaeus
TGTGAAATGAGCCATGGTGGCAAGGTAGGCACGCACAGAGGGAAACTGAGTCCACGTCCACATTTGATGGTGGGTGAGAACAGAGGGAAACTGAGTCCACGTCCACATTTGATGGTGGGCGAGAACAGGGGGAAACTGAGTCCACGTCTACATTTGATGGTGGGCGAGAACAGAGGGAAACTGAGACCACGTCCACATTTGATGGTGGGCGAGAACAGGGAGAAACTGAGTCCATGTCCACATTTGATGGTGGGCGAGAACAGGGGGAAACTGAGTCCACATCCACATTTGATGGTGGGTGAGAACAGGGGGAAACTGAGTCCACGTCCACATTTGATGGTGGGCGAGAACAGGGGGAAACTGGGTCCACATCCACATTTGATGGTGGGCGAGAACAGGGGGAAACTGGGTCCACGTCCACATTTGATGGTGGGCGAGAACAGGGGAAACTGAGACCACGTCCACATTTGATGGTGGCTTTTAATGCACTGCAGCCTGTGTCCCCTTGCCTTCACGAATTTTCAGGTAGTAAGAAAGCAATTTTTCTTATTGGAAAGGAGAAAACTAACTGTAAAAATAATATAATTTCCTTAAAGCAAAACAACAGAGAACCAATTTTTCCTTTTTTCACATTATCCAATAATTCTAAGACTCATTACAGCAAATGCCATTCATTAGGCGGAAATCGGAAGTCAGAACAGTGTGTGCTATTCAAATTATCTATGAATAATTAACTCAAATGTGTTCAGAGTGCTATAAAATGAAATTAACTTATTTTTAGTTTAACCCCAAATCCCCAATCCTTTGCCAAATGATCCTCTATGTATCCTATGTAAATGACAGGGTCTTTCTGGCAGAAAACCATTAAAAGTTTTATTTGCAGTAAGAGAAGCATGTCTTCTTATTATCAAACAGGTGCATGG
>NW_012104242.1:664854-665288 GCF_000951045.1 Mandrillus leucophaeus
AGGTGACACAGCACCGGATGCAATTTCAGGGTCAGGGACCACAGTGCCCGGAGCTGTGGACCACGCCAGCCCACAGGCACTGCATGCCCCAGACCGGGGCTGTGGACCACGCCAGCCCACAGCCACTGCATGCCCCAGACCAACACGAGAAGAGCACAGGCCGACAACATCTGCATTTACAGTAGGTGCCACGGTTATCGTTCCTAAGAGAGTCCACAGCCACTTCTACCAGGTACCCTCCACTCTTCCCATGCCCCAGCTGGTCCCCCTGTGACAGCTGTGTCCTTGAGAATGGGGTGTGGAGCCAGGGGGAAAACACAAAATAAACCACCTGCTATTAGAAACAGCCTCGCTGTCCTCAGGGAGCCAGTCCTGGGGCCAGCTTCACTGGACTCAGGGAGTCGGTTCCAGGACCCCATGGACACCAAATCCAG
>NW_012104242.1:669689-672300 GCF_000951045.1 Mandrillus leucophaeus
TTTCACATGGCAGGACACTGTATTTTCTGCGTGTACAAAGAGTCGGCCCTCCGATACGCGTTTCACATGGCAGGAACACTGTATTTTCTGTGTGTACAAAGAGTCGGCCCTCCGACATGCGTTTCACGTGGCAGGAACACTGCATTTTCTCCCTGAGTTTGGTTGAAAAAATCTACATATAAGTTGACCCGCAAAGCTCAAGCTTGTGTTGTACAAGAGTCAACTGTATGCAACTGACACTGATTCCTACCAACAATTTCCAAATCTTAGCATGACCAGCATGATAAACAGAATGAGCAAAATTCAAAAACTAAAGCAGAGTTTTTTCCTGCTAGTTGGCGCACTGCGTATCTCCTGGGAGAAAGACCACACTGGCTGCTGACCAAACTCCATCAGCCTCTTCCTCCGTCCTGAGGGCATCTTCCTCCATCCTGACAGCAGCCTGGGCTTACCTCAGTCCCAGGGCGGGGGAGGAGGATGCACTGTGCACCCTCCCAGCTCTCCTCTGCCCCTTCCCTCAGGCTGGCCCAAGAGCAGCCTGGACAGTCAGGTGCTGGGGACACCAAGCTGCCCCTCCTCCGCCCACAGCCTCAGGCCACCTGTCTCATCTGTGACCGAGAAACAGAGCTGCAGCTGGAGGCGGGAGGCGGGACACGCTGGGATCTACCCATGGCCAGGCTGAGCTGCTCCAATCACTCAAGCTTCACTCTCATCACTCGCTCTACCAAATAAACTAGAATAAAATACGCCACGTCCTCCTTTCCACACACTCCCAAGCCTCCCATCCCACTTCCCGGCGCTGACCCCATAAGAACACTTTGTGCGTATTTCCAGGTATTTTCTATCCTCCTCAAGCACAGAACCACACTCAGAGTGAATTTTTTTTTTTTTTAACAGAAATGGCACCAGGGCAGATGATGATTTTTTTGGACCATTTCTTTACTTTCTTGGGCATTTTCCGCACCAGGACAGATGGGCTCTGCTCTCCTTCCTCCCCACCGAAAGCTGCCTCACAGCAGCCACACACAGAGCCGTAAACCCTCGCAAGACTGTGGGTGTCTCGGGGTGCCCCACATCCCCAAAGACCAAGGGGTCACAGCTCCACATTGTCCAACAACACTTCAGACACGGCCTCGAGCCTGGGAGCCCTGCTGGCCAGCCCAGGCCAGCCCCAGAACAGAGGTGTGAGGGGTGACGTCTGCACTTCTTTTTAAAAAAAAAGGCAGATATTCAGTGCCACATTTAAAACGGTCATGGTGGCCAGGCACAGTGGCTCATGCCTGTAATGCCAGCACTTTGGGAGGCCAAGGTGGGCAGATCACTTGAAGTCAGGAGTTCAAGACCAGCCTGGCCAACACAGTGAGACCCCTGTCTCTACTAAAAATACAAAAATTAGCTGGACATGGTGGCAGGCACCTGTAATCCCAGCTACTCAGGAGGCTGAGACACAAGATTCTCTTGAACCCTGGAAGCAGAGGTTGCAGTGAGCTGAGATCATGCCACTGTAATCCAGCCTGGGTGACAAAGCAAGACTCTGTCTCAAAAATAAAAATAATAAATAATAACAAAAGAAAAAAAAACAACATATGCATTCCTAGTCCCTTGGAACTGCAGCAACAAAGCTGGTGATATATTTTGGGTGTTTCTAATCAACGTGTTCCATGAGCCACACTGCAAGTCTCAACCTTGACCCTGCTACAGTAATCATCTATTACAAACAAGAGCCATAACTCTGTCTCCGACTAAAATATCCTAATTGAGACACGTTAACAGAATACATTTCTTTGGGTGAGAAAGTCTCCACCAGGGTGGGGAACAGACGGCCCACCGATTGTGCTGTGGCCCTGACCACCAAGGACTCACGAATCATCCACAGCAAGGCTGGCGACTCAAAAAGAACACTAAATTGCTCTTTGACATTAATTCTTAAACCTTGAGAAACCAAAGTTCTCTTTGTAACAGACTTGACAAAGGATGAAGTCAGAAGTGGCTCAGCAGAGATGCACCAACTCTCACCTGGGAGACACTGCTTGCTAATCACGTCTGGATTAACGGATGCGCTAAAAGCATCTCTTCCAACAGGGACACAGACTGCAAACAGGAATGCCGCGCACACCTCCCCCAGATTACCCAGTCCTGACCCATCCACCCCTTAGGCGGTCCCCAGCCAAGTCCAATAAGGAAATGAACCCACAGCAGATGCAGGTGCAGGCAGTGAGGGCAGCGGCGTCAGGGAATTCCACTCCATAAACCTTGGCAGCACGCAGGGAGGTGCATCTCTCCTCATCAGGCACTAGTGTCGCTTTCATTCTTCACAGCTGCTATCTGATCTCTTGCTAATCAGTGTTTTCCTGACAACAAAGTCAAGGTTTCCCTGAAGAGACTGCCAGATGAAAGAAAGGGAGAAGAGACAGAAATGCCCGAAGCCCGTTTCTGTACCCAGCTGGACAGGTGAAGTCATTTAAGTGCAGGATGATCTGGCCGCTCCAAATATGCAGGGATTTCCAATTTTGTTAAAATGAAACCCAGCCTTTGAAAAGGCCCAGACTTCCCACAATGTGTGGTATTTATAGTGTGGAGGGCACTGTAGAGAAGTTATCAGAGGGTTCAC
>NW_012104242.1:677121-678336 GCF_000951045.1 Mandrillus leucophaeus
TCAAAAAAAAAAAAGTAAGAAAGCCAACCTCCTCCCCCTCTCTTATCTCCCTGTCCTCATTTCCACAGAACCAAAGAAATATGAAGGGCCAGTGACGCCCCACTGAAGAACGCTCTCCTGGTGGTTACACTCTGTACACAGGGAGCACAGCACTGCTCCGTGCTGCCTGAGGCTACTATTCTATACTACACTCGTACGATCTGTTTGTTCTATTCTATACTATTCCATTCTCTACGATAGAACACTACAGTTTCATTCTATACCATATAATACTGTACTATCTGTTCTGTTCTATACTATTTTCTTCCATACGGAAAGGAGTTAGCCAGCTTGCTTTAAGCAGACAGTCAGGGAAGGGTCCCAGAGAGCCTCCAGCCCATGTTTTGTGCAGATAGGGGAACTTGCACAGGGGGCTCGCCTAAACATGCCCACAGCAGACTAAGGGCCCCCATGCACACGGGGGAATGGGGTGGAGCCACCAGAAAATCGCTCCTTACACAGACAGGGAGCCCAGCCCCAAGGAGCCCAGCCCCATCAGCTTCTATATAAAAGCCCTTGTAGTCAACTGGGAAGGCGGCAACAAGCAACCTGCTCTCAGGACCCCTCTTTTCGCCGAGAGCTTAACTTTTAGCTTAACAAGTTCCACTGCACTCACTCTTCAATGTCCACGTGCCTGTTTCTTCCTGGTCATGAGACAAGAACCTGGACTCAGCTGAGCTAAAGAGCAAAACTCCTGCATCAGTGCTACAGAGCACTATCCTCTCTGTTCTGTGCCATGCGACTCTACTATTCCACACCACACTATGTAATATTAATACTATGCTGTGTGTTCTAATCTAGACTGCATTATACTATGCAATACTACGTCATTAGTTCAACTGTATACTCTGCAATACTATCCCACTTGTTCTATTCTAGACCATGCAATACTATTTGTCCTATTGAATACGATACTACATAATGTTACAATGTTTCTTCTGTTCTATGCTACCCTATATAACATTATACTGTTTGTTCTATTCTGCGCTACTCTATATAATTCTATTCTGTTTGTTCCATTCTATACACTATCTTGCATCACTTTACCATACTCCACGATACAAGAGTAGAGCCAGTTATACGTTCATAATCTCTTTTCCAAGCTCTTACCCAGTAAGAAATGTGATGTTTTACTATGCCTCACATAAATGCACATTTCATGATAATCAATGCCAT
>NW_012104242.1:680528-695604 GCF_000951045.1 Mandrillus leucophaeus
GACAGAAACAGACGTCAGCATAGCAGGTCACTCAGCACAGTTCAGCTCTGTGTATGAAACAGATTCTAGCCCTTGTCCCTGTTTCATGATGTTGCAGTGAAGGAAACAAAACAGACAAAGGGCACAGAATGCAGAAAAGGATTTTAAAAGGATGACTTTTAAAATGTGCACCTGCTTTTCAAGGGCACAATGAGGACACTACCAAGTATATTAAAGCTGATCTATAAGAGACGGGTATAAAGACTCTACAAGGTCATTAGACTTACAAAGAAAACAAATAACATTCTCCTAGCATCACGAGTCAGGTGTTCCACAAACACTAAGAATAGCCACTGCAACGGGGATCCACTATGAGGTGTCAAAACATAACCCAGGAAGCGTGGCCGAGAGCTCCTATAACCTGATTTCTAGGAATCTAATTTTAAACATCCTCACAGCTAGCACATCACAAAAATACAGAGCTCCAAATGCCGTAACACAAGTGCTAACAACACCTAGCCAAAAATATACGAGGCATTTCAGGCAAAAATCCCAGAATCAGAAGAACACAAGTTTTATAAGTTCTTCAAAAGCTGGTGCTGGTTGAGGCTCTTCTGCAGACTTCAACAAAAGACGCTAGAATTAGCCATTGACGGTAACCCTGAGTCAACACGCACCGTGTTCGGAAAAGCACAAGGCCTGCTCTGGGCTTGAGACCCTGGGAACTTTCCCGCACCGAGTGGTTGACTTTGAGAACTCAAAATAACCAACAACCAGTCCATGAACAGAGAAAGAAGACTGCAGCCTCCCTGGGGACCTGGCTCCATGCCTGCCCGCTTTCTTCCGGGTACCTTTGCCCTTCCCGGCTCCCTGCTACACCTGGAGATGCTCTGGGTTCAGGCCCCTCTCCAGCTGTGTCTTGCTCCACGGCTGGCTGCCCGTGTGAAGCCCCAGGCCTTGAAGGACCATCTCCACCTGCTCCCTGCACTTCCCACCCACTTCCGTCATGACGCCCAGGCTCTGGCTGCTCTCAGGGATCAGGGCCGCCAGGCTCCCCTCGCAGGCTCCAACTGGAGTCCTGCCCCCTGGTTTTCAACAACACTTGGGACTTTCTCCTGGAAACTCTCGGCTCTGGGCTTTAGTGAACTGCGCCATCCAGCTCTTCTCTGGACTCTAAGCAGGGCCTTTTCTGGGTCTTCCATCCCTGCCTCCATTTCCAAATGTGGGCTTTCCTTTGGCCTCCTCTCTCCAGACATGCACGCCTCACACTCTGGCTACTTGACCTGCACTTCTATGTAAGAGGCTCCCAAATGCACCCTGCTCCAGATTTTCCCCAAGCCTCCTCCTGTATTTCCAAACTCGCAGCTTGCAGTGGTGTCTGTAAGTATCTCCGAGTCAGGTCCACACTTGCTTCTCCTGATTTCCAGCAAAGCGCAACGCCGACCTCGGGGTGCAGACTGGCAGCTTCTTCCGCCTTCCTGCACTCCCTCTTCCCATCCTGACCCAGGCACCGAATCGCTCAGCTCACTGGCTGCCTTCTCTCCTCCTCTCGCCACGGCGAGTGCCCTGCATGAGCCTGCTCTGTCCCTCCGGCTCCACGGCGTGCCGCACATCAGAGGCGATTCTCCCCGAAACCCTCAGCGGCTCCCTCGTATCCGACAGGTAAGGACTTCCACATTCTGGTCCCAATCTAACTTTCTGGCCTCAGATATGCACATGCATATTTTATCTATGCAAAGAGAGTACAGGCCTCACACCTGCTCTCATTCCTGGGCTCCTAGCTCCTCCTGAAGGTGCTGTATGAGGTACCTATGCACCTTCCAAACACTGAGTGAATACGCACTTGGAGAACATTTACTTGATAATTTTGTGACATTGCCAGATAACGTGGACAAAGTGAGAACTACGCAGGTGTGTGGATGCCGCCTTGCCCAGACCTCACTCACCCAGACACTCCCAGATGCTCAAGGTGACCAGCCCTATTGGCACACAGGCAGGCGCAGGCTGCACCCCCACAGCTGGGCCCCGCGAGCTGAACTCTAACCATGAAGCAGCTGTTTGCTCCTAAACCTGTTCTGGCCGGTGTACTTGTTACACATTACTGAAACCAGTAAAGTATGACTCCAAAGAGAGAATAACTGTATGAAAACCAAGTTGGATGCCTTTCAAAGACTTGATAGAGGTGAATTTTTATTTCATTTTAATCTTTTTTAAATTGCTATCAAATTAGGTATGGGCAAAAATTATATACAATGTTTGAGGAAATAATTTTTAAAGGTTCCCAATCTAACTTGTTTCTCTTGTGTTGCCTTTTCTCTTCTAGAAGAGTCAAAACTGTGGCAGGCCTGCGATGGCTGTGGTTGAGGAAAGAGGCCACACCCACAGCCAGCAGAACCACGCTCAGCAACAGCCTAGCCCCGCGTGGAAGAGGTGTGAACACTCTTGGGAGAGGTGGATGTGCACTAACGGTTCCCAGCTCTGACCTCTTTGATTAACTGAATATGGTGATTGGTTTTATCTGAACGTCAGACAAAAGGGTGTCTACGTCCAGGAAAGACTCTAAACATTCTGGACCCATCCTGGGGCAGATGGTGACCATGACCAGTGATACCACTCTCCAGGGGGCAGCATGGTCTGCAGAGGGGGAGACCCCTAAGGCAGCCCTACCCCAGCGTGGGTGAGTTTCTGTTGTAATTCTATGTCCAGTGTAAATAAACTGTGGAAAACTGGGAGATGGTACAAGAAAGCAAGGATGTCAACTAAATGAATAGAAAGATCTACAAGGGAAGGCTGAGATCGGCTGAAATCAGCTAAAATAGGCTTGGGAAAGTAAAGGCCAGGCTGGAACTTCGTAATGGCTTTCGAGGCTCGGGAACACGGACGGTAGCTGCCCTGTCCATCCCAGGAGAGAACAGACGGGCTTGGTTGGAAAGCACTTCCCTGACTAAAAGTGTCTTTAAAAAGGGAAATCTCAGAATTGCCCTCCCTGGAACGCTTTAACCCTTCATGGAACACAGCAGAAATTCCACAGCCCTGCATCCCAGGAAGCAGGGACAGGACAGCAGCCTCCAGCACACAGAAGCACTTAGAGGCATAAGCAGCTATGCAAAGATGGCATGATCCGTGCCTCAAAAAGGCCAAGATCTCTGAGAAATAAAGTTGTATGCAGATTTACACCTGGGCAGCTTGAAATGCGTGTGCCATGACAGTTCCGGAAGCTTGTCTACTCGAAGGTCCGCATTCAGGTACGTTTCACAGTCACCACAACTAGACTTTCAGAAATTTAAAACTCCTAATAAAGAAGTGCAAACCTGCACATCTCACGCCACCACCTAAAGCAGTGGTTCTCAAGTAGGGGCGATTCTGCTGGGGGGAGGGATGCTGATGGCATCGTGGGAGGCAGAGGTCTGACACTCAGCACCGCAGGCACCGAGAACAGTCTCCTCCTCACAAAGTCTCCCCACAAGGGCTCCGGGGGGCCACACCAGAGGATGGGAGGCAGGGGTGACACTCAGCACCGCAGGCACTGAGGACAGCCTCCTCCTCACAAAGGCTCCCTACAGAGGCTCCGGGAGACCACACCAGAGGATGGGAGGCAGGGGTGATGCTCAGAATTGCAGGCACCGAGAACAGTCTCCTCCTCACAAAGGCTCCCCACAAGGGCTCCGGGGGGCCACACCAGAGGATGGGAGGCAGGGGTGACACTCAGCACTGCAGGGACCAAGGATAGCCTCCTCCCAGGAGAAAAAAAAAAGACAGGAAAAAACAAAGGCTCCCCACAAGGGCTCTGGGGGGCCACACCAGAGGGTGGGAGGCAGGGGTGATGCTCAGCATCACAGGCACTGAGGACGGCCTCCCACAAAGGCTCCTCTGGGCCAGAGCATCCATAGTGCTGAGGGGAAAAGCCCGGACACAAAGGATCAAGTGTTTTCAACGTAGCTCAGGGCATCTCCACACAGGAACTCCCATCTGCCTGTTGTGCAAAGTCTGGGGACTTGCAATCAATAAACCTTCACAAGACACAACACATGGACCTAACAATTCTATTTCGCTCTGGGAGAGAGAAAAGAAGGAATGGTTTGGGGAGATGCATTGAAATTCCGTGAGTTCTTGACTAAAAATCACCAAGTCCGCTGTGTTCTGTTATCAGCAGTCCTGGGTAGGCCCAGACCCACCTCACCCCCAGCGGGACCCAGGCAAGGCTTTAAACCCCAAACGTCCCTTTTCGTAACACTGGCTGTTTCGTGTGGTTAATAAATCATCCAATAAGATGACACGCATAAGCCTAGTTATAAACCTGACACATTAACGCTATTGATCATTGTCAGACATCCGGGTTAATCAACTTCACAATGCTACAGAGAAATCATTGGTACTAAGAGTTGTAAGGATGATTTTTTTAAATTTATGTACCTCAATTTTTATAGTTACTTTTTACATTTTAAAAAATGCATATTCTAAAATATTTTTGATATTTTAAAATGTTAATGTATCAAGCATTTTAAAACGCACCAAATATATATCTACTAATACATAGGGAATTTTTAAATAAATATCAGGGTAGAAGGAATTAAAACTCCTAACATAACACTAAATAGACAGGAAAAAACAAAGTAGAGAGTTCTCACAGATTCCTGAAGGAATATATTGTAACAAAGCTCAAAAAGTACATTAAAACCTTTATAACTATAAAATGTTTTAATTACCAACTAACAAGAAACTATTTACTGAATCGCGACTAGCAGATCCCCAAATCTGTTCAACACCTGTACCCTAGCCTGGGTCTGCTGAGGAACAGATCGATTCTGTTGGAGTTGACCTCGAAATTAAAAAAAAAAAAAAAAAACAGCTTTAAAGATTTAGATTTCCTGAATAAAACAGAAAATAAAAATAACATTCCTGCACCTGTGAGTTGACTCTAATTTATTTTTTACTTTGGATGGCTCATAAAATATACATAGATACCTTCACCATGCTTTATATTATATACTCGTGACTCTTAATTCATTATTAACCTCACTCTGTAGCTAAATTCTAATACTAATCATGGTGGCATCATTAAGACATTGTTCTAGGTGCTTTTTTAACTGAAAAAAAATGGGGGATAGGTAATAAATAATTATGTAATCTAAAGGAAAAGTTCGAATTGTATGAGTCCAGCAATGCTATCATCTAGCATGGAAAATACTTTCAACAGTTCCAGGAAAGTTCACATAAGAAACACTAAATAAACTCTAAGTCCAGTATGAGTCAGAGACATTTCCAACAGAAAAGCACACGCAGTGGGTTGGGAGCGCCTGGATTTTCTCTAGCAAAGACTCGCGGAATCCATGCTTTCACCGCCACGGGACGAGGCACACGCGGCCTGGGACGCGCCTCCACCCTCCAGACCCACACGCTGCGCGAAACCACAGCCAGATTCTCACACTGGGGAATCCCTGGGCGAAGACCTCACGTGACTTTCCTCCTCGGCAGCTTCCCCAAAACAAAACACATCAATCCAACGAACCCGAGAGCGAACGGAAACCAAGAGCCAGGCTTATCTCTTACAGGAACACTCCATAAATCTCAGACGAAGTCCCTCATCCTTCCACACCATCTGCTGATAAGAGGTCAATGGTCAGGTGGAAATCACTCAGACAAGCGCTTTCCCTCCCCCAGCAGACGTGGACGTCTTCGCCCTGGCGTTTATGGGGCGCCCTAACTTTTAAGCGCTGGCCGTCCCCCACGCAGGCCGGCAGGGCCCTGGGAAAGCAGAGGCCCCGCAGCTCCTCCCTGGACGCGGGCTACGGTGGAGGAGGGGAGAGCGGCTGCGAGTTCGTGGCAAAGAAGGGCTATTTGGAGTAACACAAGACCACGTAACACAGGTAATTGTGAGTTTTTGTTTTCTCCGAACTGGCCTCATTATTATTAATTATTCCTCCAGCACCTACTGGGAAGGTGAGAAGAAAGCAAAGGGCGTCACTCCCCACCCGCGAAAGCCTCGCAGCATCCCTGGAAAAGCGACCGAGAAGAACGGCTGGTCTGCGTTCGGAGCGGGTGAGCGGCAGGTGAGAAGAACCCAGAGCGCCCCGCCTCCCTCCCTGGCCGCCCTCCTGCACCGATGTGAACACGTGAGCAACAGCCGCGTGGGGAAGCCGCTGGCTCCCAGAGCCCGGGGCGCTGCAGCAGAATCACCGAGACTGAGATCTGCGGCCTGAGTTGGGGCCGGGGAAACCACGCCTGCAGGACTGCAGGGAGCAGCCGGTTTCTGCACAGGTAACATGGAACTGGGGGGTAAGCAAAGCTGACGAGGTGGGCCCGTGGCCCGTCTGCGCACAGGTATTAATAGTTCAATAGCCGTGGTGGCAGCAGCTGAGCAGGCTACACAGGACGCAGCTGGGGTCTGGACCTGGGCCTGGGGGCCGGTGGAAGGCACGTGTGTTGAGGCGTGTAGTCAGGGCCGGCCTACTTCCCCAGGCCTACAAGGACAAATGTAGCTCCCCAGGAAACACCACAGGCAGCCCCTGCCGGCAAGCTGCCCCAAGAAGTAGTGAACCCCCCAAAATCAGAAGCAGCCAAGCTGACCCCCACCTCATCTAAAAGAGCAGGGCACCAGGGAGAGGGCACCCACCCAGTCTCCTAATCGTAAAGGACATTCATAGCAACACCACAAAAAAGAAACACTACTGCTCTGACCTGGAAAAGTGAAATTTAAAACATAAAATATACAGGTTCTAACTAAGAGGCAGACAGACCGGGCGCGGTGGCTCATGCCTGTAATCCCAACCCCTTGGATGGCCGAGGTGGGTGGATCACTTGAGGTCAGGAGTTCGAGACCAGCCTGGCCAACATGGTGAAACCCCCATCTCTACTAAAAATGCAAAAATTACCCAGATGTGGTGGTGGGCACCTGTAATCCCAGCTACTTAGGAGGCTGAGGCAGGAGAATTGCTTGGACCCGGGAGGTGGAGGTTGCAGTCAGCCAAGATTGCACCACCGCACTCCAGCCTGGGCAACTCCTTCTCAAAAAAAGTAAAATAAAATAAAAGGCAGACAAACAAAAGGACATTTCCTCTGATCTTAAAAACAGAAGTATTTGTTTCACAGCCTGGATAATTGAAGATCTGCATAGAAGTCACCTAGGGCCCTGCCCTCCCTCACAACAGACTGGGATAGAGGGAAGGAGGGCAGGAGGTGGGCCCCTTGTCCACCAGAGGCTCCTACTGCCCCATCCCCTTCCTCAGGAGGGCAGCCTGCCCAATGCAGGCTCCCTTCTCCCCAGGTAAGACCCTGGCGTCTCTACAGGAACACCCGCCTCCCTTCCCTGCAATCCACTCCAGCTGCTCACGGCCAGTCAAGGGGGGCGCTCTTCAGGGAGGAGCAAACGGTTTCGGGGAGAGCCTGAACTCCAACGTCCCAGGTGTGGCTTGCCAGGGAGCACAGAGGAAGGATGCAGGTCCCGAGAAGGAGGAGGCACAGGAGGATGACGAGAGAGACAAGAGAGGCAGACTGCCCAGCGAGGGGCCGAGCACAGAATCCGGCTGAGGCCTCCTGGGGAGGGGCAGAGGCAAACATGCTGCTGCTTCTAGGCTGCTCCGGAGGATACATACTCAGAAGGGGCTGCAAGGCAGGACTGGCTGAGGAGCAGTCATGTGGATGCCTTGCCTCTCACACGGCACACACTGACAACATGCAACTCACATACAACACAACACGCATGTACAATATACTTATACAACACTGACAACACACAATGCACACACACACGCAACCTATACAACACACACCCAATACATGCAGCTCACAACACAACATGTACGTACAACACACTCACACACACAGCACATGTAACTTACATACAACACAACACACGTACAATGCACTCATACAGCACACAACACAAACTCACATACAACATGCACATGCAACACACTCATACAACACACAACACTCATACAACACACAACACACGCAACTCACAACATGCACATACAACACTCATACAACATACACACGATACATGCAACTCACAACATACACATACAATACACTCATACAGCTCACATACAACACATGCAACTCAACTCACATTCAACACAACATGCATGTACAACACACAACACACGCAACTCAACATTCACGTACAACACACTCATACAACACAACACTCATACAACATACACACAATACATGCAACTCACAAAAACATACACATACAACACACTCATACAACACATGCAACTCACGCACAAAATATGCACGTACAACACACTCATACAACATATAACACATACAACATACACACAACACATGCAACTCAACACAAATACATGTACAATGCACTCACAACACACAACATTCATACAACACACAACACTCATACAACACACAACACATGCAACTCAAACACACGTACGACACACACAACACACAACACTCATACAACATACAATACATGCAACTCATATACAACATATACATACACACATACAACACACAACACTCATACAACATACAAAACATACAACTCACAAATACACATACAACACACTCATACAACACACAACACACACACAATACATGCAACTCATATACAACATACACATACATACAACACACAACACTCATACAACATACAAAACATGCAACTCACAAATACATGTACAACACACTCATACAACACACAACACTGAAACATAAATGCAACTCAATACAATATGCACATACAACCCATGCAACTCACATACAACACAACACACTCATACAACACATTCATACAACACACACTGTACAGATTCTAAGTGTGAAATAGAAAACAGCACATGCACAGTTTCTAAAGTATGATGAAAGCTTTTTTCCAGAAGGTCATCCAACATCCAAACTGGTACCATGTCCTCATTTTCAGCTGCTGTTCAGATTCAAGCATTTTTATCATCTGCTCTATGAATTATAATAATACAGCATAAACCCATTTTTCATTTTACACCCACTTTGGTGTGGGGTGCTCCAAAACAGGGGCCAGGAGCCTCAGAGTCGTCCCTCGGAACAAAACACAACCCACACTCAGAGGCCAAGAAGGGAACCTGGGGGGCAACACACGTGTGCTCTCTCATCTGCAGAGCTCTGCTTCAATTACTTTACACGTAACCAGGGCTGGAACGGGGTTGGTGAGGGTACAGACATGGCAAACTGAGAAGAAACTGGCAGGTGGAGAAAGATCAGCCAAAATCCAAGGAAAAATGCTGAACATTTTCCACAAATAGTTCACACAACAGACGATACTCGGGCTACTGAAAGTTTATTGAGAGGGGTCTTGCTCCAAAGAAAAAGTTCTCTCCCAAGGTTATCGAAGATTCACAGCAGACACCTGCCCCCAACACACCATCTGCCAAGGGCCTATGAGTCAAAAAGAAGGTAAGATAGAAGTAAGGGTGCAGGGGGAGGAGAGTGGGAGGGGACCAAGAACTTGGAACCAAGTGATGGGCAGACACTGAATGCCTGACTCCAGGGTTATCACCTCAGAAAACAAGTCTGTTTAAGTCCATAGTAACAGTGTTAGTGCCTTCACTGAACCTGCACTCAACACTGGAGAACCTCCCTGTGTTATGAAGACAATCTGAAAAATAACATTAATTCACAACGTAGAGTGATGATTCAGCCACAGAAAATAAAACTGATATAATCTACTACAAGTCACACTGTGTCTTTCTTTAAGACTGGTTTATGATGCAGAAAAGAGGCAGCTTGAGATCTAAAATACTTAAACTGGCAAACACCTTGTTTCCCTGAATTCTCACAACCGTGGCACCAGCTAGGGTAAGATAGAGTGGTTTTCAGAGCTTCCAGAACAGCAGAACAGATCAATCATAAATATGCAAAAGTGATCTGAAGACAGAATTAATATTCCACGTTTCGGCTTAAACTAGTCATGTGATTTCCAATAAGTGGGAAACATTCACACCAATTTTTATAAGAAAGTTCAATGTGAACACATAGTACAGAACACTACCTTTGTTTGGGAATTTATTTATTTAATATGACAATTTCAATTGTCTTTAGGGATTCTTGATATTGAACGCTCATCTTTATTAATGATGAGCTACCCATTTTCTGACTGAGGAAACGGAAAGTTGTCACTGCCTAACAACAATACTCAAAACAGCCTGTATGAAAGGAAAAGGTATATCTGTGTGCACACACATGCATACACATACCTACACATGTACACACGTGTGTACATATGTGCATACACATACACGCAAAAACGTGTGCACGTGCACACATGCATGCACATGTACACATGTGTGTATACATACATGTGTGCACACATACGCATACATGCATACACATATACACATACACGTACACACAGAGACATATATACATATACACACGTACACATGCACACACATACATGCATATACACGTGTACATGGACACACGTACATGCACATACACACGCATACACACATGCACATGTAAGTATCATCTCAGGTACGTGGATTCAAAATTCTGATGCAAACAAGAATAATCACAAAACAGGGTAGAGTGTCAACAAGTGAGAATTGAGATGGATGTTCTGGAATGTTCCAGAGACAATATAGGGGAGGGCCACACATCACATAAACATCTTACCCATTTTAAACGTGACCATTCCTACCAACACCAGCCTGGATTAAGATGATTTCATTTACACAAGGAACAGAAAATATAATACTTGTTCTAATGAGATTCTCTAATCATTAGATTATTTTCACAATTATAAGTAATCACTAAATAACTTCCTCTCAAGGGTCTAAAAATAAAAATAAGATAACAAAAGAAAGTTACAGTCCTGACAGGTTTATCATGCAAATCACAGCTGTGAAAATAAAGCATGTTTTTGAGACTGTGCCCTCCTCAAATATCCTTCACGGAATTTTGTACCAGTAATGGCTGGTAATTGGTATACCACGTGGAAAAGTGTATCATTTGGGGTATATGAAGTAAACATGTAAAGAGAAATGACCACACACACCTGAAACCAGGTCTCATTTCACAACTGCTTCCTACCTTAGATTTGCTTAATTTACCTCATGAGGTGCCTCCAGGAGAGAAAGCAGAGCTGGGATCTGTCCCGAGGCTGCTTCGGGAAGAGCTGGGTGGGCACCAAGCCCCTCAGACCGAGGGCTGAGCTGCGTGGCTATGACCCCATCACTGCGACTCCCCAAGCGTATGTCCCTGTGTCACGCAAACCCCTGCCACACAGGTGACACACGCCACACGCCTGACACAGGCTCAGCACACAGGGAGCGATCAGTAAGTGGTGACTAGAGAGAAGCGACGGCCTTCAGCGTGGACGGAGAAAACAGGCCACAGAGTCACAGAGGAAATGCCACAGATCCACAGACGGAGAAAGCACCACAGACGCATGGACGGAGGAAACAGGCCACAGAGGCACGGAGGGAGGAAACAGGCCACAGACGCACGCAGGGAGGAAAAGCGCCACAGACGCACGCATGGAGAAGACGCACAGACGCACAGATGAAAGAAACGCCGCTGACGCACGGACGGAAGAAACGCCACTGACGCAGGGACGGAAGAAAGGCCGCTGACGCAGGGAGGGAAGAAACGCCGCTGACGCAGGGAGGGAAGAAACGCCGCTGACGCAGGGAGGGAAGAAACGCCACTGACGCACGGACGGAAGAAAGGCCGCTGACGCACGGACGGAAGAAAGGCCGCTGACGCAGGGAGGGAAGAAACGCCGCTGACGCATGGAGGGAGGCGCCACAGAGGCACGCCCCCGGAGAAAACAGGCCACAGACCCACGGACGGAGGAAACAGGCCACAGACGCACGGACGGAGGAAACGCGCCACTGAGGCACGCACGGAGAAAACAGGCCACAGGCGCAGGAACGGAGGACAGAGGAAACAGGGCAGAGAGGCCCACGCGCCAGTGTGGAACATCAGATGGGAACCTCCCGGCCCCACTCCCACTAGGGACTCCCCACCCCAGAGCACTCAGGATGGCTGTGGAACTCCTGCCACCCACCCCTGAGGTGAAGCTGGGGAGCCAGAGATGAGCAGGTTCATGTCCATCAAATGCCGATGCAATCCCTGTAATAACTGGAGGTCACCATTAAACAGAAGGGCACTTCACTTGGAATAAAAGCACTCTGCATAAAAGAACTAAAGATTGGCTGGAGACTGCTTAGAAACCGTCACAATCATTCTTGTTAGTGACAGTGAAGCTTCAAGAGTGGTCACTTTTCCTGTAGAAACGCCACAGAAGTGATTCCTGGAACTCATTTAGAATATTTCTTTCCCAGAAACCACACAACCAAGAATTTAACAGTGCCGTCTCTTGACCAGAAAGATTAAGATTTCTGATGAAACTAAACCCTGTCCAGCCTCCTGATTCTAGAGGATGCTATACAGAAAACCTAACTCAAAGGGGTTGCATTTCTTTTGTCGTGCATGACACACATAAAAAAAATTTTAAACATACAAAACATTTAGGAATTATACAGTGAATACCCATGTATCTACCCCCTGGATCACAGATTAGATTTAAATGTAAAGTTCTAACGGTTCCCAGCTAACGAAATGTGCAGTGTAAGCGTCTACCTGGTTAGAACCAAGGGGAATGGAATGAGCTTTCCCCAGCCTTGCTGCTCAGCTGGGAGGGGCTGCCACAGCTCAGCCACCCCACCCCAGAGCACCCAGGATGGCTGTGGAGTTCCTGCCACTCACCCCAGAGGTGAAGCTGGATCCCCAATCGTGGTGTTAAGAATAAGCCAGCCTTTAGAGGCCACGTGGTCTATACTTGAATAGAAAATGTTTCAGGAAACCAAAGATTCCAATGCCTGCGCTGAATTCCTAACCATTTGAAACCCAGGCTCCTCATCTATATAAAGAGAACAATGCTCTCTCCTGGGAAAGCATTTCAGAAGGATAGAAAAGGATCCACATGAGAGCAGCTGAAAACTACAAGGCACCCTGCAATTATAAGATTTTTTCTATATCTTTGTTTCAAGGAATGTCAGCATTCTAAATATTGTACTTCATTCCACATCACCTTTCAGGAGCAAATCATAACGATCAAAACTATCAGCAGAATCCCTACCAGCTCCGTCGCCACGTGCTGCTTCTCCCTGCATGAGAATTCCTGCAGAAGGATGGGACCATCCAAGAATGGCTTCCTGCCATCATGTGCCCATACTCCTTCCCCAGGGAGCTATTCCTGTACTCATGGGGCATGGGAAACCTGTATAACGCCATCAGAAAGTCCTTGTTTGACTTACACACTTCCCAGAAGGGCTGATTTTATCCAGAATCCGAACTGTGTCAAACACCAAACCTAAGAAATCATCAAGAAACCAAGGAAATGTAAGGCCATCTCCTGCCCCGGGTGCATGGCTACTAGGGGAGAAATAGAAAAGGAGACATGAAAAGAAACTTTTAAGATATTCAGACCATCACTGGATGATTCCAGGAACCCATTACAGATCATTGCTGTTCCTAATAACAAGAAAGAAATTCTAAAATTCCAACAGGCATGGTGAGTCCCTCACTTGTAAGAAATCAAAATAATAATCCATCATTATCTTCAGAAGGACAAAAGAAAAATTCTACTTCCTTTTCATATTAATTTGTGTACAAGTAACTAGGTGAGAAAATCTTAATGTCTGGACTGTGATATCAATAGCAAAATAACCCCAAGCACCCCAATTAAAAGATATAGACGGGCTGAGTGGATTTAAAACAAGAAAAACCAACTTATATGCTGCCTACAAAAAACTGACTTCAGCCATAAAGACACACATAGACTAAATGTGAAAGGATGGAAAAACATGTTCCACATTAATGGAAATCAAAAGTGGGCAAGAGTAGCTATATTTATTTCAGACCAATCACAGTTTAAGTCAAAAACTGTAAAAAGGAGACAAAAAGGTAATTATATAATAAAGAGATCAACATAGCAAGAGGATATAACAATTACAAGTATATGTGCACCCAACAACAAAACACCCAGATATATAAAGAAAATATTAGTAGATCTAAATAGAGAGAGAGGTCGGGCACAGTGCCTCACACCTGTAATCCCAGCACTTTGGGGGGTGGAGGCAGGTGGATCACCTGAGGTCAGGAGTTCAAGACCAGCCTGGCCAACATGGTGAAACCCTGTCTCTACTAAATACAAAAAATTAGCCCAGCATGGTAGCACATGCCTGTAATCCCAGCTACTTGGGAGGCTGAGGCAGGAGAATCACTTGAACTCGGGAGGTGGAGGATGCAATGAGTCGAGATTGCACCTCTGCACTCCAGCCTAGGCAACAAGAGCAAAACTCCGTCTCAAATAAATTTATATATATATATATTTATAGAGAGAGAGAGAGAGAGACAGAGAGACACCAACACAACAATAGTAGGGGCTTCAAAATCCCACTGTCAGCACTGGAGATCACCTAGACAGAAAATAACAACAAAATATCAAATTTAAAGTACAATGTAGACCAAATGGACCTAACAGACATTTACAGAACATTTCATCCAACAGATACAAAATGCACATTCTTCTCCTCAGCACATAGAACATTCTCTAGAATCAACCACATGCTAGGCTACAAAAGAAGTCTCAATACATTTTTTTAAAATTGAAATAACATCTAGGATATTCTCAGACTGTAACAGAATAAAGCTGTAAATCAACAACAAGGAAGAGACACTTCTCAAAAGAAGACATTTATGCAGCCAACAGACACAGCTCATTATCACTCGCCATCAGAGAAATGCAAATCAAAACCACAATAAGATACCATCTCACACCAGTTAGAATGGCGATCATTAAAAAGTCAGGAAACAATAGGTGCTGGAGAGGATGTGGAGAAATAGGAACACTTTTACATTGTTGGTGGGACTGTAAACAAGTTCAACCATTGTGGAAAACAGTATGGTGATTCCTCAAGGATCTAGAACTAGGAATACCATTTGACCCAGCCAACCCATTACTGGGTATATACCCAAAGGATTATAAATCATGCTGCTATAAAGACACATGCACACGTATGTTTATTGCGGCACTACTCACAACAGCAAAGACTTGGAACCAACCCAAATGTCCATCAATGACAGA
>NW_012104242.1:696094-699700 GCF_000951045.1 Mandrillus leucophaeus
ATTAAACAATATGCCCTTGAATAGCCAATGGGTCAATGAAGAAATTAAGAAGGAAATTTAAAAATTTCTTGAAACAAATGAAAACCAAAACACAACATATCAAAGCCTATGGTATACAGCAAAAGCAGTATTAAGAGAAAAGTTTACAGCAATAAACTCCTACGTTTAAAAAATAGATTTAAAATAAACAACCTAACAATGAACTGCAATGAGCTAGAAGAGTAAGAACAAATCAAATCCAAAAGTGGTAGAAGAAAAGAAATAACAAAGATCAAAGAGGAACTAAGTAAAATTGAAGCTAACAAATATAAAAGATGAAGAAAAAATGTTGTTTTTTTTGAAAAGATAAATAAAATAGACAAACCATTAGCTACAATAAGAAAAAAAAAAGAAATCCCAAATAAATAAAATTAGAAACAGAAAAGAATTACAGTTGATACCACAGAAATACAAGGGATCGTTAGAGACTATTTTGAACAATTGTATGTCAACAGATTGGAAAGCCTAGAGGAAATGGAAAAATTCCTGGACATGTACAACCTACCAAGATGGAACCAAGAAGAAACGGAAATCCTAAACAGACCAATAATGAGTAACGTGTATGACTAAGTAATGATAAAAAGTCTCCCAACAAAGAAAACCCCAGAACTAGGTGGCTTCACAGCTGAATTCTACACATTTTTATTTCAATTCTTCTCAAACTATTCCAAAAATATTGAAGAGGAGGGAATTCTGCCAAGTTCATTCTTCAAGCCCAGCATTACCCTGATACCAAAATAAGACAAGGACACAATAAAAAGAGAAAACTATAGGTCAATACCCCTGATGAACACAGATGCAAAAATCCTCAACAAAATACTAACAAACTGAATCCAACAGTAAATCAAAAAGATTATACACCATGATCAAGTGGGATTTATCCCAGGATGCAAGGATGGCTCAACAAACACAAATCAATAAACACGCTACATCACATCAACAGAATTAAGGACAAAAACCATAATATCATTTCGATAGATACAGAAAAAGCATTTAATACACTTCAATGCTGCTTCATGATAAAAAGTCTCAACAAATTAGGCACTGAAGGAAACATACCTCAACACAATAAAGGCCATATGTGACAAACCCACAGCTAACATAATGGTGAATGGGGAAACACTAAGAGCTTTTTCTCTGAGATCTGTAACAAGACAAGGATGCCCACTTGCGCCACTCCTATTCAACACAGCACCGAATGTCCTAGTCAAGAGCAGTCAGGCAAGAGAAAGAAATCAAGGGCACCCAAAGTGGAAAGGAGGAACTCTAATTGTCTGTTTGCAGACAATATGCTCTTATATATTTAAAAAAAAAAAAGACTCCAGCAAAAATATCTTTGAACTGATAAACAAATTCAATAAAGTTACAGAATACAAAATCAACATATAAAAATCAGTAGCATTTCTATAGACCAACAATGAGTCAGTGGAAAAAGAAATCAAGAAAGCTATCCCATTTAGCTACAAAAACATAAAATAAAAATAAAAATACCTTAGAAGAAATCTAACCAAGAGGGTTAAAGATCTCTATGAGGAAAATTATATTCTACCGTCTGAAGGTAGAACAGTGGATTCTAGAGACAGGAAAGGGCGGCGGGAAGGCAGAAAGGGAGAGGTTGGTTGGCTAATGGATACAAAATTACATCTAGATAGTAAAAGTAAGATTTAGTGTGCTATAGCCTTGTAGGGTGACTATGGTTTACAATTTATTGTATATTTTCAAGCAGCTAGAAGAGAGGATTTTAAATATTCCCAGCATTAAGAAATGACAAATGTTTGAGATGATGGACATGCTAATTACCCTGATTTGCTAATTACACATGATAAACATCTATTGAAATATCACACTGTATCCCATGGATATGTACTATAATGTGTCCATTAAAAATAATAATTGTTAAAAACCCAAGGGCTATTTCTCATTTGTCCTATGTCAATGTTGTGGTCCATTGGTGGAGACCTAGCCATTTGCAAATAAGACTATAGTCACTTGAGCTGAAAGCAAATGAATCATCACAAAAACTACCACTGGCACCAAGTCTTCTTTCCAGAATTTCCTGGCCACGGCACTGCCACAGTCACTGTGGGCAGGAAAGACACACTAGCAACCAAGTTTCAACTCCAGTACAGTTGATGCTTTTATTTCTCTGGTTTGGAATAGGTGTGTTCATAACTTACATTACTCCAACTGTCCCCTTGCTTAAATAGCTCCTTAAGGATGACTTCCTGTTACTAAATTCCAACAGCTTCTGAGCATCCATTATATTCTCCAAAGTAAATAAAAAGAGAAAATGTGTTGAAAGCCTGATAATGTTCACTTAAGAATCCAGCATGATGTACCGCTTGAAATGGCCACTCCACCTTGTTCCTTTACATTTCTTTTAAAGTAGTCCCAGTTATTATACATAATTGAAGCCATAATTTCTGCAATACCATTAGGTCCACAAAGGGTGGGGCCAGGGAACTTCAAAGTCTGTCTCTGATTTTTTTTTAAAAAAGGAAAGCTTATAAGAGTAGGTAATGAAAATAAACATTCACACAACTCGGAACAGGGGATTGTGAAACATAAAGCCCCAGCCTGGCACAGGTGTCCAGCCAGTGAGGGTGGGGACACAGACTCATACGGTCCCCACAATCCCCCAGAAGTGCCACAGACAGGTGGGTGGCCTGAGATGCAGCCTCCAAATTCCAGGAGCTGTCTAGCTCATGTGCACCCCACATGGTCCACAGTGCACGAGGATGCCCCACATCACCAGTCCCTGTGCAGAGCACAAGAATGTCCCGTGTCACGGGCCCCCGCTGCAGAGCATAGCCCGAAGGTGCCAGCCCAGCCTCCTACACACACTGGCCACCAAGGCACTGCCCTCCAGGAAGGAGGACCCCAGAGGTCGTGGCAGGGTGAGGTTCTGCTCTTCATCATCCCCGAGCAGGGGGTAAAGTTCCAGCAGACATTTGGGGAGCCTCTACAGGTAGCTGTGGGACTCTGAGTGGAGGTTCAAAGATGTCCCCAGATATGCCAAACTCAAACCTAAAACAGGCCATTCTTCCAGATATGCCCAGACTGGAACCTATATAGGCCATCCTTCCTAGCTTTCCTCTGGAAAAGCAGGCTTAAAAGAGTATCGACTAAAAGGGGCCACCAGGAAGACAGAAGTCCTATCTTTAAAAAAAGAAAGAATTTTTTTAAAAAAGAGGTACTGATGCTCTGACCCATCTGAGCACAGAGTACGTGCTTGGCAGCATCTGTCAGAGCAGAGCAAGCACACACATGCTCTCCATACCCTGTGCTCCCAGCACCTGTGTTCCCCGCACCCATGCTCCCCATACCCGTGCTCCCCACACCTGTGCTCTGGGCACCCGTGCTCCCCACACCCGTGCTCTGGGCACCCATGCTCCCCACGCCCATGCTCCCAGCACCCATGCTCCCCACACCCATGCTCCCCACACCTGTGCTCCGGGCGTCCGTGCTCCCCGCAGTCGTCCTCCCCACGCCCATGCTCCCCACCCCCATGCTCCCCACACCCATGCTCCCCGCACCCGTCCTCCCCACGCCCATGCTCCCCACCCC
>NW_012104242.1:699750-705345 GCF_000951045.1 Mandrillus leucophaeus
CGCCCATGCTCCCCACCCCCATGCTCCCCACACCTGTGCTCCCTGCACCCGTCCTCCCCACGCCCATGCTCCCCACACCTATCTGTGCTCCCCATGCCTATGCTCCCTGCACCCATGCTCCCCACATCCGTGCTCCCCGCACCCGTGCTCCCCACACCTGTCTGTGCTCCCCGCACCCATGCTCCCCACACCTGTCTGTGCTCTCCGCACCCATCCTCCCCACGTCCGTTCTCCCCACACCTATCTGTGCTCCCCATGCCTATGCTCCCTGCACTCGTGCTCCCCGCACTGTGCTCCGTGTGCCCATGTCTGCTCCTCGAGCTCTCTTCCACTGATTTCCTCTGTACGTCCCTCTTGATAGTCACTGTCACCTCGAATCACCTGGCTAAATGGAGGCAAAGAAAAAGTCTAGAGTAGCACGTTGGAGCACAGAGTGGAAGTGGCTATTTACCAAACAGGGCTATGAGATGAGCGCATCTGATCCCCATTAATCCTGACGGTCAGTTGATTAGCCCTGTTCAACAGCTGGGGACACTGAGGTGTGGAGGGACGGGCTTGCTTACCCCGGATGATGCTGACAGTGTGGGCCCAGCCCAGTCCCACAGCCACCAGGAGGAGGCTCCTCACTGGGCAGGCGCGGAGGTGCAGCCCAGAGAGCGGTTGGGACCCTGGCACAGACTCCTCAGGAAGGAAACAGAGAAAGGCCCACAGAGACTCAAGCAGCACAGAAGAAGGTCACCCACAAGTTAAAAATAGATGTTTGTGCTTTACCGTCCCAGCGTGCTAAAAATCCAACCTGCTCACACGTCCAGCCTGACGTGAGCCCGGCCTCCTGCAGCACTGGGCTAAGCGAGAGATGCACCTGCCCCTCTCCCGACAATAGCAGGCTCGGCAGCTATTCTTCAATGTACTTGACACCCTTCCATGAGGATTAAGCTACACTCTGTCGACACTGGGTAAGTTTAATCCCGATACAGCTAACCGTGTCGATCTGCAGTGAACAAACAACTTACTTTGGATGATTCTGTCACTGACAAACACCCTGAATCTCCCAGCAAAGCTTAGTGACACGACTTACCTTTCTGTTTTCATTTCAGGTACACTGGCCCATACGCTCTAATTTACCTGCTGATAATGCCTTGGAAAGACCACCAGGGGGCCCCACACCATTTTCAGCTTTATACGGATGCGAATTTCCCTTTGATGAGAAAGGGGATGGGGAAATAAAACAAGGATCCAAAACAGATGCCTGTGTGTTTCCTGGGAGTGATAAAGTCAGGAACTGCCGCTCTGGGTCAGGCAAGGGAGTAACAGAGACAATGGCACCAACTCCTGAGACAGAGGACCTGATGCATGGTGCAACCACCGCCTGTGGCCACGGAAATTCCAGGGAATGCAGAGCTCAGTTGCATGGTATAGCCACCATCTGCAGCCACAGAAATTCCAGGGAACACAGACCCTCAGTCACATGGTACAGCTACCATCTGCGGCGAGAGAAATTCCGGGGAACACAGACCCTCAGTCACATGGTATAGCCACCATCTATGGCCACAGAAATTCCGGGGAATGCAGACCCTCAGTCACATGGTACAGCCATCATCTATGGCCACGGAAATTCCAGGAATGCAGACCCTCAATCACATGGTACAGCCACCATCTATGGCCACAGAAATTCTGGGGAACACAGACCCTCAGTCACATGGTACAGCTACCATCTGTGGCCAGAGAAATTCCAGGGAACACAGACCCTCAGTCAGATGGTACAGCTACCACCTATGGCCATGGAAATTCCAGGGAACACAGACCCTCATTCACATGGTATAGCCACCACCTATGGCCATGGAAATTCCAGAGAATACAGACCCTCAGTCACACGGTACAGCCACCACCTATGGTCACAGAAATTCTGGGGAACACAGACTCCAGTCGCACGGTGCAGTCACCACCTGCAGGCACAGAAATTCCGGGGAATGCAGACCCCAGTCACATGGTACAGCCATCATCTATGGCCACGGAAATTCCAGGGAACGCAGACCCTCAGTCACATGGTACAGCCACCATCTATGGCCACGGAAATTCCAGGGAACATAGACACCAGTTACATGATGCAGCCACCACCTGCGGCCACAGAAATTCCGGGGAACGCAGACTCCAGTCACATGGGGCAGCCACCACCTGTGGCCATGGAAATTCTGGGGAATGCAGGCCCCAGTCTCTAAAGTGTTATTTGTTTTATGAATTTCACTGCAGTGAATGCAGAAGAGTTTCTCTCTGTGCAGAGCTCAGTATCCAGAAAGGAAGTCGGCCCCAGGAATGCCTTCCCCCTCTTCAGAGCTCAGGGCCCAGGGCTGACGCTCTTGGGAGGGGTCCTTGTTCGGCAACTGTGCATGTGGAGGGTCCCCCAACACTCACTGTGCACCTCCTAGGAGCGGAGGCTATGACAGGGAGCCAGAGACCAAGCTCTGCTCAGACAACAGTGAGCTGATGGCCTTCCACTCTAAGTTCCAACTGCACGGAGTGTATATTCCATGAATGCTTGTTAAATGAATGATTCATATAAGGTCATCTGTGCTGACCTTTGCTGGTCTGCTGACTGTGGGCTTCAGAGCATAGACCTCATTCTTGGAGCAGCCAGTTCTTCCCAGAGCGACGGCCACTGGAGGACAAAGGCCAGGGCTTCTGTCCTGCAGCAATGCGCTCAGGACCCTGCGCTGGGCACACTGGGGGCCTCTCCAGCAGCCCTGACCTTGCAATACCAGTGAACCCCAGGGGAGTCCCAAGTGCTCAAAATCAAGTAAATGTCCATTGTGATTTAACATATCAGTTTTAGAAGAAAGGGCAGATTGCCACCTCCCTCCTCAAACTAGGGACTATAAATCGATCCACCACCCTATCTGAGGCTCTGCCTTAAATCCTGCTAAAACTACCAGCCAAACACTCAAATTTACATTAGCGTTAAGGGAAAAAAAAACTAAACCACACACCTGTAAGAAACGGTCAAGTAACCCGTGATACATCAACCCAGAGATTAAACATTATAACAATGAAGTAGCAAGATATTAAAAGAATATAAACTCTATGTACATCATGGCCCAAGGTTCTAAAATTACACAGAGACAAAGACTGGAATGGAAGGGGATGTGTTTACAGATACATTTTTTATTTTTTAATTTTTAATATTACTTCTCTAATGTAATGACTAACCAGATAATTCAGCAAAAAAAAAAAAAAAAATCAATTATGCCTACAGATAAATATGTAAAGAATCCTTCTCTCTGATGCCAATGGAATTAGTTTGGGTCTGGCCTTCAGTCTTCAATCTTTTAATTAAGACACAAAAACCATCTTTCAAGCCATTAGAAAAAAAAAAAAAGATGTAAAACCAGGAGCCCAGAAGAAAAGGACTCACCGTGTATCACAGCGTCTCTCCACGCCTCTCCGCCCCGGACAGTGCTCCCTCTTTCCCCATTTTCATACCTACAGCACAAAGCACTTAGTAAAGAACTATCTCAATTCATGAGTCGCACAGCACAAAGGTCCGATGTCGCTGCCAAACATACCCTGCAGCCCCAAAGCGAAGTGGCAACCCCCAGTGAAGGAAGAATAAGAGGCTGCTGGTTGTAATTTTAAATCTCGCAACTCAATGTCTTTGCACTTCCCTGCTTTGTTGGTTTCAAGGGCTTATTAAAATTAACCCCCCTACTGGATACTGAAGAAAGAAAGCAGGACAGTTGTGCAGGCTCCGAAGAGGCAGAGCCCTCGTTCCGCGGCCACCGCTGTCTTTCTACCCACAGCAGCCGGGTTTACCAATTAGTCTCCCTTAAAGGGCACTGTTTATGCTCATCGCGAACAAATGGATGCAATTGCTTCTTTTGAGATGTAGCAAGTTTTGGGCCCTCAGCAGAAAAAAAAAAACAGGGCACTGGCACAACAGTCATAACCTCTGCGTGGCACACACACAGAAGGAAAATTAAAGCCCTGGAGGCGGAGGCGTTCGGAAAGGGAAGGTGGAAGCAGGAAGGACGCCCACGGGATAGAGTGGTCAGAAACCGACCACGTCACCAAAGGGTGCCTTAGACGTTCCAGAGGACAAAATGCCCCTCTTTCCAGGGTAAACACCCATTTGCCAAACTCAGCCAGTGACGGCAAGCAGGAGTTTGCTTTTTTTTTTAAGGCATCTGAGTAACGATGAGAAGAGCAAGAAATGAGCTTAATAATGGGACTGACGGGGCCCTGGGCTGGTGACTCAGCTGATGTGCACAGCATCAAAACCCAGGTTCCTCAATGCGCTCCCTCTGCAATTCAGGACAGCACTACAACTCACCCCATCAATCACTGCTTAAAAAAGCAGTTCTAAAAAAAGAGACGACCCATTTGAAAGCAGCTGGAGGAGGAAGACAGAGAGTGACTCACAGAATCCAACCGCTTGTAGCCTCGGAACCATAACAAGAATATGAAACTAGCAGGTCCAGTGTGAGGCAGAACAGAGACGCCGTCACGGCTCTCAGGAGGCTGAGAGGGAAGCCCATGGCTCAGGCCCCACAATGCCCTAATGGTGCCTGGAGCAGCCCACAGGCCTGTGTCCTTCGTGTGGGTTCACCTTCCTAGTTTCCCGGGTAAATGCAATGTACAGCATTTATTCGCCAAGAAAAGAACATTCAAATCAAACTACTGTCATAACTCTGAAGGACTCTTAACACTCCAGTCCACACGTTCAAAAGCCCACAAATATCAGTGCTGCCACTGTGCAGGCAACAATGTTTTGGATGCATCATGCACGTAACCAGTAACGATGTTTTCATGTTTTCCGTAGCCATCTCATTCCGGATACTTAAATATCTGTGACGACTTGACACTTAGTTATCTGTGACTTTCAGATAGATTTAACAAGGCTACCTGGCCAAGAAGGCCTCACCCTCCTGAACCCACTGACGCTCCCGCCCTCCTCCCAGTTACAATAAACTGTCCATGAGGCTCAATGAGGCTCGGCTTTTGCACATTTGTTTTTCAGAGTAAACTATTTCTTTTCAACGAAAACAATGTGTACAGAGTCCTCAGGGCCTCCTCTTAGGCTCTGAAAGGCAGCCCTCAGGTCAGCTCTTACACAAGTGTGTCTTCCTCACTGTGCAGGGTCGAACCTCCAAGAAATGCACAGGGCTGGGGGACGCAGGGGACAGAACTCCATTCGAAAGCCACACGTCTGTGACCTTGTGCCAAGTGCCCTGAAAAAGCCACCCCCAAAACCTACAAACCCCCCACTGGGCCGTCGTTTTAGGGTCCCCTCTTTGGCGACAGCAACGTGCAGGCTATGTGAAGACCACGTCTCTGCACTTGCCACATATTCATATGTGCTAATAGTAACACACACAGCCGGGTGTGGCGGCTCAAGCCTGTAATCCCAGCACTTTGGGAGGCCGAGGCAGGGGGATCACCTGAGGTCAGGAGTTCGAGACCAGCCTGGCCAACATGGTGAAACCCGTCTCTACTAAAAATACAAAAAAATTAGCTGGGCGTGGTGGTGGGCACCTGTAGTCTCAGCTACTTGAGAGGCTGAGGCAGGAGAATCACTTGAACCCGGGAGGCAGAGGTTGCAAT
>NW_012104242.1:705559-709412 GCF_000951045.1 Mandrillus leucophaeus
ACACACACACACACACACACACACACAGGTCCCTCAACCAACGCAGGGAGACCCGGCGCGTGTGCGAGCCTTCACCCCCCTCCGTGAGCAGGTTCTCCCCTGCTGAGAAAACATCAGGCTGCACTGCTGGGGAGCAGAACTGATCACTGAAGGAATCGGCCACATTAATTAGCAGAGCATGGAGGATGGAGTCAGTGGGCATGGAACACACTGACAATGACCAAAGCCACAGAATGCAAAGCATGGCACCTGTTTTTCAAAACTTCTCTTCCACCAAAAACCAACAATTTTTGCAGGCTATATCACGAGTTCTATAGTTAAAAATAATTCAGCGCCTCCTAAACAAATGGGAAAAAACGCTTTCTGAAGCATACACTGCCCAAAAAGATCAGTGACCAGTCAACAGAGAAACTTTCTTCCTAATTGGAATCAACAGCTAAATGTAATCTTTTTAAAAATAATAATAATAATAAGACATGAAGCCAGGCACAGTGACTCATGCCTGTAATTCCAGCACTTTGGGAGGTCGAGGCAGGCAGATCACCTGAGGTGAAGAGTTCAAGACCAATCTGGCCAACATGGTGAAACCTCATCTCTACAAAGGTACAAAAATTAGCCAGGTACTGTGGCGGGCACCTGTAATCCCAGCTACTCAGGAGGCTGAGGCACGAGAACCACTTGAACTCAGGAGGTGGAGGTTGCAGTGAGTTGAGCTCACACCACTGCACTCCAGCCTGGGAGACAGAGTGAGACCCTATCTCAAAAAATAAAAAATAAATAAGACATGAGTTTGTCTTTATGGGGAAGTTTTCTGTTTCCACTCCAATTTGGCAATTCCACGTAAAGTATCAGTTGTTAATGAAATTATTTTTAGGCCCTTTAAAGCCACAAAAAATACCCAATTATGAAGGGCAAAAATGTAGGGAAGAGAAGGCAGAAGAAAATATTCTGGGGAAAAGAGTATGAGAAAGCAGCTGCCACAGCCCTCCCATTCCTTGACCCTCCCCAGAATGGAGCTCCAGATCACCTGGAGGCCGCCCCATCCTCATGGCCTCCGCACCCGCAGGGCCTCCTCCCAGCTGTGGGGCCTCCGCACCCTCACAGCCTCTCCACTCATGGGGCCTCTCCACCAGCCTAGCCTCCCGCCCTCATGGCCTCCCCACCCATGGGGCCTCCTCACCCACAGGGCCTCCTCACCTGTGGAGCCTCTGTACCCTCACAGCAGGGCCTCTCCACCCATGGGGCCTCTCCACTAGCAAAGCCTTCCCCGCATGTGGCCTCCCCACCCACACAACCTCCTCACCCGAGGGGCCTCCACACCCTCATGGCCTCTCCACCCAGTGTCCCCACCTGCACAGCCTCCCGACCCGTGTGGCCTCCTTACCTGTGTGGCCTCCTCCCTGGCTCACATGCAGACCCAAGTATGTGAGGAGATGACCCCTCTCACCCTACACCCCGAATGTATCCCCACACGGATTTGAGGCTGTCAGCTCCCACGAGCGCTGCCCAGCCCTTCTCCCCACAGAGAGTCCTTGTGTTTTGCTGGCCACGTGCTCTGTGGTGTGAGCTGGCCTCTTCCCCTGCAAGGGGCATCAGGTGGCACGGGGCAGGGACAGGCAGTGGAAGAAGGATGGAGCCCTCGGCCCTGCAGCAAGAAGTGCGCCTACAACTCCACAAAGCGGAACAGCAGCAGGTGCACGTAACGGCAGCCAGCAGGCGGGTGCAGCAGAACCAGACCAGGGTCTCGAAACCTAGACAACGTATGACCCACGCAGGCTGGCAGCCCACGCAGGAACCTCAGGGGAATGCTCTACTCTTTCTTTCAGTCTACGTTATGTGCTTAAAATGGAACTTTTTCCATCCTCCTCTGTAGGAAATGAGCACTGGAAATTCCACATATGTTTCTATAATATTTTCTGATATTTTAATAAAATGATGACAACTAACTTAAAGAATTCTCTCCACTTGAATTTTGATTGAAGATGGGAACTAATTCAGCATTAACAGCTGTTTTCAGCTTTCACTTTGAAAGCAGATATGTTGAGGAATTTTGGAAGTCCAATAACATAAAGAAACACAGATTTTTGATCCTTCAATTCTTGGGTTTCTATTAAGCAATACTGGAAAACAAGTTGATTCATCTAATTTAAGCCCATAAAACTGTTTTATGTGGTTATGAGACAGAGAATTCCAAATGACCTTACAACACTACCCCCATAAACTCAACCTGGGCAAACCCACACTTCACAGCAAAGTCAAAGACCATCCAGCGAACAGCTGAGGCAGTGGGGCCAGCACAGGCCGGAGGGCGCAGGGAGGCTGAACGGAGCCACGGAGCAACCCTCTCACAATTTCTTCTTAAATGTGTAGCTCAGGTCTCAGTAAGATTCATATAGAAGGAAAAAACATAATTAGGCTTCCTGCATGCAAACACATACACCTCCTTCTCTGCCTGGTCGCTCGATAAGAAACTCATTAAGCCCTTTTTAAAAAACCTATACAGACGCAAGGTGTTCACGGGGAATTCGGCTGAGCACACCTTCGTCGAAAGTGGCTTTGCCATCGTCTGGGCAGCAAGACGGTATCACTCACCCTTCAAGAGCGACTGACAGGCAAGCGTCATCACCTCGAAAGGCCACGATGCACGACACACCGGACACCCGTTCCCAGCGACATCCCACACTCTAGGAACAAATGTGGGTCCAACTTCTGGGCTGGCAGTGGGTGGGGGACACTCAGACGGGGCTCGCCCTGCACCCCTGAGCTCGGATGGCATGGTTGGGGCACTGACATTTCACATCAGTGTGATGCAGGCAGCACAGAAGTCCCTGTCCTGAGACAGCGCACGGCTGCTGCAGGCAGGGGTGCACCTGGGCCGTGACACGAGCCAGGAAACCTACCCAAGGCTGACACAACCAGATAACCAGGATGGGCCTTTTGCAAATGATACTCTCCTTACCCGCCAAACGAGCTGTCTGCACAGCACACTCTATTTACCAGTTTACATCCGAACCCTGCACACAGCCTCTCCTGCCTCCTAGCCATGCACTCCTCATCCTCGGCTCCTCGGGAGGGCGGCAGCCAAGCCCACAGGCCTGGGAGACTCTGTCCTCCCCGCCACTGTGTCACGTTACAGGACACTGACACACCTCGTGGAACCCCACATCTGAAACTGAAAAGCAGGACCATTTCCCGTCCCTATAAGTCTGGAAAGGCATTTGGCTGCATACTACGGCCCCTGCTCACTCCCTTCTCTGCCCTGAAAGTGTTAAAAAGGAAAACACAAAGTCAACACCAGCTCCTCCCTGCTGGTGAAAATTGGCACGAATGAATTTACTTTCTGGCTGCCGGCCCTCACAAAACCGTTACCCAAAAAAAGTTCACCATGCTAAACTGCTCCAAATATAAATGTGAGACGCGCCGGCCCACCCCCATCCCACCCCACGTTACAGGAATGGCCTGACCAGGGTGAGCCCGGAGACGGCTAAACACACATCAAACATTTCAGATTTGGGAACTTCAGTGGTTTTGGGAAAAAGACCTGGCAAAGCCCGATCTGAAACTTATGACAGTTGAGCACATGATCTCCGCCATGAAGAGCAAATAAGAGGCGTACACAACCCTCCATGAGACCGCGGTGGCCGATCCGCCACAAACCCTCCTACGACGGGACCAGGACGGCGAGGCCGGAGCCCAGCCCGGGGGGAGGTGGACGATTCCGCCCAGCCCTCCCCGCGCAGCGCCCGCGAACAATGGGGATGGGATCCCCCGGGCCGCGCCAGAGATCCAACCCGGGGTCCAACGACAAGTTTCGCATTGAAATCAGGCCGGGCGTTCCAGGCCGAACCCGCCA
>NW_012104242.1:710487-711518 GCF_000951045.1 Mandrillus leucophaeus
GAGACGCAAATGACATTCGACGATGAGCTGGGAAACAGGAACCCCAAAATTCGTGCACTTCCTGCCCAGAGCCGTGCGCCTCCGTCCGGTGTGCGCGGTGGGTTCATCGGGCCCGCGGGGCGGGGCGGGGCGGGGCGGTCTTGTCTGTCCTGGGCTCTGCGCGTCCAGCGGAGCCTCCGGGCCCTGCCCCAGCGCCTGGTCCTCCCGGCTGCCTGCGAAAATCACGTCCTGGAGCCGCAGCTTGACGTCTGCGCGGAAACTCGCAGTGCCCCCGGGTCGCGAAGGGCTGGTTTTTTGCTAATGAACATATTAAGAGGCGGAGACGGAGCGCTAGGCTGGAAGTTTCGAATGCAGCGACCAGCAGATGACCTTGAGCGACTCTGAGCCTCTGCCTGGGGGTCAGTGTCCCCATCTGTGAAAAGGGGGTGGGAGGACAAGGTTGGGTAACCTAATGTCCAAATGCCAGATCGGCCCGAAAAGCCTGGCTCCAGCCCTCCCGGGACAGGATGCAGGCCCCAGGGTTCCCACCTTCCTTCCCCTGGTGGGGCCATCAGCTCCCAGCCTCAGTGCCACCTCGGCGAGGCTGAAGCCCCGTCTGTGTCTCTAGTCCTGACCATCTGGGGAGGCCCTCGCATCTCCAACTGTCCACTGAGCAAACTTCCCTGGAAGCCCCCAGACACCCCAAACGCCACAAACCCTAAATGAAGTCAGCTGCTTCCAATGGCTCTTACCTGCTTCTCAGAACCGCCCCCCGTTGTCTTCATCATCATCTTCTTCTGTCGCCACACATCCTCCCCAGGCTGTCGTATAAAGCCCCGACCACCTGGCCTCCTTTTCATCCTTGTACCCCCTTTTCCCAGCCCGGCCCCTCCCTCAGGCCCAGAGCTTCCTAAAGACCTCCTGGCCTCCCCGTCCTCCACGGGACATTGGCCAGCGCTGGTTCCCTGAGGCCCGGCTGCATTCACTCCCCTTTCAGAGTAGGCCGCAGGAACACAGGTCCCTCCCCACCACTCCCCCTACTCCCTACCCCC
>NW_012104242.1:712308-724873 GCF_000951045.1 Mandrillus leucophaeus
CCGTGGGGAAGATCCCACACAGCCCCTGCATGTCACAGATACAAGTCCTTAGAGAAGAAAGGGGAGCAGAACCAGGATTCAAACCCCAGTCTCCAAAGCAAAGCCCTGAGTTCATTTCATTATAGTAAAGATGCACTGTACATTCCAAGCAATAAATGGTGTCAAGTCCATTTAGGGCAGGATAATATCAGAATAAAAATATATATTCCCGGGTCAGGCACAGTGACTCACACCTGTAATCCCAGCACTTTGGGAGGCCGAGGCAGGTGGATCACGAGGTCAGGAGTTCGAGATCAGCCTAGCCAATATGGTGAAACCCCATCTCTACTAAAAACTACCAAAAATTAGCCAGGCGTGGTGGCACACGCCTGTAGTCCCAGCTACTCAGGAGGCTGAAGCAAGAGGATCTCGCTTGAAACCGGGAGATGGAGGTTTCAGTGAGCCGAGATCACGTCACTTCACTCCAGCTTGGGTAACAGAGCGAGACTCAGTCTCAAAAAATATATATGTGTGTGTGTGTGTGTGTGTGTGTGTGTGTGTGTGTATTCCCTTTTTAATGGGCAGATGGGCCTTAATCCTTTGCGTATGATCCTATAACTGATGTGGGTTCCAAAGAAAACTTGTAATTTGCATTAAACACCTCAATTGTAAACTCAGATTTTGAGGTGATGGTTCCTTTCAGCAGGCCTTTGTGCACCTACATATTACACATGTGAGCATGGGCGCTCAGCCTTAGCCTGTCATTTCCAAGAGCCTGATAGGTATCATCTTTATCTGGAACTCCTACCATCTCCTTGAAATTCATGCTGTCCACAATCAAAATCATCCTACCTACCAATCCTCTCCCCCATGTACATTATTTCTGAGAGCAGCCTCCCTTTCACTTTGAGTCCCCTCAAGAACTTCTACTTCATTTCTCTTGTTCACTGCCTACTCCTGTCGAGACCTCCAGCTATGTCAGGCCTTCAGAGCCTCCTTCCAGTCTTCCCACCATGGCTGCCAGATCACTCTTCCTAAAAAGTCCCTCTTAGCACAGAACACAGGCCCCTTGCTGTACAACCCACGATTCTAAGCCTGCAAACTGAAGAAATCCTTAATTTGACATCAACGGTTTCACGGGCCCTGCACTAAACATTTCCCCTCGCTTTCTGTTCCTCCCGTCTCTTTCATGCTCCGAGATTCAGCTACAGAATTCCCAGCTGTCCATGGAGAGTCCCCACCTGTGGTGTCTGTTTTTCTGACATGCTCCCTCCTGTTGTCTCCCCTTCCCTGCAACCTGAGTCATAGCTGTACATGGAATTTCACCCTGTCCAGTCCAAGCTCAAACGCCACTTCTTCCATGCGGCCTTCCTGAATCTCCTGATTAGAAAGATTCTCTCGCACCTGTGGAATTACACACCTCTTTATCCACCTGCTGTCCCTGGGACTGGTAATTTATATGTGTGTTTTATCTGGGGGCTGGCTTATCTGTAATTCTCCCATGTGTTGACTGACACCACAGATGCATAGTGCCTCTGTCTGGAAATGCAGACCAGCACAGGAGCAGGGAGGAGCAGCCCTTTCCGGGGTCCCATTCTGCTCCACCTGTGGGCAGCCTTGCAGAACGTGTGACTGGTGAAAGCCTTGCCATCTTATGTGCTCATAAGTGTAAAAACCTGGTTCAAATGTGTGTCCAGGCAGGAATGAAGGTGCCCCGTAGATGTTTATTAGAATAAATCAAATAGACTTCCAGGGCTGTTGGCTTCAAAAGCTCTGCCAAACCCCTGAAATTTCCATCAGGGATTAAGGTCACGTTTTTGAGCTACTCCACAGTTTTGCCTAGACAAGTCTCAAAAACAGTGTTGTGAGCTCCACAGAGGGACAGCAACATGTATCTAATTAAACAATTAATTAATTACCATGCCAACTAGTATTTGAGGACCTGTTTCTGTGTCTTGCTTTACTGTCTACTGACGGGTAATTTGTCACCATTATTTACCCTAACTTCCAGGACCTTGCTTATTTTTTTCTGTGTCACTGAATTCCAAGCCAATTCTAATGAGTGAAAAATTAATTACTTAGGTGTAACTGGCCTCGAGATTTTAGGAAATCTGATTGGGGTGGAAAAGAGTAGCAAAGGAATGTGTTGAATCAAAGCAGGCTGGAGGTATGGGTGCCCGGCAGAGAGTTTATTTATTCATGAGCTCGCTAATAGGAAGGAAACACAAAGCTCTCAGGGAATGGTTCCCCTGCATCTCAGAGCTGCACCTGGACTCCCTCCCTCTGTATCAGATTAATGGAAAACTGTTCATGCTGCACTCTCGCCTATGGGCCCAGCCCCAATTCTCTGATTTTTTTTTTTTCCTTTTCCAAAGCTACTGGAAGAGTAGGTTGTAAAATACTGCAGTTGGCGTCCCCCAGGTACTTACATCTTCAATCCTATGTATGGCCGGGGGAAGCAGGGGTTACAATCTCATTGTGACAAAATCTTCCTAAACTGCAATTTCCACACAGAACTGTGGCTGGCAGCTTATGTTTTGGGTTCTGTTTCATTCTTGTCTTATCGCATCATCGGAAATGCAGCTTGGGTAGACTAAAGAAAGGACAAAAGTGAGTAATTGCCGGACACAGAAAGCTGGGTTTAATTAATTAGTATTTAGAAAGAAACTTAAGACTCCTGAAAGCAACTCGTCCACACAGTCAAGAGATCATTAACATTTTTGTGGCACAGGTGTTTTTCACAACATTAAGAATTAACTCTGTAATGTGACTATGACTGAGTTTGGTAAACCAGAGGTACATTTTCCTATCTATTAGTGGTTACTGTCTTCCTCTGGAAGTAACAAACTATCCAGTCATTTACTGAAGAATAAGTACACTAGTAAAAGAGAAAAAGCAAGAAATACTCCCACAGAGTCCCGCAGTCCAATTAATTTGCTTTTCCATTTAACTGATGGAAGTGCTGAGAATTCACTGTGAGTCAAAGACATTTTTAAGGAAAAACAAGCTGTGAAATGTATCCTGAGCAAGTCACTTAAGTGTTTGGTTGCATATGTCATTATACATCAATATACAATTATCAATAATTAAATTATTTCTGGTAACTTGAATAATTTCAGTTAATTGTTAATCACTGTGCTAACGGTAACACGGGCAGCACAAAATAACAAATTAGGCAAAGATTGCTCCTGTTTGATCTTAGATTATATAACACTTTACAGCAAATTTCCTTTGCCAATTATGATTAATGTCTGGCTTACTTAAGCTATTGTTAAAATTAATTACCATTCTCAGAACCCATATCCACTAACAACTGAGACAAGGGACACACAGGCTTCTGAAGTGGAAGGGAGAGGCTGGAGACTAAAATTTTTCCATCAAACTCAGCAAAGTGAGAAAGTGTCAGAGAATTTTAAAATTGACCTTATTTTTCAAAATGGAAAAACACACACAAACCCCAAGTCAAGCGCATTCCCAAATGGCTTCTGCGGTGAGACCCCACCGCGGTGCTCTGGAGTCGTGTGAGTCGCAGAAGCTTGTGGCTGTGACCTGAGTCTGGACCATCTCACACCCACACCCGACAAAAGCAAAGAAAAACAGAGATGGTCATGAGGCTCCACTGTCCACATTGAGGCCACAGTGATCCAGGGGGTCCAGCAGCTGTGAGACCAGGCTCCCCAACCATCACCTTGCAAACCAGAGATTGAAGCTTCATTTGCTGAGAAAGGTCTGGGGAAGCCTGAGACAAGGGGCCTCCCGGAACATCCAGACCCCAGTCAGGCGGGAGTGCTGCTCTGGCTGGCACTGTGTCTCAGGTCCTTGCCATCCTGGCCACCGATGTCTTAGGCTGGGCTCCAGGAAGCAGGGCCTGAGGCAGAGGCTGGGGGGTGCGTGCCTCATGGAGGGTGTGCGCTGCAGATAGAACCCATCAAGGGGTGGCCACCTCAGCACAGGAAGAAGCAGAGCCCTTGGCCCTGCAGCTCAGGACACCACAGGGCCAGTCCTCAGGGCAAGACGACAGCCTGGGCCAGCCGGGTGTGGGCAAGGAGCAGCCCACCCATGGGCTCATCCCACTGGGAACACGCGTGGCTGTGACCCACCCACAGCCACATGACAGCCGCTGGAGGATGGGGCACCCAGCCTAGAGCAGACAAGCAGGCTTGCTGAGAACCACCACATGTCAGCCAGGCAGAAACCAGGAACCCGCAGCTCCTCATATCCACTGAGCAATGCGTCCGGGCAGACAGCGTCTCAGAGGGTGAAGGTTCCCCATGATCTCCGGGGACCTGCAGGTGAGGATCCTGTGTGATCTCTGTGGACCCACAGCTCCTCATATCCACCGAGCAGCGTGTCCGGGCAGACAGCATCTCAGAGAGTGAGGGTCCTGCATGATGTCTGGGGACCTGCAGGTGAGGATCCTGTGTGATCTCTGGGGACCCGCAGCCACTCACATCCACCAAGTGGTGCATCCGGGCAGAGGGAATCTCAGAGGGTGAGGGTCCTATATGATCTTTGGGGAGAACATCGAATGTACGTGATTCACTGCTTTTTGGTTTATTTTCTATGTTATTCCTTTTCTGTGTCTTATTTTTATGACTCCATTTGCTTTGTGTGGACTCATGAAGAATTTTAGACAATGTCCTGGTGCCAAGCCATGTGCTGGATGCCGTATAGGACGTGGGTCAGGAGCTTACACGCGTGCAGGGCCTGTGGTCCTAGGACGTGGGTCAGGAGCTTACACGCGTGCAGGGCCTGTAGTCCCAGCAAGAGACACAAAAGGAAACAGAAGCCGGTGGACACCCCAGGAAAGTCAGGCCTTTTAGCCGGGAGAGGTTAGTTTATAAGGAACCACGGATTGTCCAAAAGATCTGATTCGAAACCCTTCCCCTGCCCACAGGGACCTTGTGTCACTCAAGCCCTGGAAGTGCGCGGCCAGGGCCTCGCCCGGACCAGGCGCGAGTCTCCCCTGCCCCAGGTGCTGCCCGGCTGAAGGTTTCCCCCTGGTGGTCAGACCTCCGGTGTGGGCGTGGGGAACCTTGGCAGGTTGTCAAGCTCTGCAGGCAGCTCCCGTGAGCCTGGCCAGGCTCCAGTTTCCTTCCCAGCTCCTCACCCTGCCCCGGCTGGGAGAGAAGCGGACACACCGGGGCCCTGGATCCTCCGTCCCTGGCATGCCTCTCTGGATGCTCACTGAGGGCAGCTCCCCGCGGGGCCTTCTCACAACGCCAAAGCCAAGGCTTCCCCACACACGGGCTCCTCGGGAATCTGACCCCAGATGGGAAAGCGTGGCCAGGCAGACAGTCACAGAGTCGGCCAAAGCACTTGCACCAGGCACCCCCCGACGCCCCACAGCTACGGAGGAGGGCTCTGAGGAGACTGCCCATCCCAAAGCAGCTTGCCCCAGCCCCACAGGCTCAGATGCATGCACCTCTTCCTGCAGCCCCCGTAGCATCCTCCTTTCCAGCCTCACCAAGGGCTGCACGAGGCTTCTCAAGGAGCTTAGACCCCAGGAAGAAGTAGTTGTGCAAAAAACTCACAGGAGAGCAAAGCAGAATTTAGCAAGTGCCACGAGTAGCTTGTCCCTGAGGAAGGTGAAGGATCAGGAGGTTAATTTGAAAATCACTCACTCCTGCTCGGGTCCAGTGGGCACTCCCATTGCGTGGCGCCTACCCCATTCCTTTCACGGGGAAGCACGGCTGTCACTCCCTCTGACCATGGGCCTCCGCAGAACGTTAGATGAAAATGCTCTGAAGCACAGGAAAGAGAGAAAGAAAAAGATTGCAGGGTGGAAAGAGAGAGGTCAGGAATGGAGGGAAGGACAGAGGCGGGAGAGGAACACAGAGGGTGTACTCACGGAGAAAGATCCGTGTTAGCAACAGGGAAGAGATGGGTGAAGCAAAACACAAACTCAGGCAGAAATAGAGTTGAACTCATGATTTTTAAGATATGATAAATTAGATATCTTTTTAAACAATAGGAATGCAGAATGCTGTAGTTTTTTGTTGTTGTTGTTGCTTTATTTTGTTTTTGAGACAGCGTCCCACTCTGTCGCCCAGGATGGAGTGCAATAGCATGATCTCGGCTCACTGCAACCTTCACCTCCTGAGTTCAAGCGATTCTTTTGCCTCAGCCTCCTGAGTAGCTGGGACTACAGGCCTGCACCACCAGGCCTGGCTAATTTTTGCATTTTTAGTAGAAACAGGGTTTCACCACTCTGGCCAGGCTGGTCTCAAACTCCTGATCTCAAGTGATGTGCCCGCCATGGCCTCCCAAAGTGCTGGGATTACGGGTGTGAGCCACTGTGCCCAGCCCAAAATGCAGTGTTTAAATGTTGCTGTGGAAATTAGATGCTGTGCTCGCTTCGGCAGCATATATACTAAAAATTAGAAATTAGACATTGTATCAGATTCCTGGGGCGGCCATAACTAAGTGCCACAAACTGGGTGGCTTTAAGCAGCAGACATCAGCCGGGCACGCCGGCTCATGCCTGTAATCCCAGCACTTTGGGAGGCCAAGGAGGGTGGATCCCTTGAGCCCAGGAGTTTGAGACCAGCCTGGGCAACATAGAAAGATCTCATCTCTACGAAAGATTAAAATAAAAACAATTAGCCAGGCGTGGTGGTGTGCCTGCGGTCCCAGCTACTCGGGAGGCTGAGGACCACCTGGGTCCTGGAGTTTCAGACTTCAGTAATCTATGATTGTGCCACTGCGCTCCAGTTTTGGTGACAGAAGGAGACCCTGTCAATCAGTCAATCAATCAATAAAAGGAAAAAACCCAGAAAGGTCTTGTCTCAGTCCTGGGGCTGGACATCTGAGATCCAGCTATCAGCAGCGCCCTGCTCTCCCTGACCCCCGGAGGGGCGGATCCTTCCCACCCTTCCAGCTCCTGGGAGCTCTGCAGCACTTGGCATTTGGCAGCTGATCGCCGCGTCCCTCCAGTCTCTGACTCCATGGCTGCACTGCCATCTTCCCTCAACTGTGCCGGCTCCAAATGTCCCCTTTGTATGAGGACATCAGTCATATTGGATTAGGACCCAGAGCAGTGACCTGATCTTGACATGGTGAAATCTGCAAACACCCTATTTCCAAAATAGCTACACTCTGAGATGCTAAGGGTTAGGGCTTCCCTCTCTCTTCTTTTGGGGGGACACAGTTTACCCCATAACAGATGTTAATACGGGAGAAAACAAATGTAGGCAGAGACTTTACATCCTGAGCATTGGAAACAGAGAAGGGTTAACTCACACGGCAAATGAATGAACCAAAGCGGTGGAGTGCAATGGAAGCAGTGGGAGAAATTATCAGTAACATATGGCAGACAGCTTTTACAATTTTTGAATAACAAAGAAGCTAAAAGGCAATGAACAGGCGATTATAAAAGAGACTGGTTTTATTTCTACAACGTGAGAAACGGATCACGCTCATTTCATCTGCTGATTAACTGATTGGCTGCCAGACAGTTTCATTTGACATCACAAGTTTCAGCTCACCTTAGTAAATGGGCAGCTACTCCAACAGACAGTGCCTCTGGTTATAATTTTCTGAGACCAAAATATTCCCTTTTATTATCATAAAACTTCCACTAGTGAACGTGTCTTAGCTCTTCAGAGAAGTGCACTTCCTAGTACTGACCCATAAAAATGAGCTGCAGTAACAGGAAGCCCCTTTGCACTAGGGCTGACTCCTCTGTCAAGCAGAGACCACCCTGGAGAACAGACGGGGGTGTGTCCTGCACACAGTCACCCCTTCAAGGAAGAAGAGGAGCCACCTCTGGGCCGTGCACACCCATTTCTTCCTCACTCTCACCAGTTGGGTCCGTCCTCCACTCTCCTGGGCAGTGTGTGCATAGACGTGCACTGTGTGTGCTGTGTGTGCATGAGCATGGACTGTGTGTGCTGTGTGTGGTGTGTGTGCATGAGCATGGACTGTGTGTGCTGTATGTGCATGATCGTGCACTGTGTGGTGTGTGTGCATGAGCGTGCACTGTGTGTGGTGATGTGCATGAGCGTGCACTGTGTGTGCTGTGTGCATGCATGTGCGTGCACTGTATGTGGTGTATGTGCATGAGCATGGACTGTGTGTGCTGTGTGTGCATGCATGCGTGTGCACTATGTGTGGTGTGTGTGCATGATCGTGCACTGTGTGGTGTGTGTGCATGAGCGTGTACCGTGTGTGGTGTATGTGCATGAGTGTGCACCTGTGTGTGGTGTGTGTGCATGAGCGCATACTGTGTGTGGTGTGTGTGCATGTGTGCACCTGTGTGTGGTGTATGTGCATGAGTGTGCACCTGTGTGTGGTGTGTGTGCATGAGCGTGTACTGTGTGTGGTGTGTGTGCATGAGCGTGCACCTGTGTGTGGTATGTGTGCATAAGCGTGCACCTGTGTGCGTGTGTGTGTGTGTGTGTGTGTGTAAAGAAAGGCTAGGAATGAACAGGGCTTCCTCCACATGGAAGAAAATATAATGCATGGGAAGACGTCTTCCCTGCAAAAGTAAAATAATTAAAAACTGGAATTGACATATTAACGGATATGATTAGCCTGGCTGAAAATTGTGTGAGAGCCTTTTTTAAGGTATGGGGGAAATTACAAATGGCCACACAGAAACTAATCTAATAGGACAAATAAGGCAATTAACTTTAGGAAAAACAAAAAGAAAGGATCCATGGCGATGGTAGATGCTAAGTTCTGGATAACACTTGTTTGTAATGTGATGTCGACGTGGTTTGACTTGGGTATAGCATTTCGCTACTTGCTTTCGGTATTTTGTTTTTCTGTTCCTCCTTTCCTGACTTCTTTTGGACTAGTCAAATTTTTTTAGTAACTATTTTAACTCCCTTTTTCTTACATATCTTTGCATTGCTTTCTGTATTCTTGTTATATATATTATATATATGTACATTATAAACCTCACAAAGCAGTGAGATAATATTTGGGTTACCAGTAATATGACTTTTGAAAAATTAGAAGAAAAAGTGTAAAGTATGAAGTCTTTTCTGTTTACCGTTTTAGAGGCTCTTCCTGCATTCCTATAGATCCGAATTTCTATCCAGGGTCACGAAGAACTTCCTTTAGAATTCTTGTAATACAATTATGCTTGGAGTGAAATACCTTTACTGTATCTTCAATTTTAAATGATATTTTCACAGGATTTAGAATTCTGGGTTGACAGGTACTTCTTTCTGCTCTTTACAATCTTATCCCATTGTATTCTGGCCTCCATTGTTTTTGAAAAAAAAAAAAATCAACCCTAATTCGTGTTGTCATCCCCTTGGATAGAATTGTCATCTTTCTTTGGCTGCTTTCAAGACCTCCTCTTTCTCTTTGGTTTCAACAGGTTCACTCGCATGTTCTTGGTGCCATTTTCTTCATATTTATCCTGTGTAGGGTTTGCTGGGCTTCTGTGATCTGTGGGTTCTTGTCTTTCCAACTTCGCATAATTCTCAGTTCTTCTTCCAACATATTTTCTCTACTCCTTTCTTTCTTTCTTTACCTTCCAAACTTCTCTCACACTTGTGTTGGAGAGATAGATATTGTCCTAAAGATTATGAGACTCTGTTCATGTTCTATTTTAATAATTTTTCTGTTCTACAGATTAAACAGTTAATTGACCCTTTCTTCTAACATTTGCAACTCACTGTTAAACTTGTCCTGTTAATTTTTTTTATTTTATATATTATGCTTTTCGGTTTTCTAATCTCCCCTTTTTTTGTAGTTTAGAATTCTCTGTTGAGATTCCCCGTTTGCTCATTCACTCCAGCAGCTGTGATGAAGATGTGAGTTTGTCATAGTTTCTGGGGAGGGCTGCTTGTTAATTCCAACATCTAGGTTATCTAGGGACCAGCTTCCTTCAACTGCATATTCTCTTGATGATGGCTTATATTTTCCCATTTATTTGCACATCTAGTAATTTTTCAAATTTTTTAATTCTTTATTTTTATGGGTACATAGTATGTGTATACATTTATGGGGTACATGAAATATTTTGATACAGGCATGCAATGTGAAATAATCACATGGAGGTAAATGGGGTATTCATCGCCTAAAACATTTTTTATTTCTTTGTGTTATGAACATTCCAACTATACTTTCTAAGTTTTTTTGTTTGTTTGTTTTTTGAGATGGAGTTTTGCTCTTGTCACTCAGGCTGGAGTGCTATGACGTGGTCTTGGCTCACTGCAACCTCCACCTCCCAAGTTCAAGCGATCCTCCTGTCTCAGCCTCGTGAGTAGCTAGGATTACAGGTGCACACCATCATGCCGGAATAATTTTTGTATTTTTAGTAGAGACAGGGTTTCACCACATTGGCCAGGCTGGTCTTGAACTTCTGACCTCAGGAGATCTGCCTGCCTCAGCCTCCCAAAGTGCTGGGATTACAGGCATGAGCCACCATACCCATTTCTAAGTTATTTTTAAGTGTGCTAAATTATTGTTGACTGCAGTCAGTCTGCTATCAATTACTATATTTTATTCATTCTAACTGTACTTTGTACCCATTAGCCATCCCCACTTTCTCCTGCACTCCCCACTATTCTTCTCAGCCTCTGATAACCATTATTCTACTCTCCATCTTCATGAGTTTGATTAATTTTTAGCTCCCACAAATGAGTAAGAACATGCAGAGTTTGCCCTTCTGCGCCTGGCTTATTTCACTTAGCATAATATCCTCCAGTTCCTTCCACGTTGTTGCAAACGATAGGATCTCATTCCTTTTTATGGATGAATCGTACTTATTGTGTACATGTACCACTTTCTCTTTATCCACTCATCTGTTGATGGACACTTAGGCTACTTCCAAATCTTAGCTGTTTTGAATAGTGCAGCTATAACGTGGGAGTGCAGATATCTCTTCTATGTACTGATTTCCTCTCTTTGGGGTATATCTCTAGCAATGGGATTGCTGGATCATACGGTAGTTGTATTTTCAGTTTTTTTAGGAACTTCCATACTGTTATCCATATCTAGTAATTTTTTGTTATATGCTGCACATTGTGTACAATATGTTGTAGACAGAGAAGATTGTGTCTTCTTTCTTTACAGGGTGTTGCGTTTGCTCTGGCAGACAGTGGAATCAGTGGTACTTACTTTTGATCTGCTCAGCCTTAGTTCTGTCCTTTGCTAGAGCGGGTCTGTTTTGGTTTAGAAAGCGTTTTTATGACATGATCCTTACTCTAGAGTGTGGGACTTACAATCAAAGTTTGGCGTTTCTGGGAACTCAACTCCACTCCAAAGTTCTCCATGAGGTTTCTCCACTGCCGAGGCTGGTACTCCAGTGTCTCCCAAAACTGCCTGCTTCCTTTGTCACCATTAGCTCATAGCCTGCCATAGGCAATACCTGCTAAGCCCCACAGAGTCCTGCCCTTCACCTGTCAGCCCAGACTCGAGCTGAGGGACCATGCTGAAGCCCCATGCTTGTTTCTGGGGGCTCCTATCTGTGTAGTTTCCCCTTCTCAGAAACCCCACCAAACAAATCCAACTGCTTCAAAAACTCGAACTTCAGTCTCTTCCTTCTCAGCTCCAGGAGATCACCAACCTGCTTGGCTCTACCTCCCTCCTGTGCAGCAGGAGAGCACCCAGGCGGAAAGTCGGAACAGTGGCAGGCAACACGGGCTCACCTCATAAGTGTCTCTTCCCCTGTGATGCACATTTGCACATTTTTCTTGTTTTGTTGTTGTTGTTGCTGCTGTTGTTTGTTTGTTTGTTTGTTTGTTTTGAGACAGAGTCTTGTTCTGTCCCCCAGGCTGGAGTGCAGTGGCACAATCTTGGCTCACTGCAACCTCCGCCTCCCAGGTTCAAGCGATTCTCCTGCCTCAGCCTCCTGGGTAGCTGAGATTACAGGCATGTGCCACCACACTCGGCTAATTTTTATATTTTTAGTAGAGACAGAGTTTCACCATGTTGGTCAGGCTGCTCTCAAACTCCTGACCTCGTGATCCACCCAACTCAGCCTCCCAAAGTTCTGGGATTACAGGTGTGAGCCACTCCATCCAGCCTTGTCTTTTTTTAAAAAAAAGAAAGTGAGTGAGCTTATGGTCGAGATGCCCACCCAGATGACACTCCCAACACACACTTTTCCAACCCTAAAATGCCTCATCTCCTGTGTTGCCCATGTTGCAGTTGTTTCCAGTGGACAAGTCTGCATCATGGCTGGCAGAAGAAGTCTGTGAAAAAATATTCTCATGTGCATATAATGTAAACACCAGTCCAGACTGGAGGAAAAGGATAAGGATTTCTGGAGGGATGTCTCCAATAAAAATAATGAAACTGATAGAATTGGCATATTGAGAGGAGATGGAGGTTGAATTATTTTGGGGATAAATGATATTTACATAGTCAAAATAATGTAAATTCTGAGAATTGACATAAATGAAAACCAAAATATTTAGGGAGGAACAGGATAGGAAATGTTTGTGTGTGAGTATAGAGAGCAAGAGGAAAATTAGAAAGCCAAGTCTCACTGGGCCAGGCGAGGTGGCTCGTACCTGTAACTCCAGCACTTTGGAAGGCTGAGGTGGATGGATCACTTGAGCCCAGGAGTTCAATACCATCCTGGGCAACATAGTGAGACACCATTTCAAAAAAAAAAGGAGGG
>NW_012104242.1:724923-725233 GCF_000951045.1 Mandrillus leucophaeus
AGGCGGAGCTTGCAGTGAGCTGAGATCCGGCCACTGCACTCCAGCCTGGGCGACAGAGCGAGACTCCGTCTCAAAAAAAAATAAATAAATAAAAAATAAATTAAAAAGACAGCCAAGTCCTCATCTGGTGGGATGTAAACTGTCAATAAGTAGTATCTAAAATTTAAAAATAAAGACCCAGCACCATGAGCTTACTATTTAGAAATATGAAGTGAAGCTTACTATTTAGAAATATGAAGGTGGCTCAGTCCTGTAATCCCAGCACTTTGGGAGGCTGAGGCTGGCAGATCATGAGGCAGGAGATCGAGAC
>NW_012104242.1:725283-725954 GCF_000951045.1 Mandrillus leucophaeus
TCCAGCACTTTGGAAGGCTGAGGTGGATGGATCACTTGAGCCCAGGAGTTCAATACCATCCTGGGCAACATAGTGAGACACCATTTCAAAAAAAAAAGGAGGGGCGGTTCCAAGACAGTCAAATAGGAACAGCTCCAGGCTACAGCTCCCAGCATGAGCGACACAGAAGACAGGTGATTTCCGCATTTCCAACTGAGGTGGCGGGTTCATCTCACTGGGGCGTGTCGGACAGTTGGTTCAGGACAGTGGGTGGAGTCCACTGAGTGAGAGCCAAAGCAGGGCAAGGCATCACCTCACCCAGGAAGCGCAAGGGGGAAGAGAATTCCCTTTCCTAGCCAAGGGAAATCATGACACACAGCACCTGGAAAATCAGGTCACTCCAACCCTTATACTGTGCTTTTCCAAGGGTCTTAGCAAATGGCACACCTGGAGATTATATCCAGCACCTGACTCAGAGGGTCCCATGTCCACAGAGCCTCCCTCATTGGTAACATAGAAGTCTGAGATCTAACTGCAAGGTGGCAGTGAGGCTGGGGGAGGGGCACCGCCATTACTGAGTCTTAAGTAGGTAAACAAAGCTGCCGGGAAGCTCTAATTGAGTGGAGCCCACCGCAGATCAACATCTAGATGTGTATAACCATAGGCAATACCTGCTAAGCCCCACAGAGTCC
>NW_012104242.1:730615-743194 GCF_000951045.1 Mandrillus leucophaeus
TTACTATTTAGAAATATGAAGTGAAGCTTACTATTTAGAAATATGAAGGTGGCTCAGTCCTGTAATCCCAGCACTTTGGGAGGCTGAGGCTGGCAGATCATGAGGCAGGAGATCGAGACCATCCTGGCTAACATGGTGAAACCCCGCTTCTACTAAAAATACAAAAAATTAGCTGGGCGTGGTGGCGGGCACCTGTAGTTCCACTACTCGGGTGACTGAGGCAGGAGAATGGCGTGAACCTGGGAGGCAGAGTTTGCAGTGAGCTGAGATCCAGTCACTGCACTCCAGCCTGGGCGACAGAGAGAGACTCGGTCTCAAAAAAAAAAAGAAAAAAGAAATATGAAGTGAACACCAAAGGAAACATCAGAAAAGCACAGTGTACTTGCCTGTAGGAAATGGAATCGGTCTGGAAATTGCTTCATTGGAAGTCTAATTATGCAAGTATATATTTTTTATTGGAAAAAATAACATATACAGAAATGTGCATAAATACTTTGATATTTAAAAAATAAGTAGAAAGCCAACTAATTCTTAACCAGGTTATAAAACTGATTTTCATTTCTTTTGCAAAATATATAGAAATGTGAATAAATGTTACAGGTAGCACTTAAATGATTGAAAATCCAACTAACCATGAGCCAAGTCAAGACATTGAACATTATTTTCATCCTAAAAGTCCTTCATACATCACTTCCTGACTGCAATTCCCTCATTCCTATCAAGACAGACCATTCTCCTGACTTGCACAGTGATACTTTTCTTTACTACCATTGCATGCATCCCTGTAAAATATGGTTTAATTTTGCTTACTTTTGAACTTTGTATAATGTTTATGTATTTTTTTCCACTCTCCTTTGGGTTGGTAGAGTCATCCGTGCTGTTTCACATAGCCTACATTTTTTTCCTCTATCTAAATATTTTTTGAATGAATATATTGGAGTGTATTGATCCATTCTATCATTCTACTGTTGATGGACATTTGGGTTGTTTCCAGATTTGGCTACTATAGGACAAATATACTATAACTTCTTAAGTAGTATAATATATACGGTTACATACTATCATATATATGATACGCTGGTGAACATAAACGCACTTTTCCCCCACCACTCTGAATTGCTTTCTGTGTCTTAAGTTACCAAGCACTTATGAACTCTCTATTCTGTTCCACTCATCTATCTGTTCATTCCCGAACCAATACTACATGGTATGAATGCAGCCAATAATATCTACACATCTGACAGTGCAAGATCTCTTGTGCCTTCCTTCCCTGCCTCCCCCTTCTTCTCCTTCTTCGATGCCTTGGCTCTTCCTGTGCCTAGAATTTTTGCATATTTTGAATTACCTTGTCATGTGTCCCTACCTCACGCCAAATGCCTCCTGGGATTCTGAGTGGGATTGAACTGAATCAAGACATCAATTGAGAGATTAACCACCTCTCTGCATTTTGAGTCTCCAAAACATGGCCCATCTCTGCATTTGTTTAGGTTTTCAGTAATGTCTTTCAGTCTTTCAGTAAAGTTTTATAATTTTTCTCACAAAAGTTTTTCACACTATCCTTTTTTATCTATTATAATTGCTATTGGTGATGCTATTTGTAAATGGTATACTTTTAACTACATTTTCTATTTGTTGCTTTTATATGGAATACAATTGAATTTTTATACTGATATTGTTTTTGGTAATCCCCCATAAACGTTCTTACTAATTCCAATAGTTTATCTGTAAAATATTTTTAAATTTACTACAGATACAATTGTTTTATCTACAAAAAAATGATGGTTTATTTTTTTCCTTTCCTCGGCATTGCCCAGGTGAGGCCTCTCTGCAGTGGTTCACCCTTGAATTTCTGCTTGCCATTGCCCGAGTACAGGCTCTGTGTGGTGTGGCTCTGCTCCTATGAGAAGTCCCTGCCTGGGGCCCCAGGCTGTCCACAGCATCTTTTGAAATCCAGGTGGAGGCTGCCCCATAGCTCTAACATTCTTCTTGCCTAAAAATTAGCACCACATGGATGCCACCAAGGTTTATAGCTTGTACTTTCCAGAGCCATGGCTTCAGCCACAACTGCAGTGACTGGGCACTGCACTGGATGTGGGTCCCCTGGTCCCGGCTGGTGATGGGGGCAGCCTTGAAGATCTCGGAGGTGCCTTCAGGGTCATTCTCCCAGTCCTGATTATTCCTTCTCTCCCCATCATCTCCTCAGTGAACAGTCACTTGGCCACACCCTTGGTTTGCTCTCCCGAACTCACTTTGTTATTCTTTACATGGTCAGGTTGAAAATTTTCAAAATCTTTCCATTTTGCTTCTCTTTTAATTATGAATTCCATCTTTAAGTCATTTCTTTTATCTCATGTCTGACTGTATGTGAGTTAAAGTAACCACACAACTTCTTCATTATTTTGCAGAGACATTTCTTCTGCCAAACATCCTAGTTCACTGCTCTTATAGTCCACCTCCTGTAAAGCCTGAGGCATGGATATAATTCAGATGAGTTCTTTGAATCTTTATAACAAGGATGGCCTTTCCTCTAGTTTCCAAATCTCGTTCCTCATTTCTGCCTGACACCTTATCAGAATGTCCTGTCCATATCTCCACCAACATTCTAGTCATAACCACTTAAGGAATCTCTGGGAAGGTTCAGGCTTTCCCCACCGTTCTCCTTTTCTTCTGAGCCCTCACCAGAATTGCCCTTCACGCCCCATTCATAGCAATCCAGGCTTTTTCTAGCACATACCTCCAAATCCTTCTGGCCTCTACCCATTCCTCAGTCCAAAGCCACTTCCATATTTTCAGATATTTGTTATAGCAACGACCTGATTTCTCAATACCAGTTTTCTGCCTTAGTCTGTTTTGTGTTTCTAGAATAGAATACCATAGACTGGATCATTTATAATGAACAGAAATTCATTTGGTTCCAGTTCTGGGGGCTGGGAATTCCTACATCAAGGTGCTGGCATCTGGTGAGGGCCTTTGTACTGTGTCATCTCAGGGCAGAGAATGCAAGAGAGCAAGAAAAGGCTGAACTGGCTTCTATAACTAACCCATTCCTGCAATAATGGCATTTATCCATTCATGAGGGCAGAGCCCTCATAACCCCATCACCTCTTATGACAGGCCTCACCTCCCCACACTGTTGCATGGGGGGTTAAGCTTCTAACACATGAATCTTGGAGGACACACTCAGACCACAGCACTAGTCAAGGATATCTTGAGAAGTGATGAAGTAAAGGATAGGCCTCTGCATCCCAATATTCTCCCAACCTAAAAGCCACACTCAGGCTGATAAACGAACTCCAAATAATCAGATTTCTGAAATGCATGCCAGTGTCTTTGAAAGCCAAGTCAATCACAAGAACAAGAATTTTTCCCCACTGATACTTAAGCCAAAAATTGACCCAAAAATTAGAAAGGAATGAAGAGAGAAAAAGAAAAGAAAAGAAGGAAAAATCCATACATATAAAACAACAACGGGAACTGGGGGCATAGTTGGAATTCTGCAGCTCTCACCCTAAAACTGCAAAGAGTGAGCTGTGCCAGTTTGACTTGACTATTCATGAACTTCAGAATAATGGGGCATGTTTTTCTTTTTTTTTTGAGACGGAGTCTCGCTCTGTCCCCCTGGCTGGAGCGCAGTGGCGCGATCTCAGCTCACTGCAAGCTCCACCTCCCAGGATCATGCCATTCTCCTGCCTCAGCCTCCTGAGTAGCTGGGACTACAGGTGCCCACCACCACACCTGGCTAATTTTTTGTATTTTAGTAGAGATGGGGTTTCACCATGGTCTCGATCTCCTGACCTTGTGATCCACCCGCCTCGGCCTCCCAAAGTTCTGGGATTACAGGCGTGAGCCATGGCGTCCAGCCGGGGCATGTATTTTATTCAATTGGTTTTTATTTTGATTTCATGATATTATTCTGGGGCTTACTATATTACTATATGTAAAAGTTTTTACATTCACGTTCATAAGCGAAATTGGCCTGAAATATTCCTTATTTATTTGTCCTTGGTATCAAGGTTTGTTATATCTTAAAATAAATTGCAAAATGGTCTTTGTTTGTCTGTTGTCTAGAAGAGTTTGTGTAAGAATGGAGTTGTTTTTTCCTTTAGTGTTTGGAATAACTGCCTTGTGAGGCAGCAGAGCCTGGAGTTTTAAGGAAAGAAATGTACCACTGATGTAAGTATTTGAAGGTTTTTGGTCTGCTGTAGTGTTCCATTTCCTCTTAAGTCAGTCTTGGTATACTTCCCTAAGCATTTCCCCATTTCATCTATGTTTTCAAATTCATTGGCCTAAAGTTGTTAGCAATGCCTTATCTCTACTATGTTTGCATGTGGCACCTATAGTGATATTCCCTGTTTTATTCCAGTATCGGTATGTGTACCTTCTCTTTATTTTTGGTATATATCACAAGATTTTGTCCATTTTACTCATGTTATTGAAGAATAAACTTTTATGTATCTCAATCCTTCCTATTGTATATTTCTTTTTGTTTCCTTTGCTTACTGATCCTATCTTTATTAATTTTTTTTCCCTTTTTGGATAATTTTGCATTTGCTTTTTTAAACTTCTTTGAAGGATATCAAACTCATTTTCAGCATTTATTCTTTTCTAATATATGAATATGAAGCTTTTTCTTCTAGTTAAAGCTTTGGCTTCAGTCACAGTTTTAATATGTAGCATTTTCTTCTTCTTCTTTTTTTTTTGAGACGGAGTCTCACTCTGTCGCCCAGGCTAGAGTGCAGTGGCGCAATCTCGGCTCACTGCACGCTCCGCCTCCTGGGTTCACTCCATTCTCCTGCCTCAGCCTCCCAAGTAGCTGGGACTACAGGCACCCACCACCACGCCGGCTAATTTTTGGATTTTTAGTAGAGACGGGGTTTCACCTTGTTAGCCAGGATGGTCTCGATCTCCTGACCTCGTGATCTGCCTGCTTCAGCCTCCCAAAGTGCTGGGATTACAGGCGTGAGTCACCACACCTAGCCAATATGTCGCATTTTCATTATTCAATTCAAAATTCAATTTTCATTATAATTATATAACATGATCCATTTATAACAATGTTTCTAATTTCCAAAGATATCTTTCCATTTATGCTTTTGTGATTGAGTTCTCCCTTAATTACATTATGATCAGAGAATATTTGGATATTATGTAAATCATTTGAAATGTTTTAATGTAAATCATTTGAAATGTTTTAAATCTTGCTTTATAGTCATGTTTGCAAATGCTCTGTGTATACTAGAAAATATGTGTTTTCTGCAATTGGTTATGGTGACCAACAGATGCTACTAAATCTAGTTTGTTACTTATATTATTCATCCTTTTGTATCTGTTCTGATAACTTCTTTCTTTTTGGAAATGGACTCTCACTTTGTCGCCCAGGCTGGAGTGCAGTGGCGCGATCTCGGCTCACTGCAAGCTCTGCCTCCCAGGTTCACGCCATTCTCCTGCCTCAGCCTCCCGAGTAGCTGGGACTACAGGCGCCGCCACCTCGCCCGGCTAATTTTTTGTATTTTTGGTAGAGACGGGGTTTCACCGTGTTAGCCAGGATGGTCTTGATCTCCTGACCTCGTGATCTGCCTGCCTCGGCCTCCCAAAGTGCTGGGATTACAGGCGTGAGCCACCACCCCTGGCCTGGTCTGATAACTTCTATCAATCACTGAGAGGAGTGTACCAAAATTTACTTCTATAATTGTGAATTTGTCTATTTCTCCTCATAGGGCTATCAAGTTTTTGCATTATATATTTTGGTGTTATTTTTATGAGGTACATCCCCATTTAGATAATTGTGTCTTCCTAATTGAAATTTTCATTACCGTGAAGCATCCTTATCCCACCCAATGCTTTCTGCCTTGCAGCCTATTTTGCGAGACATTAATCTGTTTACACCAAAATATCTTTTGCAAGTACAAAAGTGCATAATTGCCAATCATTTCTACATGATCTATTTTCATCAGCTGATCTTAAGATTTTTTTTCTTATCTTAGAGTGTATCCACTGAGCTTTAAATTTCGGTTATTATATTTATTTTTAGAAGTTCTGTTGTCTCTCTGCTGCTGCTCAGCCTGAAGAGAAGTGGTGCGATCATGGCTCCCTGTAGCTTCGACCTCCTGGGCTCAAGCGATCCTCCAGCTTCAGCCTTCTGAGTACCTGGGACCACAGGCATGTGTCACCATTCCTGGCTAAGTTTTAACACTTTTTTTTAACACCAGGTGCAGTGGCTCACACCTGTAATCCCACCACTTTGGGAGGCCGAGGCGGGCAGATCACAAGGTCAGGAGATCGAGAGCATCCTGGCTAACATGGTGAAACCCCATCTCTACTAAAAAAAATACAAAAAATTAGCCGGGCGTGGTGCCTGTAGTCCCAGCTACTCGGGAGGCTGAAGCAGGAGAATGGTGTGAACCTGGGAGGTGGAGCTTGCAGTGAGCCGAGATTGTGCCACTGCACTCCAGCCTGGGCGACAGAGTGAGACTCCGTCTCAAAAAAAAAAAAAAAAAATTGTAGAGATGGGGTCTCACTCTATTGCCTAGCCTAGCCTGGTCTTGACCTCCTGGCCTCAAGCGATCCTCCTACCTCAGCCTCCCAAAATGCTGGGATTACAGGTGTGAGCAACCACACCCAGCCTAGAAGTTCTGTTCTTAAGTGGACCATATTGTTTTTTATAGTTTCAACTTTCTCTGCATAAATTTCAAATTTTTATTTCATTTCTTTAAACATGCTATGTTTAGTTGTTTCAAAACGCATATCTGATCATTTCATTCTTTAAAATCTGTCCAGTTCTGCTTCCGTGATTTTTGTGTCTCCTGATCCTCATTCATGTTGTCTCCCCACCACGCCACCGCCATTACTTTGGGTATCTCGCAATTCCTACTAGAAAACATGTGTGTTCTGCAATGGGTTACAGCGTCCACTGGATGTTATTAAATGGCTGCCTGCTGGCCGCCGCTCTTGGAAGTTGCTGCTGTTGGTGACCCGAGGTCCCGAATGTATACACCCTCCTTTACAAGCTTTCCTGTTTCCTTCCAGGAATGTTAGGGGCACTGACAGTCTCAACCATCTCAAGTCAACTCCAGGGCTTGATTTTCCTTGGCCTCCAACTCATAGATCACATGTACCCAGGACAAGTCTAGGCAGGAGCTGGTCTGTGGTCCCAGATAAATTCTCTGGACATTTTTTCCCCATTTTCTTTTCTGTCGGTTCATTTCCAAAGCAGCTTTCTTTAAAATCCCCTATGGGTGCGTGGAGTGTAGGTTTAGATACGGCTCACCTCTGCAGTGTGTGTGATTCCCTTTGGGGTCCCAGCCTCGCACCAAGAGGCTCTTCTTTATGACTCTGGGTACTGGAACTGATTTCTCCTCCTCTCGTCCCGAGTGGCTGAGGAACCAAGACCTAGTGTGGGCCCCGCAGGCACCCTCAGGGCATAAGCCTGGTTTGATGGTCACAGACCCTTTCATGCATTTAATATACACACCAGCTTGAAAATTCTCTACAGACTTTTGTACCGTAATTTAGGTTCCTACTGCCTTTTCATATTTTTGATATTTTTAAAGTTTTTTTGAAAAAAATATAGGCCAGGTACAGTGGCTCACACCTGTAACCTAGCACTTGGGGAGGCTGAGGCAGGAGGATCACTTGAGCCCAGGAGTTTGAGCCCAGGAGTTTGAGACCAGCTTGGGCAACATAGTGAGACCCCATCTCTACAAAAAAAATACAAAAATTAGCTGGGTGTGTGATATGGTTTGGCTGTGTCCCCACTCAAATCTCATCTTGAATTGTAGTTCCCATGATCCCCACGGGAGGGACCCGGTGGGAGGTAATTCAATCACGGGGGTGGGTTTTTCCCCCGTTGTTCTCATGAAAGTGAAAAGGTCTCACGAGATCTGATGGATTTATAAAGGGCAGTTCCCCTGCACATGCTGTGCTGCCTGCTACCATGTAAGACCTGCCTCTGCTCCTCCCTCACCTTCCACCATGATTGTGAGGCCTCCCCAACCATGTGCAACTGTAAATCTGTTAAACTTCTTTTTCTTTATAAATTACCCAGGCTCGGGTATGTATTTCTTTATTAGCAGTGTGAGAACAGACTAGTATAGTGTGGTAGTGTGCACCTGTTGTCCCAACTACTCAGGAGGCTGAGGTGGGAGGATCAATTGTACCAGGAGGCAGAGGTTGCAGGAGGCTGAGGTGGGAGGATCAATTGCACCTGGGAGGCAGAGGTTGCAGGAGGCTGAGGTGGGAGGATCAATTGTACCCGGGAGGCGGGGGTTGCAGGAGGCTGAGGTGGAAGGATCAGTTGTACCCGGGAGGCGGGGGTTGCAGGAGGCTGAGGTGGAAGGATCAGTTGTACCCAGGAGGCGGGGGTTGCAGGAGGTTGAGGTGGGAGGATCAATTGCACCTGGGAGGTGGGGGTTGCAGGAGGCTGAGGTGGGAGGATCAATTGTACCAGGAGGCAGAGGTTGCAGGAGGCTGAGGTGGGAGGATCAATTGCATGAGGTGGGGGTTGCAGGAGGCTGAGGTGGGAGGATCAGTTGTACCAGGAGGCAGAGGTTGCAGGAGGCTGAGGTGGGAGGATCAGTTGTACCAAGAGGCAGAGGTTGTAGGAGGCTGAGGTGGGAGGATCAGTTGTACCAGGAGGCAGAGGTTGCAGGAGGCTGAGGTGGGAGGATCAGTTGTACCAGGAGGCAGAGGTTGCAGGAGGCTGAGGTGGGAGGATCAGTTGTACCAGGAGGCGGGGATTGCAGGAGGCTGAGGTGGAAGGATCAGTTGTACCAGGAGGCGGGGGTTGCAGGAGGCTGAGGTGGAAGGATCAGTTGTACCCGGGAGGCGGAGGTTGCAGGAGGCTGAGGTGGAAGGATCAGTTGTACCAGGAGGCAGAGGTTGTAGGAGGCTGAGGTGGAAGGATCAGTTGTACCCAGGAGGCGGGGGTTGCAGGAGGCTGAGGTGGAAGGATCAGTTGTACCAGGAGGCGGGGGTTGCAGGAGGCTGAGGTGGGAGGATCAGTTGTACCCGGGAGGCGGAGGTTGCAGGAGGCTGAGGTGGAAGGATCAGTTGTACCAGGAGGCGGGGGTTGCAGGAGGCTGAGGTGGAAGGATCAGTTGTACCAGGAGGCGGGGGTTGCAGGAGGCTGAGGTGGGAGGATCAGTTGTACCCAGGAGGCGGGGGTTGCAGGAGGTTGAGGTGGGAGGATCAATTGCACCTGGGAGGTGGGGGTTGCAGGAGGCTGAGGTGGGAGGATCAATTGTACCAGGAGGCAGAGGTTGCAGGAGGCTGAGGTGGGAGGATCAATTGCATGTGGGAGGTGGGGGTTGCAGGAGGCTGAGGTGGGAGGATCAGTTGTACCAGGAGGCAGAGGTTGCAGGAGGCTGAGGTGGGAGGATCAGTTGTACCAGGAGGCGGAGGTTGCAGGAGGCTGAGGTGGAAGGATCAGTTGTACCAGGAGGCGGGGGTTGCAGGAGGCTGAGGTGGAAGGATGGCTTGTACCCAGGAGGCAGAGGCTACAGTGAGTTGTGATTGCACCACTGCATTCCACTTTCTCTGGGTGACTAAGACTCTGTCTCAAACAAGGGGTCAAAGTTCTGAGTCACTACTTCAGTTTTCTCTGGATTATGGACCACAGGAGTTAATGCAGGCTCTAAAAATGCCTAACATTACCAGGAGATTAGGTTGGGCTCTGCAAGAATCCAGTTCAATAGCTATTAAAATATATTCTTCTCCTTGAATAAATGTTCTTAGAAAATTGAATAATATTGCTTTATAGGCCTCCAGATCCTAGTTAGTTTTTATTGCTCTGTTTTAAATAGTTCACAGAATCAGGATAATAGAAGTTTAGACAGCACAGTCCCTGCATTGCTTATTACTAAATCTCCTAAGCTACTGCATAGCACTCTTCCCAGGGAATGTGGAAAAGTGAGCACGGTTACACAATCAGAGACTCATATGCTGGAAGGACCCTTAGAGATTTTCTGAACCAACCAATCAATTGATTTTTTAAAAGAAACAGAAGAATTCTCAAGGTTAAGTGACTTGCCTCACATTAAATCTGCAGTGTTAAATTGCAGAGCTTCGACTAGAATGTGTCCTCTCCATTCCAGGCCATTGTCTAAGTAACAGCTTCTCCTAACAGAAAACTCAACAACATCACGCAACACCGTTTCTCTGACCCAACAGGAAGCCCTGAGGTAGGGGCACTCAGTCTCCGGGTACCTCAGCCCTGCCATTGGGAACCAGACCCTCCCCTCTTCCCACTGAACCATCCTTGTGGCTGCAGAAAGAGGAGAAGGGTAAAGGGGGAAAGAAACATCTTCCTGTGAGGCTTGGACTTGTTCTTGCCAAGAAATGCCTGAGCCGGGGACATCCACCCCTGTCTGGATGGTTGAGGCAGTGTCTGATGGTCAGTTTTAGCTTTCCAGGCTCCAAGGAAGAGAAGAGCCAGAAAGAGGAGGTTTCAGATGCATTTCTTGTGCCGTCCCTTTAAAATAGATGCTTCACCGGTTTGCTTTTGTTGATTTTAAGACTACAAGACAGTCATCTCTCTCTCATAATATCTGTAATGTTGACATCCACAAATATGTACAGATATTTATATGCAATTTAGTCAAGGTTGGTAAATCTAACAACTTGTAGCCACTACCCAGAACAAGAAAGAGAACATTACAAGTCTCCATGCATCCCTTGCCAATCACAACCGCCCTCTAAACAAGTATCTGACACTTTTAGTGGTCATTGCTTTTCTTTTCTTTTCTTTACAGTTTTACAACATGTGTGTACCTCCATCGAATATACAGTTTGGTTTTTCATGTTATTGAATTTTATGTAAATTAAATCACATTATGTATTTTTTTTTAAGATTTTTTGTAGAGACGGGGTCTCACTATGCTGTCCAGGCCGGTCTCGAACTCCTGGCCTCAAGTGATCCTCCTGCCTCAGCCTCCCAAAGCTCTGGGATTGCAGGTGGGAGCCACGGTGCCCAGCCACCCATGCTGTACACTCTTCTGGGACTGCTTTTCCCCCTCATCATTATATTTGTAAGATTCATCCACACTGTTATCTATAACTGCCATTCTCTTCATTGCTGAACAGAATCCCATAGAATAAATATATTTCAGCTTACTTATCAATTCTATTATTGATGGGGCGGCTTGCAATTTGGGGTTATTATTAACAGTAATAATATGACACCTTGAGCATGCTGGTACATAGATCTTTAGACACACACACAGACTCACACTCAGATCTCTAAGGTATATTCCTAGGGGGAGAGCTGGTGTGATTGTCTTCAACTTTACTGGATAACATGAGGCCGTTCCTCAGTGATGGCACCCATTTGCAATCCTTTCAGTGGACTGGAGGGTCCCTGATACTCCATCCACATCCTGGTGAACACGTGATGGTGTCAAGCTGTAAACCTTACTGACATGACAGTGAGATGGCAGCAACGCCGAGCATTTCTATGGTTTGGGACTCTGACTGCTGATGAGATCAAACACAGTGAAAGGTGGATTGGCTGTTTTTGCATCAGTCTTTTTGTGATTTGCTCATTCAAGTCTTTGGCTCATGTTCTATTGATCATCCTGGCCTTTTGCTGTGATTTATAGATGTTCTTTATGTATTCTAGATACTAGTCCTTTTCCAGTGTCTTTTCCAACAGTCTGACTTCTGTTCTCATTCTTCTTGTGGTGTGCTTTGATGAATAAGGTTCTTCATTTTAGTGTGTTAAATCGAGCCATCTTTTTTCATGTGTGGTTGGTGCATACTGTGTCTTGTTGGGGAAATCTTTCCCTCCCCCAAGGCCATGGCAACATCCTCCAATAGTCCCTTCCAAAGCTTGTGCTTCCATGTTTAGATCTTGATATTTTCTACCTCTGGTCTTAGTTCTGGACTAATACCCTACCAGGTGACCCCCTCCCCCCTGCAGAAAATAATGATAACACCTGCATCTACCAAAGAAGGTGAGCAGCCTCCACCTGAGGCAAATGTGGCACAATCAAGCAGACAGGATCCTGGTGAGGCCACCCTCTGGAGGAGCTGCATGGGAGCTATGCAAGTGAGTTCCCATGTCCAGGTTTTTAGTTTAGATCAAGCACAGTCCACACAGTGAGCACAGGGACAGGCAGATACAGAACCCATGGGGAAGAGCCTGCAGCCTTTGTTGGAGTGGGAAACCAGCAGGGGGGCCAGGAACAGGATATGAATGCCAAGGCAGGGAAATCCCATAAGTGAAAAAGCCAGAGAAGGGGTCCTCAGGCTCCCCCTTTCCTCATAACCCATTGATCCTGAACCACACATACAACAGACGCAGTCACTCTGCTGAGGACAGAGGAGATGAACGGACTGAAATTGTCACTCAAGAAACAAGTTTTCAGTTCATCCAGCCAAAGAAACTACCTACCAAGCAAAGGAAGCAATAATCATGGAGGAAAATAACTGATTCTGAACTCCCCAGCTCAGCTTTTTTTTTTTCTTCTTTTTTTTTAAGACGGAGGCTCGCTCTGTCCCCCAGGCTGGAGTGAGTGGCGCAATCTTGACTCACTGCAAGCTCCGCCTCCCGGGTTCCCGCCATTCTCCTGCCTTAGCCTCCCG
>NW_012104242.1:743729-749898 GCF_000951045.1 Mandrillus leucophaeus
CATGTTGGCCAGGCTGGTCTTGAACTCCTGACCTCAGGTGATCCACCCGCCTCGGCCTCCCAAAGTGCTGGGATTACAAGTGTGAGCCACCGTGCCCAGCCTTTTTGTTTTTAACTATTTCATTAGTCAGTTTTCCCAACACTGTCTATTGAAAAAAACCCACCATTGCTGCACTGACCTGAAGTGCGTGTCACACAGTCACAAATCACACACACGCAATTCTCTTTCTGGGTTTTCTCTTCTCCTCACGTGGCTCATTCGCCTACTGTTAGCACACTGTGGTGACCCAGCTCGACAACACGGCTTCACGTTTAACACAGCCAGTCTTCCTACGGTGATCGAGGCTGTCTTGCTACCCGTGGCACTTCGCAATTCCATATACATTCTAGAGGTGGCTTTAAAATGTCACTAAGCAAACACATGAAAAACCTGTGGACGTGTGATTGAGGCCACATGGAATTGCACAGTCAACTTGGGAAGGGCCCAGATCATGGTGTGGCATCTGCGTGGCACTGGTGTGGCATCTGCATGGCACTGGTGTGGCGTCCATGTGGCACCTGTGTGGCGCCTGCTAATCCATGAACACTCGTGGCTTTGTATCTGTAGGCTCTTCCAATGTCTCACATGAAGTTTCATAACTTTACCTGGAGAGGCCTTTTTGTGAGATTTATTTCTGGCCATTTGACATTTTTTGATGCTACTTTAGTTATATATCTAATTTTCTTTTATTCTTTTTTTTTTTTTTTAGATGAAGTCTTGTTCTGTCACCAAGCTGGAGTGCAGTGGCGTGATCTTGGCTACTGCAACTCCACCTCCCTGGTTCAAGCAATTCTCCTGCCTCAGCCTCCCGAGTAGCTGAAATTACAGGCACCCGCCACCACATCGAGCTAATTTTTGTACTTTTAGTAGAGACAGGGTTTCACCATGTTGGCCAGGATGGTCTTGATCTCTTGACCTGCTGATCTGCCCGCCTCAGCCTCCTAAAGTGCTGGGATTACAGGTGTGAGTCACTGCACCCATCCTAAAAAAAATTTTTTGAATTTCTTTCTTGAATACAGAAATGTAACTTTAATCCTTGCATCCAATAACCTTGCAAAGCTCGATTACCATTAATTCTAGTAATTTATCTACAGATTGCTTTGGTTTTTCTATGTGCATGATAATCTGTGAATAATGGTACTTTTATTTATTCCTTCATAATCTTTACAAGTTTTATTGCTTTTTATCACTTACTGCACTGGCTGGGACCTCTCTCGCAAAGTTTGATAGGAGTGGTGTCAGCTGACACTCTTATCTCATCTTCCTCTCTAAGACGAATTGTTGACATCTCACTATTGAGGATAACATCTGCTGTGGGCCTTTTGCAGCCATCCTTTATCAGATTGAGGAAGTTCCTGTCCATTTCTAGATTGCGAAGAGGTTTCTTTTTAAATTATGAACACATGCTGAACTCTGTCCAAGGCTTGTTATACATCTACTAAGGTGATCATATTCTTTTTCTCCTTTAATGTGTCAGCGTGAAGAATTATATTGATTGGTTTTCTAAGGCTACACCTATTCTGAGAATACATCCACTTTGGTAATGAGGTATTTTTTCTCCTTCTGTTACTGATCTCAACTTGCTGATATTTGTTAAGGATCTCTGCACCGTGTTCAGGAGGGAGATTAGCCGGCAGTTAATTTTCCTTTCTGGCAATGTTTTTACTTGGTTTTTGCATCTAGTGTGCTGGTCTCAAACAACAAATTGGGATGTGCTGCTGCTTTTCCTGTATTCTGAAAGCATATGTGTGGGATCAGTGTTAGTTGTTCCTGAAAGCCTTCCTAGAGCTCACGAAATCAGTCTGCCATGCAGAGCAAATCCTGGCCAGGAGACTCTTTTCCTTCTCCTTCGGTCAGTTCAGAGTCGGGCATCTTTGTCTCAGGAGTTCCCAGGGTTGGGCAAGAGATGGGCACCATGGTGATGTGGGTGAGTCTTCCCCCGATTTCCCACCATGGGCAGGCCCTGCCTCACTGTCCCCGTCCCGGCCTCCCCACCCCGAGAGCCAAGGGTGTGCAGGGAATACCTCCCTTCGGACAGAGGCGGCCCGTGGCCCTGGAATTCTCTAGCCTGTCTGTATCCATCCAGAAATTGACCTTGAAGTTTCAGATCTTTAATGCTTTCCTAGTACTTTCCTTTCCCCCAAATGCAGGCCTCGTGTGATATCATTTCAGTGGGAAGGTTCAGCCTAACAGCATTACCAGATTCCAGAAGCATCAACTCTCCTTGCTCATCACGTCACATCCACTCTAGGAAATAGATCTTTGTCTGCTCAAGCCAAACCAACCTCTCTCATCTTTGTGATATGACAGAGGGTAGGATGGTAACTTCCCCCCTCTCCAGAATAACATCAGCAACACTTCACAGGAAGGTGCAACTTCACAGCCAATCACACATTCCAGCCAAACGGGCCACAGCTGTAAACCAAAGACAAGCTAATATTTCAAGTGCTTTGCGTTAGCAAATATCTTAGTGTTCTTGTTTCAATGAATACAAGTGGTAGAGCTAAAGTTTTTGTCTGAGTCTAGAAAAAAGTCTTACACTGAATCTCTTCCAGGTGTACATCTAAGAATAATGGAATAAAAATCAGGAATACTGTTGGATAAATCAGAAGCTCCAGCAAAATCTATGCTTGTGTATACGCTTGTGTTACTACAAAGAGGAAGAAAGTTTCCAGTCCTGCCTGGCTTGCGTCAATATGCCAGTCAATTTCATCCCTTTCCAGTTTCTGGGGATGTAGTGTCTACGATATTTGCAATTTTCAATGTTCTTTGAATAAAGAAAAGCAATATGATGTTTCTGAATCTTTGCTCCACTTTGCTGCAGGAACCTGTGTATACAGAGCAACACTAACATTTTATTCTTTTTTCCACTGTAAAAGAATATGGGCTTTTTTCATTCCCCATCCAAAGTCATTATTACTTAAAAAAATAGAATTGGGCCGGGTGCGGTGGCTCGCACCCATAATCCCTGCACTTTGGGAGGCCGAGGGGGGCGGATCACCTGAGGTCAGGAGTTCGGGACCAGCCTGGCCAACATGGCGAAATCCCGTCTCTACTAAAAATATAAAAATTAGCCAGGTGTGGTGGTGGGTGCCTGTAATCCCAGGTACTTGCGAGGCTGAGACCGGAGAATCACTTGAACTCAGGAGGCGGTGAGCCAAGATCGCACCACTGCGCTCCAGCCTGGGTGACAGAATGAGACTGTCAATAATAATAATAATCATCATCATCATCATCATCATCAGCATAGTAATAATAAATCAGCAAAGGGAGTCTCTAATTAGCATGCAGTGGGTTTTGCAAATCACACCACGACTCCTGCTGGGCACTGGTGCGGAGGAGGCGGACGCACACGTTCTCTGCATTTGTGACCTGCTCACACATGGGTCATTCCAATGGAGACCCCGTCACCCAGGTGACATCTACGGAAAGCATTACGCTGTTTGGTGAGTGGCTACTAAAAGGAAGTTTAAAGGAAGGGTTGTCCTGGACAAAGACGCTTCGTGCGTGAAGGATTTGGGTGCTTGGAAAAGCCTCCTGCAGCAGGTGGAGCGTGAGTTTTGCTAAGCCCAGGACATGGCTGGCTGTGACCTCGCCCAGCAGAGAGCACAACGTTGACCACCACGATGCAGTGCTCACGCTGGTCCTGGCAGAATCGGTCCCTGCCCTCCACGCTGCCTGAGTCACAGAGTTGAAGAAGTGGTGGCAAAACGAGCGTTCAAGACCACATGGCCCCACAGAAAGGCCGCGGCCGGGGAGACGTGTGGTTTGGCCTGCCTGAGGTCCTGCCAAAACAGTTCGTTCTGGTCTCTACACCTCCCTGGAAGGAGGTGCTCCATATTTTGGAGAAAATTACGCTCCCTTTGAGCGTCCTGACAGTTTTCACGCTGGCCGTGCCCTCTAGTTACACACCCAAATGTCCAGAAGCTGCCCGCCGAGGGTCCACAGCTCACGTTCCCGCCCCAGGTGTCCAGATTATTCACTTGGGAAGCAAAAAACAACGGGACCAAGGATTAGAAATTAAACTGTGGAATTTACCTTTTTATCGGCAGTGTGCGTGGCTCTGCCTTCCTCGTTGCCTGTGTGGAAACCCAGGTCCACGTGGAGGAATCAGATGGCTCACAGGGCGGCTGCTGAACTGAGAAGGCGTCTCTGTTCACTGCACTAGTGTTGGCAGCAGGGCCCGAAAGAGATGATCTTCACCCGCACACTTCACGAAGTCTTAAATTAATTATCCGAACTTCCACTTTAGGATCCTAATCATTTAAATACAAAAAAGAGCGGGGAGAGTCTTTTCGTGTGGTCAGAAATAAATCTCCTTTGAGTGCGTATTTCATTCTCGGTGCCATGATTTAAGGGATGAGACGGCATTTTGTAGAAGTGAAAAGAGTCACAGATAGAAATACAAAAAATACTGGAGCCGAAGTTTCTGCTTCATACCTGACTTTACACGGACAGTTTCTGGGTCTCAGAGGACAGGCCTCCAGAGCAAAGGCGTCTTACGAGTAGCCTACAACAGCACGGGCACATAGTAGCTGCTCAATAAATTTTGATGAAAGAAAAAGGACTAGAACCATTTTTGTTTGCCAACAAGAACCGCCTTCTAGGTTTCACCACAAATAACAGAGGGCAGGTAGAAGAAGCTCACGTATCCCCAAATGATTGTTGAAGCACTTCTTACTCATCGTACATTTCTGCTAAATACCTTCTAATGTGACAGGCATTAGTAAACATCATTAATTGTTCAAAAATATAATTAAATATAAAAACACAATTTCCTACTTCTAATTGATGCCTTATATTTTCCAAAATAGATTTAAGAAAGAGCTTTATCAAAACAACAACTTTCTAAGGACGATCATCCGTGGGGACCCCAACCTTACGAGGAGCTGCCCCCACCCCCACATTCCAACCGGCTGGCACCAACCTGCAGCAACAGCCGGGCCACAGTGGAAGCTTCTCTTTCAAATTTATATCGTCTTATAAATTATTTGCCTTTTATAATAATGCAGCACTTTCATAATAAAATATAGCAAGCAACAAAAGCAAAAATAAATAAGTGAGATTATATCAAACCAAAGAGTTCCTACTCAGCAAAGGAAACAACAATAAAAGGAAAAGGCAGCCTACAGGTTGAGGGAAACATTTGCTAGTATTTTCTACAATATCCAAAATACACTATAGGGAATTCAAACAACTCAATAGCAGAAAAAAAAAATCTGGTTAAAAAATGAGTAACGGACACAGCGAGATCCCATCTCTATAAAAAACTTTGCAGATAGGCAGGCGCGGTGGGCGCCCCTCATGGTCCAGGCTACTCAGGAGGCTGAGGCAGGAGGATCACTTGAGCCGGGGAGTTCTCAGCTTCAGTGAGCTGTGGTGGTGCCACCACTCTCCATCCTGGCAGTGGTGGTGCAAGACTCAGTCTGTTTGAAAAAAAATTGTTTTTTTAAGGAGCAAAAGACTTGAACAGATATTTATTTAAAGAAGATACTCAAATGACCAACAGGTACTTTAAGAAGTGCTCGGCATCACTAGCCACAAGGGAAATGCATATCAAAACCACGGTGAGATATCACCTCGCCCCAGCTAGAATGGCTACTATCAAAAAGACAGGAAATATCCAGTGCTGGGAAGGATGCGGAGAGAAGGTATCGCGAGTACACTGCTGGTGGGAATGTAAACTGTTGCAGCCATTATGGAAAACAGTGTGGAGTTTCCTCACAAAAATAAAAATAGAGTTACCTGCGATCCAGCAATGCCACTGCTGGGCATCCGTCCAACGAGAAGGAAATCAGAACATCACGGAGGTCACCACACGCCCATTTACTGTGGCACCGTTCACAGTAGCCAAGGCAGGGAAGCAGTGGAATATGGAAAACACGGTAAATGTGCAGTGGAATATTATGCGGCCAGTGACAGAAGGAAGCCCGTGTACAACGTGATGCGTGGAATTAGAAGGCATTCCGTGAGGGAGACGAGCAGAGACGAAGAGCTGCGTGGTCTCACGTGTGGAGCCTAAAAAATTGTGTCAAACTCATAGAAACAGTAGAATTAGAACAGTGGCTGTAGGAACTGGGAGGGGAAATGATGATGGCGCCATCATCACCACGCCCCACGTCACAGGACA
>NW_012104242.1:750289-756962 GCF_000951045.1 Mandrillus leucophaeus
GTGGCCAGGACGTAACAGACAGAACGTGGAATCCCGGGCTTCTGCTTCGCACACGAGTGCTCCACGTATCCATTCTCCCCTGAATTCGTCCACATGTCCAGTGAGTGTTCAATGAGCACCCACTATGTGTTGGACGCCATTGTATTCAGCTCTGGGGATGCACTGGTGGGAGACAGAGGCTCCGTCTCTCTGGACCCCCAATGCCCACAGCGCTCTCTGATCTCCCATTCTCTCGGATCAGTGTGTCCAAGCTCCTGCCACAAACCCACCCTGTGCAATCAGCTGCAGAAAATCAGTTCAGCTGTCCAGTCCAGTCACTCCGGACAAAGCTCAGGGTGGCCGTCTGGCTGCTCCCAGGCCCACGAAGGCCACGCTTCACTAAAGCAGACACTTGCATCCATCTAGGAGATGTGGTCCCATCTATGTTGAGTGTTTATGTTATTTAAAATCTAGGCAAGCCAGGCACAGTGACTCACACCTGTAATCCCAGCACTTTGGGAGGCTGAAGTGAGTGGATCATCTGAGGTTGGGAGTTTGAGACCAGCCTAACCGACACGGAAAAACCCCGTCTCTACTAAAAATACAAAATTAGTCAGGCATGGTGGTGCACGCCTGTAATCCTAGCTAGGGAGGCTGAGGCAGAAGAATCACTTGAACCTGGGAGGCAGAGGTTGCCGTGAACTGAGATCATGCCACTGCACTCCAGCCTGGGCAACGAGAGCGAAACTTCGTCTCAATAAATAAATAAATAAATAAATAAACAAAAAATGGGCGTGGTCGCGGGTGCCTGAAATCCCAGCTACTTGGGAGGCTGAGGCAGGAGAATCACTCAAACCCAGGAGGCAGAGGTTGCAGTGAGCCGAGATCGTGCCATTGTATTCCAGCCTGGACAACAAGAGCAAAACTCTGTCTCAAAATAAAATAAATAAAATAAAATCTAGGCAAATCAAAATTTTGTAGATGAAATTCCACCTTAATATAAACTTTCTATATAAATCCTTGGGTCAAGTAAATAAAATAATTGCCCTTTTATTTGTTTTTGGCATCTGGGTTTCAGAAGCTTAAAGACAAATGTGCTGGTGCATTCCCCCTATATTTAGAAACCTGTCGTATTCCTAGGAGGGGTAGAAGCATCTCCAGCTCTTTCAGAAACTCCTGCAAGATGAGATCAGTTCCAGGGCTGGGCCGGCGTCGGCCTGCAATGGGAGGGCCGTGGACGGCACCAAATACACAAGTTCTACCTGGATTTGTGTCGGTGAAACACACACGTTCTGCTGTAGCCCCCAGTCCTCGTTAGACCGTGGAGGGTCCTGGATGTTTAACAGCACAGCGCTGGCCCCAAGGGTCCCAGGGCCTCCTGTGGACCAGCCCTTCCCCGGACCAGGAAGCAGCCCTGCCCAGAGCCCAGCAGGGTCTGTGTCTGGAGCCCCCCGGACCAGCTGCCCCGACCCGGGCATTCTGCCTGCAGATCCCTGGGAAAGCGCTGCTCCCTGCTCTGGTGTCTGCACGTTCATAGCACGTTCTCAGCACGTTCTCGCTGACACGTTACTCGGCAGGAAAAGCCCTAGCTGAGAGGTGCAGATGGCAGGCATGGCCCCTCCCTGGTCCTCCCTGCGGGCGCTGCCCAGGCCTCAGCCCTGCGTTTCACCAGGCCCAGCCCACACCCCTGCTGGCCTCTGAAGTACCGTCGGCCCCACTCTCCCTGACTTCCTCAGCCTTTCACTGTCCTGGTCTTTGCCTTTTCCCTCATGTCCCCAGCTGCCGTGCAGTGGAAACACGGACTGTGTCTGATCTAGTCAAAACAGCAATTTCAACTCCCATTCATCAAAACGCAGCGTCACGCCTGGGAACCAAGGGTGTGGAGGGGATGTGCCCCGGCTGAGTGTGTCCCCGTGGCCAGCAGCTGTGGGGCAGACACCAGCCACCTCTGGACTGAGCAAGACCACGACCCTCCCTGAAGCCGCTGACCCTGAGACGAGCCTCACCCGGCCCCGTGATGACGGCCACCCTGCGTTCTCCCATATTCATTCACACACCTGTCGGCTCACCCATCTATTCACCAAGAACCATAACATTCACACACCCGTCTGCTCACCTGCCCACTCACCAAGCACCATATCGTTCATGCACCCATCGGCTCACCCATCGGGTGCCGTATCGTTCACACACCCATCGGCTCACCCATCCACTCACCAGGCACCGTACCATTCACACACCCATCTGCTCATCCATCCACTCACCAAGCACCATATAATTCACGCTCCCATTGGCTCACGCCTCCATTCACCAAGCACCGTACCATTCACGCACCCCTCGGCTCACCTGCCCACTCACCAAGCACCGTATCTTTCATGCACCCCTCGACTCACCCATCCATTCACCAAGCACACGCACCCATCGGCTCACTGATCCACTCACCAAGCACCGTATCGTTCACACACCCATCAGCTCACCTGCCCACTCACCAAGCATCACCCTGCAGATGGCATGGAGTGGACGCTGGAGGCGTGACTCTGGGGACTTGGTCCCGCTCTTACCCTTGCTGTGGCTCAATGACCTTCGCTGGAAGGCCACCAGGGGCCAGCCCAGGCTGGACAGGGGCAGTACTGGGGGAGGCTAGAGGGCCAGGCCAGGCTCCCTCTGTCCGCCGTGTGCATCAACCTGTCTCTCAGGCCTCGCACGACAACACGTGTCTGTGTGGACCTGGGTGGCAGATGTCACAGTGTTCCTGAAGCACGAGGCACACGCCTGCACTGCGGTTAAAGCATGAAGGTGCCGGCCTCATGTTCATTCTTCCCACACCAGAGCTACAGTAACGACAGAGATGTTATCTGAGGCAACCGGACTGACCTGAAGAGAAAGAAGGGCTGGGACACGTGTGAACTCCGTGTGGACAGGTGGGGTGGATGGCACAGTCGGTGGGGCCACAGGCGGGGGCACCGAGAGGCGGGGCCAGGGCAGGAGGAGCCCCTCACCCCTGGGAGCTGGGCAGGCAGCCGACCACAAAGGCACGTCCGTATCAGTCATCACCAAACTCCAAGGAAAGCCGGCACCACCGCAGGGAAACACGGCAACAGGACAGAAGCTGCCACCAGGGCAGCAGAGCTAACGTCAGAATTGGAGCAGGGCATTTTAAGAATATAGCTAGCTAATATCCTCAGGGGGACAAAGAGGGGTATCTGATGTTTCATGTTCAGCTGTGAAACAAAAACAGGTGAAACTGAAATATTTAACTGTTGGGGGGAAAGTCTTCATAGAAGAGGAAAAAATGGACTCAGTGTTGAATGAGAAAAACAGACCCACTCTGTGAATTCGGTCAGATCAAGCCATCCCCCTGAGCATGCCCTGTGGAGCCAGAGGATGCTCTAGTGTGACGTCTGTTTTGTACACGTTACTATCCTGTGTTTGAATATCACAAATTTCAAATTCTCTAAAAACGTGGATCATTTTTATTTATGCTAGAAATTTCAGTTAAGCAAGACATTTAACCAGAACAGGTTTGCCTGCATTTTTTTAGTGGCAACGTTTTTATTTAAATGGCTGTTAAGTGACGGTCCTCTATACACAGCCACTAGCCCACCTCGTCCCTTCGTGCAAATGCGACAAAGATATCTGGATCTTGGCTGGGTGCGGTGGCTCACGCTTGTAATCCCAGCACTTTGGGAGGCCAAGGCAGGTGGATCACCTGAGGTTAGGAGTTTAGGACCAGCCTGGCCAACATGGTGAATCCCCATCTCTACTAAAAATATAAAAACTAGCTGGGCGTGGTGATGTGCACCTGTCGTCCCAGCTACTCAGGAGGCTGAGGCAGGAGAATCACTTGAACCGGGAGGTGAAGGTTGCAGTGAACTGAGATTGCGCCACTGCACTCCAGCCTGGGTGACAGAGTGAGATTCCATCTTGGGAAAAAATGGTATTTGGCAAATACCTGCATTAATGTACCATTAAGAGTAAAATTACTCTTTGTAAAATGTCTTACAAGTTTGATAAGAAGCAGTTATGTGATTTAATCGAGACAATTTTTAAAGATTTTTGTGCCTTGCTCTTCAAATAATTTCCCTTTGGAAAAGTGGAGAGATTAATTGAGTTTTTTAGGCAATCCTATTTCTTTGTCGGATCCAGAAAATCTAGGCCTTGAACTGCCTCTGCCCTTTCCTGAGAATCAATGTGGAATAAAGATGCTGTATTAACTTATTCCCAGCTCAGACAGATATAAGGGTGATATTAAAGAAAAAAATGAAGGCCATGTAGCAGAAGAGACAAGAAAAATCTACCAAAAGTCATTGTTGCTTCATGGAGTCATAAAAAAAAAAAAAAGTGACATTTGTGTAAGCACAGATTGAATACAATGTAATTAAATAGAGGCTAACAGACCTCTACTCAAACTGGGTACAATGTAATTAAATAGAGGCCAATAGATTCCTACTCAAACTGGGTACAATATAATTAAATAGGGGCTAACAGACCCCTACTCAAACGTTGTGGGAAACTAGATATTCAAAGGCCTTTCTCCAACTGGGACCCAAGTGCTAATGGGCCCTGTAGAGCTTATTTTACCCATTATTAAAGTGAGGGTTATCTATAAACTTTTCAAAAAACATTTTTTTCTGGCCAGGTGCAGTGACTCATGCCTGTAATCCCAGCACTTTGGGAGGCTGAGGCAGGAAGACAGCTCAAGGCCAGGAGTTTGAGACCAGCCTGGGCAACATGGTGAGACTCCATCTCTACAAAAAGTACAGATTAGCGGGGCCTGGTGGCACATGCCTGTGGTCTTAGATTCTTGGAGGATCACTTGAGCCCAGGAGTTTGAGGTTGCAGCGAGCTGAGATTGTGCCACTGCATTTCAGCTTGGGCAACAGAGTGACACCTTATCTAAAAAGAATAGAAAAGAAGAGAAAAAAAAAAAAAGAAAAGAAAGAAAGAAAAAGGAAAAATAACAGACGTTAGTGAGGTTGCAGAGAAAAGGAAACACGTACATATACACTGTTGGTGGGAATGTAAGTTAGTTCAGCCACTGTGGAAAGCAGCTTGGAGATTTCTCAAAGAACTTAAAACAGAGCTACCATTCCAACCAGGAGTCCCATTACTGGGTATATATCCAAAAGAAAGCAAATCTTTCTACCAAAAAGACACCTGCACTCGCATGTTCATTGAAGTACTGTTCACAATAGCGAAGACGTGGACTCAACCTGGATACCCAGCAGTGGTGGACGGGATACGGAAAATGGGGCCCATACACACTGTGGAATACTATACAGCCACGAAAAGAACAAGATCGTGTCTTTTGTGGGAACAAGGATGGAGCTGGAGGTTATTATCCTTAGCAAACGAGCACAGGAAGAGAAAAGCAAACACCGCATGTTCTCATGTTCACATGGGAGCTAACCACTGAGCACACATGGACACGAAGATGAGAACCACAGACACTGGAGACAGTAGAGGGGCAGGGAGCAGGGCGAGGGCTGAAAACTCACTCTCAGGTACTGTGCACAGTGCCTGGGCGACAGGGTCATTCGTAACCCACACCCCAGCAACACACAATTTACCTACAGCAATAAACCTGCATGCGTACACCTGGACCTAAAATAACAGTTGAAAGAAAAAAATTGAAAAATATAGAAATTGGAAATAAATATTATGGAGGATTTATTTATTTGATGGAGATGAACATTTCGAAATGTGATCTCCTCAAATTTTTAGGATAAATGGAAAGCAAAAAGCTTCCCTCATTGTCTGAAGTCAGCTGTTTATCTCCATCGGCACACACATTTTAGGTAATGAATTTGTTAAATAATGATACATGTACATTTAAAACTTGGAGCAATACCGGAAAGTCTCGTTTTGAAAAAACAGTATCATCCCAAATTCCACTGATCAGAAATGAACACTGTCAACATTTGGTGAATGTTATTCAAGATGTCTCTAGAAAGGAAAATGTCCTCCCTGCTATCTCTGAACACATGTTCTGCTGCTTCTCTGAAGTCGCTATCCAGGGCGCACTGTCCTCGAGTGGGTCACACACACTTTCTCCTTCTCCACCTTTGAGCCACCGCTCTGGGCTCCTGGGCATTTCCCGCTGTCTCTTTCAACATCTCAAGCTCCCCTTTAACTTGACTTTCCAGTCATGTCTATTCTTCCCTTGTTTGTAATTAAATTAACTGGGAGGGTTTTGTTTTGTTGATGCTGTTGTTTCCTTAGCTCTCCACTGCTTCCTATTGCTTTGCCATCTCGTCTTTGAGCTGCTGTTTTCTTTCATCCATATAATCATATTTTCCACAGCAGGTGGGAAGCCCTGAAAGGAATTTACTTCTGTTCCTTTTGTGATAGTTCGTCTAGCCTGGGTTCTCCGCATTTTGCTAACCTGGTTCTTTTCCTTCCCCCTCCCTCCTTCCTTCCCCCTCCCCTTCCTTCCTTCCTTCCCCCTCCCTTCCCCTTCCCCCTCCCCTTCCTTCCTTCCTTCTTTCTTTCTCTTTCTTTCTCTTTCTCTTTCTTTCTTTCTTTCTTTCTTTCTTTCTTTCTCTCTCTCTCTCTTTCTCTTTCTTTCTTTCTTTCTTTCTTTCTTTCTTTCTTTCTTTCTTTCTTTCTTTCTTTCTCTCTCTCTCTTTCTCTATTAAAATATCAAGTGTACTATATTTTACCTGCCATTATGTATATTTGAATAATTCCATAATAA
>NW_012104242.1:758287-766462 GCF_000951045.1 Mandrillus leucophaeus
CCCTCCCTCCTTCCTTCCCCTCCCTCCTTCCCACCTGTCATCTTTCCTCCCTTCCTCTCTCCCTCCTTTCTTCGTTCGTTCTTCCTTCTCCTTCTCTCCCTCCCCACTCCCTCCCTCCTCCTGCCATGCTCCTCCTCTTCCTCCCTCATGCTCGTGGGAAGTCGGCAGCTTGGTTTGCTCTGATGTCCTGCGGCTGAATTCTCTCCCAATCCCACCTGAGCCCGGCTTTTCTTCCACGAGGAGGGAGACTGGGAGTGGTTTTTGTATCCCAAACGTACTGTGTGTGTCTGAGGGTGAATGCGTGCGAACGTGTGAGTGTTCGAGTGTGAGTGTGTATGTTTTGTGTGTGTTTGTGAGTGTGTACGTGTGTGAGTGTGCGGGTGTGAGTGTGTAAGTGTGAAAGACGTCATGTCATACACTCATGTCTAAGTGTGAGTTCAGTGTGAGCATAAGTGTGTGTACGTGTGTGTATGTGTGTCTGAGTGTGCAGTGAGGCGGGATAGGGAGGGGTGTAAGAACTCAATTCCATTTACAATAGCCACAAAAACAATACAGTACCTAGGAATGCATTTAATCAAGGAGATGAAAGATCTCTACAAGAAGAGCTACAAAACACTTGTGAAAGAAATCATAGATGACACAAAAAACATGGAAAAGCATCCCATGCTCATGAATTGGAAGAATCGATATTGAAATGGTCATACTGCCTACAGCAATCTACAGATTCAAAGTACCAATGTCATTTCTCACAGAATTAGAAAAAACAATCCTAAAGTCCATATGGAACCAAAAAAGAGTCTGAATAGCCAAAGCATTCCTCCTGAGCAAAAAGAACCAATCCAGATGCACCACATTGCCTGACTTTAAATTATACTGCAAGTCTATAGTAACAGCAGCATGGTACTGGTACAAAAACAGACACAGAGATCAATGGAATAGAATAGAGAACCCAGAATAAAGCCACAACCTACAACTGATCTTCAACAAAGTTGACAAAAATAAACAACGGGAAAAGGACATCCTATTCAATAAATGGCGCTGGGAAAACTGGCTGTCAATATCCAGAAGAATAAAACTGGACTCCTGCCTCTCATCACACACAAAAATTATCTCAAGATGGATGAAAGACTTAAATGTGCAGGAAAAGAAATCATCGACCGAGTAAACAGACAAGAAATAGAATGGTAGAAAATATTTACAAATTATGCCTCCAAGAAAGGACTAATACCAGAAATGACAAGGAACTCAAACAACTCAACAAGAAAAACCAAACAACCCCATTACGAACTGGGCAAAGGGCATGAACAGACACTTCTCCGAAGAAGAAATATACATAAAATATACATGAAATATACATGGCCAACAAACACATGCAAAAATGCTCAATATCACAAATCATCAGAAAAATGCAAATTAAAACCACATTGAGATATCACCTTGCACTAGTCAGAATGGCTCCTAAAATGTCAAAAGAACAACAGATGTTGGCATGGATGTGGAGAAAAGGGAATGCTCATACCCTGTTGGTGGGAATGTTAATTAGTTCAACCTCAATGGAAAACAGTGTGGAGATTTCTCAAAGACCTAAAAATAGAGCCACCATCCTACCCAGCAATCCCACCTCTGGGCATCTACCCAAAGGAAAAGAAATCATTATACAAAAAAGACACCCATACCTGTATGTTTATCAAAGCACTACTCACAGTAGCAAAGTGGTGGAACCAACCTAAGTGTCCATTAATGGTTGACTGGATACAGAAAATGTGGTATATCCAAACTACAGAATATTATGCAGCCATACGAAAGAATGAAACCACATCCTTTGCAGCAACATGGTTGGAGCTGGAGACCATTATCCTAAATGAACTCATTCAGAAACAGAAAAGCAAATACTGCAAGTTCTCACTTAAGAGCGGGAGCTAAACGCTGGGTACCATGGACATAAAGATGGAAACAACAGACACTGGGGACCCAAAAAGTGGGTAGGGAGGAATGGGGGTAAGGGGTGAAAAACTACCTGTCAGGGCAATGTTCACTATTTGGGTAATGGGTACTCTAGAAGCTCAGTCCCCCCAGTGTGCAGTATACTCACGGGACACAATGTGCACGTGTATCCCTTGAACCTAAAATAAAACAAAGTTTAAAAAAAAAAAAAAAACAGAGGAAAAGGATAAAAATGGAAGCACATCAATTTCCCCAAAGTTGAAAACCAGCACCCAGACCCGGGATAGAGCAAGGCTCCAGACCCGGAATAGAGCGAGGCTCCAGACCCTGGACAGAGCGAGGCTCCAGACCCGGGAGAGAGCGAGGCTGCAGACCCGGGAGAGAGCGAGGCTGTAGACCCGGGATAGAGGCTCCAGACCTGGAGAGAGCGAGGCTGCAGACCTGGGATAGAGCGAGGCTGCCAGACCCGGAATAGAGCGAGGCTCCAGACCCGGGATAGAGGCTCCAGACCCGGGATAGAGGCTCCAGACCCTGGACAGAGCGAGGCTCCAGACCTGGAGAGAGCGAGGCTGCAGACCTGGGATAGAGCGAGGCTCCAGACCCGGAATAGAGCGAGGCTCCAGACCCAGGAGAGAGCGAGGCTGCAGACCCTGGACAGAGCGAGGCTCCAGATGTAGCATCACTAAACCACTTTCTCTTGAACATCCACACATCATCACAAGGAAACCATTGGGCGGTACGTGAGGGAAAGTCTAATGAATCCATCCAAAATAGGATCTGAATTTTACTTCCAGAGTCTAAGCATGATGTGTGTGAACTGTGTGTTTTAAGGGAATAACTTTCAATTAAATAAACTTTCAACTAAAAGCACCTGAAATACATCTGGGTTTTAATTTTGCCACTAAGGACGCCCTGCATTACAGCCTGAGTCACCTGATCCATAAACCACAACTCGTCGTTGGGGGCCTTTGAGGCACATGTGATCCTCGGCGTTGCGTCCATGTATCCAGGATCCCACATGCGTCTGTTGTGCGCTGGGCACAATTCTAAGGTCTCGAAAGGTGGACATGAGGAGGTGGTGTTCGGAGACTGAGGTCCCACAAGCGTCTTGCTCAGGAAATAATTGTAAAAGATACCTAGCCTGAGACAGGAAGAAACATCTGTGGTGTATTATGAAGTAAAGAAACAAAGTGGCAGAATAATATATAACCTCATTTTTAAACAAAAAAACAGTGTGTGTGTGTCTGTGCATGTATGTGTGTGTCTGTGTACGTGTGTTTGTGTCTGTGTATGTGTGTTTGTGTGTGCATGTATGTGTCTGTGTGTGTGCATGTGTATGTCTGTGCATATATGTGTCTATGTGTGTTTGTGTGTCTGTGCATGTGTCTGTGTGTGTTTGTGTCTGTGCATGTATATGTCTGTGTTCGTGTCTGTGCTTCTGTGTCTGTGCAGGTTTGTGTCTGTGTGTGTCTGTGTGTCTGTGCATGTATGTGTGTGTTGTGTGTGCATGAGCACATGAGCACATGGGAGAAGTCTGAAGTGTTAACTTCTAACTGATCACGCATGTCATGTCACACGGTGAAAGGATGGGAGAACTGCAGCATCTCACTTGTCACTTTACACTTGCTATATTGTTTGAATTTATTTTATGCTGAGGATTTATTACTCTTATTTCCATTGGTTGTTATTTTTATTGTGATAAAATACACATAACAGGCCAGGTGTGGTGGCTCATGACTGTAATCCTAGCACTTTGGGAGGCCAAGGAGGGCAGATCACCTGAGGTCAGGAGTTTGAGACCAGCCTGGCCAACATGGCAAAACCCCATCTCTACTAAAAATACAAAAATTAACTGGGTGTGCTGATGCATGCCTGTAACCTGAGCTACTTGGGAGGCTGAGGCAAGAGAATCACTTGAACCCGGGAGGTGGAGGTTGCACTAAGTTGAGATTGCACCACTGCACTCCAGCCTGAGTGACAGAGTGAGACTCCATCTCAAAAACAAAAAAAGAAAAGAAAAGAAAAATTAGCCAGACACAGTGGCACACGCCTGTAATTCCAGCTACTCGGGAGGCTGAGGCAGGAGAATCACTTGAACCCGGGAGGCAGAGGTTGCAGTGAGCTGAGATCACGCCACTGTACTCCAGCCTGGCGACAGAGCGAGACTCCGTCTCTAAAATGAAAAACAAAACACATATAACATAAAATTAACCACTTTTAAGTGAATAGTTCAGTGGCATCAAGCACACGCACACTGCTATGCAGCCATCACCACCATCATCCCCAGAGCCCTGTCTTCCCACACAGAAGCTATGTCCCATTAGACACCAGTTCCCCGTCCGCCTCCCCCAGCCCCGGGCACCCACCCCTCCACTTGCTCTTGCATCTCAGGCAACTCCAGGGACCTCCTGTGAGTGGAATCATGTAGTGTTTGCCCCTTTGTCCTTCTGTGTCTGCCTTATTCACCCCAGCATGACATCCTCAAGGTTCATCCGTGGTGTAACCTGGGTTGGAATTTCCTTCCTTCTTTTCCCATCCTGCTTTAAGGCAAAACCCACAGCTGTCATCGTACTTGACGTTGAGATGGAATTCTTTCTCCCTCAGCTATAACACGACTTACTGTGCCCTCACAGGTCTCCCTCCTTAATCCAAAGTGAATGGTGAAAACAGCCAGAAATAATGATAAAAGGGTGACAGATGGAAATCAGAATCCATATGAGACTATATGATAAATTTTACAGACATAAATTGACTCTGATTCTTTATTAGCAAAGAGAATAAAATTGACTTTTTTTTTTTGAGACAGGGTCTCACTCTGTTGCCCAGGCTGGAGTGCAGTGGTGCTGATCACAGCTCGCTGCAACCTTGACCTCCTGGGCTCGAGGGATCCTCCTGCCTCAGCCTCCCAAGTAGCGGGGATTACAGGCGTGAGCCATGGCGCCCAGCTGAAAGAAAGTCTCTTACACAGAAACATAGCATTACCATAAGAATAGAAGGCAGAGAGCCGGGCGCGGTGGCTCAAGCCTGTAATCCCAGCACTTTGGGAGGCCGAGACGGGCGGATCACAAGGTCAGGAGATTGAGACCATCCTGGCTAACACGGTGAAACCCCGTCTCTACTAAAAAAATACAAAAAACTAGCCGGGCGAGGTGGCGGGCACCTGTAGTCCCAGCTACTCGGGAGGCTAAGGCAGGAGAATGGCGTGAACCCGGGAGAAGGAGCTTGCAGTGAGCTGAGATCCAGCCACTGCACTCCAGCCCGGGCGACAGAACGAGACTCTGTCTCAAAAGAAAAAAAAAAAAAAAAAAAGAATAGAAGGCAGAATACATACATATACATAACGAGGAGGACACCCAGGACCTGCCACAAAGGCCCATGAGAAAACCCCAACAATTAACAAAGACTCATATTTCAATGACCCATTAATCACAACTATATAATATTAAACCCATCTTTATATTAATACTAGAAACACATTTCAACTCACCCATACATCCCACACACTTTAATATGAATAGGCAAATAAATCATTAACTGGGTCAAAAAAAACCTAACTATTGAACTCAAGTACTATTATTTAAAGAGTACCTACAGAATTCTTACCTCAATATTTTCTTGCAAAATAAGTTCTTTTTAAGCCTAAATAATATCCTATTGTATGTAGACAGGAGCCACAGTCTCAGGGGAGACTCCGCAGACTGCCAGGTGCAGGGTGTTGACGGAGGCCACGTTGCCATCTACCCCACACTGCAAATCATGTGAACTAATGTGCCGTCCCTTCAACGTTAGAGAAGAACATTTACTTCACCACAGGCTTATCAGCACTGGATGTTAATTTTTTAAATGTTTGTTAATCTGGTAAGTTTAAAAAATCATATTAATCATTTCTTTCACTTTGATTTCCCAGCCTAATATTGAGGTATAGCTTATTTCCACATGTATATTGGCTATTTGAATTTCTTCTGTGAATTACCTCTTCAGACACTTTTCCTATTTCTCTACTGGTTTCTGTTTAAAAATATTCTTGCCTAGACCACTGTTACACACATAAAGGTGAAATGGAAGATTAAACAATTTTGCAGGTAATTCAAGAAAAGAAAACCTTGATTTTGTACTTAATTATCCAGATGTTCCAAGTGCAAATTTCGATTTGAATTATCCATGTAATTACCTTAATTCCTTACTTTGCCATTTCGGCCAAGAAAACTTATTTTCATTGTACTTTTACCGAATAATTTTAAAATAAAACTCCGTTGAACTTTGTTCTTACCACAACCAAAAATCTAGCACTAGAAATTAGTTCCACCTCAGCTATTTCCAGCAAGAGTCTCTGGCGAAGCCTTTCTTGCTGCTTTTACCTAAAAACCTCTTCCAAAGCTCTGTGGTCAGGGTGTGCGTTTCTTGGCCATTTTGACTGAACTGGTCAAGTTGGAGAAGAAATAAATGAGATGACCACACTGTGTGCTCAACACCTCCCGCCAGGCCACGCGTCTGTCTTCAGCGGCCATGGAGTGGTCCGGAGAGGCTTAGGGGGTCGGTGGGGGGAGGGGACTTCCAGTGATGAGTAAACAGCAAAAGATGCGATATTCCAACAGGAAGCGAAATGAAAATAGAAGACTCAGTCGTTATTTACGGCGGCTATAATTTTCTCCATAAAATGAAAATGAAATCAAATGAAAAGAATTAAAATAGATTTTTAGCCAAGTGGCAGCACAAACAGAAGGATGAATCGTGAAGGCAGACAGCTCACCTGTAACCGGCAGTGTGTCTGCCTAGAAAATGAGGAGAGAGAGCGAGGAGAACACCACCCTTGACAGGATCTAAAAATATAAAACAGCTTTGAAATTGTCATTCGGGAGACGAACAGCAGGCCAGGCGTGGTGCCTCACGCCTGTAATCCCAGCACTCTGGGAGGCCGATGTGGCCGGATCACTTTCAGGTCAGGGGTTCGAGACCAGCCTGGCCAACATGGTGAAACCCCGTCTGTACTAAAATTACAAAAATTAGCTGGGCGTGGTGGTGGGCGCCTGTAATCCCAGCTACTCAGGAGGCTGAGGCAGGAGGATTGCTTGAACCCGGGAAGTGGAGGTTGTAGTGAGCCGAGATCGTGCCATTGCACTCCAGCCTGGGCGACAGAGCAAGACTTTGTGTCAAAAATCAATCAATCACTGAACTGGCAGTGCGTGTACCATGTTTTCCTTCCCCCCATTCAAAAAAGAAAGAGAGAAAGAGAGAGAGAGAGAGAAAGGGAAAGGGAAAGGGAAGGAGAAAGAAGGAAGGAAGGAAGGAAGGAAGGAAGGAAGGGACAGATGACATTTTCATGCCAAAGAAAACAATTTGTCACCAGTAAACTCTCACAACATGAAATGCTAAAAGAATTTCTTTCAGAGTGAAAGGAGTTGATATCAGATGAAAATGTGGACCCTTAGAAGTGAATGAAGAACATAAGAAATGGTAAATGTCTGGTAAATACAAAAGATGTTTTTTGCTTTATTGCCTTTAATTCTTTTATACCGCATGTGACTGTTTAAAGCAAATACTACAACATTACCTTGTGGAGTTCATAGTAAATGTAAATAAAATATGTCTAACAACAATAGCACAAAGGATGTGGGCGGGAGAAATACAGACCTATGCGATTGTGGGGTTTGCACATTTCCTGTGAGTATTAAAACGGCAGCTGTGATTGGATGTGACAGGGCAGGGCCTCGAATCCCGGTTCCGGTTCTAACGGAACTCTCCTTCCTGTTTTTCCCACTAAACGCAGCAGCTATTAAAGAACCTGAACACGTGCATGGAGCAGCTAATGGAAGTCTCTGAACAGTACATGGTAACAGGTACATTGGAAGAAGAACAGAATTTTAAATATCACGAACTGGCAGTGAGTTTGCCGTGTTTTCCTTCAGCATCATCCAGCCCAGACTCAATACAGCCTAAAATCCAGATGGCAGGGTATGGATACAGACGGCCCCAGAGACCGCCAAGTTCTGGGTTGAATAACTGGAAAGGGGTCTCCTAACACTCAGAAACTTCCCTTTACAAATACGTATGTATGTACATACTCACTCACATGCTAATCCCTAAGTACTTCTGTGGTGGCAGCAGTGGCAACAACAGCCAGGACCCACCCACAGGAGCTTCAACCGTGGGGCATCAACCGTGGGGCAGCCAGACCTTCCTCTCCATGTGGAGGAGCCGTGGCGCGGGGCTGGTGGGGGCGCTGGGCTGGGT
>NW_012104242.1:766512-779173 GCF_000951045.1 Mandrillus leucophaeus
AGACTGTAATTTAGATGGGTCTCCTGGGGCTGGGAGATGGGAATGAAAACTTTAGACTGAAAGGGAATAGAAAAACACTGCAAACTTTGGTTTCTAATTACGATTCTACCATTCCTAGCATGTACTCCTAGAAACGACAACTTCTCAAGCGGACTGGAACTCCCCGAGGGCCGCCCTGTGTGCCCTTGTCGCTGGAAGAGCATCCGTCGGTGAAATGGCTGAGCCGGCCGTCTCTGAACGTCACAGCCCTCATCTGTGCCACGGGAGACATCCTCCAGTGTGTCTGGGCAGTCGCGTGATGCTCCTGGGAACCGCCTCACACACGGGGCACGGAGCCCACAGGCCGATCACAGCTACACAGAACTTTTCCCCGCGGTCACCAGTAAATCCACAAGCCCAGGAGAGACCCAACGATAAACCAAAGTCTGTCAAAACTTCTGTAATTAACAGACACCACCGAGTCCCTCCGAGGCTCCCTCTGAAGGCATCACCGAGAGCCTGGGACACTGGCCCGCCTGAAACTTGGAGGGGACTCGGGGGAGGAGCTGGAAAAGAGAGTGAAACACAGTGAAGACAGGAACTCAAGGATGGACCCACTGAAAACCCTGAGTGCACCGCAGGGCCTTCCTAAGTCAGCCTCCTCATCTTCACCTGGAAATCAGGACCTTTTCACCAACCTCTCTGAGTGTGAATGAAGGTGGATGAAAAATGCCACCTGGGAACAAGGTGAAAAGGAGACGTCAGCACCAGCCGGAGGCACTGAGCTGGGGGGCTGGGTGGGGGCGCTGAGCTGGGGTGCTGGGCTGGGGGTCTGGGGGGCATGCCTCAGCTTCCTTTCCTCTCTTCTCTGGTTGGCTGGTCCTGGATGCAGGAGCAGTGGCCTGAGGTGGACAGCAGGACAAGGTGAGCAAAGTTCAAGTTTTCTGGCTGGAGGATTAAAATGGGGAGCTCCAGCACACTTGAAAAGTGCCAGGACATCGTGGAGAAAAAGGAGCTCAGAACATCGAATTCATGAAGCTGTTTATGAACATCTGCGTTCACCTCTGGACTACACATGCATAGATCTGACTTGAAAAATATGTACAATTTTCATAAGACTTAAACAAGACCTGGAATACTGTAACACAATATTCAAATTGTCCAAGATACAATCCAAAATTACTTAATATAAGGCCAGACACAGTAGCTCTCGTCTGTAATCCTAGCACTTTGGGAGGCCAATGTGGGTGGATCACCTGAGGTCAGGAGTTCAAGACCAGCCTGGCCAACATAGTGAAACCCCAACTACTAAAAATACAAAAATTAGCCAGGCTTGGTGTTGCGTGCCTGTAATCCCAGCTACCCAGGAGGCTGAGGCAGGAAAATCGCTGGAACCTGAGAGGTGGAGGCTGCAGTGAACTGAGATCGCACCACTGCCCTCTAGCCTGGGTGACAGAGCAAGACTCCATCTCAAAAAAAAAAAAACCAAAAAAAACCCACAAAAATTTACTTCATATAAAAAGAACCAGTAAATATCTTAAGTTACATGGAAAAAGACAATCAACAGGTAGTGATGCTGAGATGACACAGATGTTGGAATTACCCGACAAGCCTTTAAGTCAACTCTTATAAAAATGCTCCAAGCACTCTTGGAATGAATGGAAATATGGAACATCGCAGCAAAGACACAGAAGATATAAATAAGAACTTTTGAGCAGACACCACACACCAGTTATCAAACCAGGGGAGGACTGCAGGTACATAGAAAATAGCCAAGGTCATCGCAATGCTGACCACCAGAGAGAAGTCCAGACACTTCTGCCCACTGCAGCTTGGTATCAGGGTCACCGAGGAGTACAAACAACAGTCAAGCACTAGGTAGAAACACATCTTAATTCATCACAGAGAAGAGACATCAGCTCCAGCAGTGTGCACTGTCCCCTGGCTGGGGGACCACTCTGGCAGCCAATGCCGGACAGCTGACTTTCACGCACCTCTCAGGCCGCAGAAGAGGACCCCTGCCTCTCCCACGCAGAGTGTGAAACGCTGAAAGCTGGGGCACAGCTGAGGGTTATTGATGTTATACATTTAAGCTGAACAAAAGAGCACATGTGGGCCGGGTGAGGTGACTCACGCCTGTAATCCCAGCACTTTGGGAGGCTGAAGTGGGCGGGTCACCTGAGGTCAGGAGTTCAAGACCAGCCTGGCCAACATGGTGAAACCCTGTCTCTACTAAAAGTACAAAAATTAGCCGGGTCTGGTGGCGCTTGCCTGTAATTTCAGTCACTCAGGAAATCTCCCAGGTGTTTACTTGAACCCGGGAGGTGGAGGCTGCAGTGAGCCGAGATTGCGCCACTGCACTCTAGCCTGGGCGACAAGAGCAAAACTCTGTCTCAAAAAAATAAATAATTAAATTAAATTAGAAAGCACACATGGAGCTTGAAAAAGGGAAAGATGAGCCCAACACAGGCTGCGTGACTGTTTATCTCAGGGTGAGGAAGTATTCCAGGCCCAATGCCCATCTTTATCAGCCTAAAGGGGGTTCATGCCTGTGACTGCCTTTCCCAACAAACACCAAACGGAAAAAACTCTAACAAAATACAATCACAAAAATTTTAAAGCTCAATGGATAGTCTCAACAGAAGAATGGAAATGACAGAGGAAAGGGTAAACTTGAAGAAGGACCAATAGAAATTACCCAACCTAAACAACAGAGAAAAAGATTGAAAAAAATGACAGCTTCAGGGACTTGTAGGACAACTTCAAAATGTCTAACATTCATGCTACCAGCGTCCCAGAAGAAGTGAAGGAAGCATACGATGCAAAAAAAAAGCATTGGAAGAAATGATGGCTGAAAAATTCCATTTGACAAAAACCTAAATCTCAGTGTCTTTTGAGATTTAGAAAGTGCAGTGAACTCAAAATATGATAAACCTAAAGAAATGTACATTCAGACACATCATAATTAAGCAGCTAACAACTAAAGGCAAAAAATTTGAAAGCAAGCAGAGTAAAATAACATATTACTTACAGGGTAACAAGCTTTCAAATGACTGCCCATTTTTCTTCAGAAACCATGGAAGCCAGAAGGAAATGGAACATTTTTAACGTGCTGAAAGAAAAGGGATGTCATCATAGAAGTCTATACCCAGTGAAAAATATCTGTCAGAAATTAAGGTGAAATAAAGACATCCTCAGATGAAGCAAAACTGAGAGAATTCATTGCCAACAAACCTGTTCCTGAAGAAGTGATAATGGGAGTTCTTGAAGCAGAAGGAAATAACATTGGAAAGAATCTGGATCATCTGGATAAATATAATACAGTTCTCCCGTTTACCTGCAGGAGATACATTCAAAGACCCCAATGGACGTCTGGAACCATGGGTGGCACTGAACCTGACTGCCATCCGTGGAAACACGATTTTGTTCATGTCTTCCACCCACAAACAAAATGCCTTTTCCATCTTAACCAAGCGCTTCCCGGCTCCCTGCAACCACCGCCTCCTGGGTTCAAGTGATTCTCCCGCCTCAGCCTCCTGAGTTGATGGGACTGCAGGTGCTGGCCACCATGCCTGGCTAATTTTTGTATTTTTTAGTAGAGATGGGGTTTTGCCATGTTGGCCAGGCTGGTCTTGAACTCTTGACCTCAAGTGAGCCACCCACCTAGACCTCCCAAAGTGCTGGAATTACAGGCATAAGCCACCGCGCCCGGCCTCACTGTAGCTTTTGCAGTTTGAAGTGCAACAGCAAAACTAATATGGATTTCTTTTTTCATCTTCATAATTCATGGATAGAAGATTTGTTCTTACCATAAGATCTTGGGAATCTCAGCAACTTTTTTCTTGCCTTATTAAATAAAAAATGTTTACTTTTTCACTGAAGCATTTTACTGCTTCTCTTGGGTGTGTCTATCCGAATTGCCAGCATCACTGCTCTTGTGCTTTGGGGCTATGATAAAGTAAAACGAGGGTTACTGGAGCACAAGCGCTGGGATACTGCAACGGTTGATCTGATAACCAAGATGGCAACTGAGGGACTAACGGGTGGGTAGCGTATACGGCATGGATACGCTGGACAAAAGGACGATTCATAAGCAAAATGGTGTGAAATTTGATTGCACAGTCAGAAAGGCAGGCGATTTAAAGCTTATGAATTCCTTCTTTCTAAATTTTTCCATTTAATATTCTGGGCCATGGTTGACCTCAGATAACTAAAACCACAGAAAGCAAAAACCTGGATGAGAGGGGCTACTGTAAACGAGTCTTCTCTTGTGTCTCTAAAATGTCTGGCAGTTGAAAGCAAAAATTATAACATTGTCTGAATTGTTTTTTCAAGGTATGTAGATATAACATTCAAGATAAATATAACATAAAGGAGAAGGAGTGAAGTGCCGTATGTAGTAATTAGCTTTCTGCATTCCATTTAAAGTGTTAAAATGTGATTTTAACTTGACTGTGAAAAGCTAAATGTGCACATTCTAGTCCCCAGAGCAGTCCTTAAAAAAACTGTACAAAGAGATAGAGTTTAAGAATGACAATAAATTAAAATGGAATATTTAAAATGTTCAAATAACAAGAAAGATGAAACAGGGAAACAGGTGAATAGAGAACAGGGAACAGCAGAAAACGATGAATGAAATCATGGTCTTAAATCCAAACGCACCAATAATTACACTGAATGTCAATCATCTAAGTACACCAATGAAAAGAGTGATTGTCAGAATAACTAAAAATGACCTAATTATATTCTACTTACAATAAATTGACTTCGAATGTAGTGATATAGGCAGTTAAAAGGTAAAAGGATGAGAAAAGACACACCATGCAAATTCTAACCAAAAGAAAGCATGGAAGTGGCATCAGCAAGGTTGTGGATCGGCAGCTCCAAGCACTTGCTACCCCAAGGAAGGCCTGGAAATCCAGGAGAAAGTGTAAGAACCAACGCTGGGAACTTCAGACTCAGGCTGCACACCTGTATCACCAGCTTTCCTGGTTCTCCAACTTGCAAATGGTGGGACTTCTCAACCTTCATAGTCACAGGAGCCAATTCCCATAATAAATCTCTCTCTCTAGATGTAGATTTAGATATGGATAGCTATCCTCCTGGTCATATTTCCCAGGATAACCCTAATACACATAAAAAGGATGGAAATTCTGACACACACTACAGCATGGATGAACCTTGAAGACATTGTGCTAACTGAAATAAACCAGACAAGAAAGACAAAAAGACAAATACTGTATGATTCCACTGAGATGAGGCACCTAAAGCAGTCAAATTAATAGTTATTGTTTGATAGGTACAGACTTACAGTTTTACAAGATGAGAAGAGCTGTGGAGATGAATATTGGTGATGGTTGCAAAACAATGGATGTATTTAAAACAACAAAACTGTGGTTAACATGGCAAATTTTATGTTATATGTATTTCACCAGTTTTTTAAATTAAAAATAAATATTTATAGAGTCAGCATCTTCAAATGCCTCACAAGTATTTCCAAGCTTTATCCTTGATTTCTTATCCTACCTGTGTCAAAAATCTTCACCTTCCCAAGATTTTTTATATCAAATGCTAATAAGAAGCCCCTAATCTCTGGCAAGCACCTGATTTTTTTGGAGTCAGGCTGAATAATAGTATATAGGACTCATTGAATCAAGGAATATGGGGTATGCAATTTTCTGTTCCCAGGCTATCTGTGCGAAACTCAGCAAACTTAGTAATAAATGAAATGATGTTAAAAAGCAATCTCTTTAAAAGTCTGAAGCAAGACAAAGATGCCTGATAGGTAGGCTTCTATTCAACATTGTCGAGACCCTTGCAATTGCCCTGAAATAAGAAAAAGCCATACAAAGTATGTTTCTGTGAAGGAAAAGACAAAATTGTCATGTATAGCTGTTATGGCAGTTTCATAAAGATTCTCCAAAACACATAGACAAACGGTCAAAGTTATTTAAAATTGTCAAGTTTGCTAGGTATAAAACAAATATGCAAAATTCAGTTGCATATCCATATACTAACAATAAACAGAAAACGTAATTTGTTTAAAATGTTGTTTATAAAGGAAACAATAAAATGAAGGGACAATCCACAAATGAGGATAAAATATTTACAAACCATATATCTGATAAGGGCTTAATACTCAAAAATATAACGAACTCAAACAACTCAACACCAAGAAAACAAACAACCTGATTTTAAAATGAGCAAAGGACATTAACAGACATTTCTCAAAAGAAGACACACAAGGCCAGGCACAGTGGCTCATGTCTGTAATCCCAGCACTTTGGGAGGGCAAGGCGGGTGTAGTACTTGAGCTCAGGAGTTCAAGACCAGTCTGGCCAACATCACGAAACCCTGTCTCTACTAAAAATACAAAAAGTAGCCGAGTGCTGTGGTGCATCTGTAATCCCAGCTATTCAGGAGGCTGAGGCAGGAGAATCACTTGAACCCAGGAGGTGGAGGTTGCAGTGAGCCAAGATTGCACCACTGCACTCCAGCATGAGCAACAGAGCAAGACTCTGTCTCAAAAAAAAAAAAAAAGACATACAAATAGCCAATGGAATACTTTTAAATACTCAATATTTTTAGTCATCAAGGAAATAAAAATTAAAACCACAATGAGGTATCACCTCAAGCTTTTTTGAATGGATATTATTTTAAAAAGATGAATGATAACAAGTGTTGGTGAGGATGTGTAGCAAGGGAACCCTTGTACACTGTTAGTGGGACTGTAAATTAGTACAGCCTCTATGGAGAAGAGAATGGAGGTTCCTCAAAAAACTGAAAACAGAACTATCATGTGATCCAGCAATCCCACCTCTGGGTATACAGTCGCCCCTCGACACATGATGGCATTATTCGGACAGAGCCCCATTGTACGTCAAGGAGCATACTAAACATGTATGTATCACTTCTGCACCACTGTAATGTTGAAAGATTGTAAGGCAAACCATTATAAGTCAGGAGCCATCTGTAGAGTCACAGGAATTAAAACCAGCACATCCAAGAGACATCTGCACTCCCGGGTTCATCCACAGCACCGTTCGCAGTAGCTGAAATGTGGAAGGAGCCTCAGCACCCGTCGACAGACGAATGGATAGAGAGAACATGGAGCACGTGCAGAATGGGACACTACTCAGCCTTTAAAAAGAAGGAAATTCTGTCATTCTCAAAAACACAGATGGATCTGGAGGACATTATGCTGCTTCGAATAAGCCAGGCACAGAAAGCCAAATCCTGCATGATCTCACTCACACGTGGAATCTTCAAAAGTCAGTCCCACAGAGAGACAGAGTGGAATGGTGGTTACCAGAGGCTGAGGGGTGAAGCGGGGAAGGAGAAGGATGGGGAAAAAGGGAATGCTGATCAAAGGGTCCAACATTTCAGTGAGGCAGGAGGCATGAGTTTTAGTGATCCACTGCACTGCACAGTGACCACAGTTAATAATAATGTATGTTTCAAAATTGCTAAAAGAACAGGCTTTTAGGATTCTCACAGTAAAAAAGAATGACGAGTTGGTGAGGTGGTGGAGATGCTAATTAGCTTGATTGAGTCTTTCTACAAAGTATACGTAGATCAAACCATCACGTTGTACCCCATAAATATACGCAATTATTATCTGCCAATTAAAAATAGATTAAAAAAAATAAGTCTGGGAATGGTGGCTCACACTTATCACTGCAGCACTTTGGCAGGCCCAAGAGGGAGCATTATTTGAGGCCAGGAGTTCGAAATCAGCCTGGGCAACATAGTGAGACCCTGTCTCAATAATAATAATAATAATAAGCCTGGTGTGGTGGTGCACACCTATAGTTCTAGCTACTTGGGAGGCTGAGGCGGGAGGATCACTTGAGCCCATGAGTTTGAGAGTTCAAGGCTGCAGTGAGCTATTATCATGCCACTGCACTCTAGTCTGGATGACAGAGCAACAATCTGTCTTTAAAACTAAATACACGAACAAATTGAAAATACATTAGAAATGTGAAGATGAAAGTTTTAGAGAAAAAAAGGTACACCTCAAAAATATCTTGCTTTCCCTTTTTTACCTAATTCAAAAGTAAAGGCATTGCAAATGTGCAGGGTGGTAACTGCCAGGGCACAAGCAACTGTCACTTCTGGGAATTGCTGTTCCTTCATCATAACATCAAACAAAATTTTGATACTAAAATTTTAGTAACAAAATTGAAATATTTTGCATAAAAATTCTAATAAAAGTTAACATTTATTCTTGTGTTTCAGACTTTTTTTAGTTTTCTGATATTTGATCTTGGTCACAGCTCTGGCCAAACATCTATTTAACCCCCTGGCCATTTGGTATTTAGCAAAAAATGAAAGAGAGTATGGAGATGTACCTCTGGCAACTCTGAATATACCTAACAAATTATTTGCAAGACCAGCACAGAGAAAAATTTGAAACTTTTTGAAGACCACTAAAGGATACTCTAAAATAGCTATACGCCTCCATGCTGGGAAGATTGAAGACCACGAACATGCTATTTTCTCCCCAATTGATATATGGACTCAGGGTGATTTCAATCAAAATCACAAAAGGGATTGTGTGAAATTGGATGAATTCTAAAATTCCTGTTGAAAGGCAAAGAACCAAGAGTAGCCAAGACACTCCTGCAGGAGAGGACGGTGGGGATCTGCCCAATATCTAGGTTTTTATAAGGACCAGCTAGTGTGGTGTTGGTTCAGGACAGACCCAGGGGACAGAAAGAGCCCAGGAGTAGACCCAGACATATTTGTAAATTTAAATGTTTGTAATTTATATAAATAAATATCTGATAGGATAAAAAATGTGAAATCATCTGAGTAATAAAAAATACAGAAATGTAACTAGCATATTAAAGAATACAGCCCCCCGGCCGGGCGTGGTGGCTCACGCCTGTAATCCCAGCACTTTGGGAGGCCAAGCAGGCGGACCACGAGGTCGGGAGATCGAGACCATCCTGGCTAACACGGTGAAACCTGTCTCTACTAAAAATACAAATATTAGCTGGGTGTAGTGGCGGGCGCCTGTAGTCCCAGCTACTCAGGAGGCTGAGGCAGGAGAACGGAGTGAACCCGGGAGGCGGAGCTTGCAGTGAGCCGAGATCTTGCCACTGCACTCCAGCCTGGGTGACAGAGAGACCTCGTCTCAAAAAGTAATTAAAATAAAATAAAAATAAAAAGAATACAGCCCCCCAAAAGAGAAGACTTCTCAGTATTAGCCATTTACCTTATTTCACCTCTCACATAGTAAGGATTTATTTCCCCTTCTGTGACGACTATCCCACAAGTAAAATTCTCCCTTTCATGACTCTGGGAGTCCTAGTAACCGCCTGTTACCAAAATATTGCACCACACAGGGTGGGTGATCTTCGCTTTGCATTTTAAGTGAACACATTGCTGGCAGCATTCTGAATTTGTGTGGCCGACCTTCGCCACGGCGTAGTGGCAGGTTTTACAGCTCAAGCCAGGCAAAATGGTCCTTTCTAAAAAATGAGAGAAAAACTGACCAGCAAATCAATCAAAGCTTTAATTAGCTGAAAAATTAATTAAAAGGTGACATTTGTGAGAGTCCAGAGTTAATTGTTTTGGTCTGTGACTTTTTTTTTTTTTTTTTAAACAACTCTTCCCACTCTGGCGTCCACTCTGTGTGTCTTCGGTTAATCCCAGCCAGTCAGGTGCCCACCTACACGTTGCTGTTGCCCTCCAGACAGCCACGCGTTCCTCTGTCTTCTCTCAGTGAGATCCTAAACTCCTCAAACACGCAGACCATGGCCTCTATCTCCTTTATGTACACTGCAACGTCTGGCATGGTTGAGGAGTGGAACTGACTCTGCAGAGAAGTTTTGCAAAACAATTAGGGTAAGAAAGAAGTGGGAAGGATGGTAGATGAAGGGGTTCATGAGTAAAGAGCTCAAAGAGATGGTCTCAGACTTTAGTGATGTGGAAACTGATAAAAGGAAAATCAGATTGTAAAATAGTATGTACAACATCATCTTATTTTTATTAAAAAAAAAAAAAACGGTACAGGGGAGAGGGGCTCCAAGAGGGATAACTGGAGGCATTAGTTACTTATTAGTTACTTGCCTCCTTCACTGAGAAGAAGCAAAATAGTAAATCATCACGTTCTGAGTAGATTGTCCAAGAGGGACGCTGGAATTCAACAGAAAAGTGGCAGGACACTCCTACACCAAGGAAGACAGGGGAGAAAGGACTGTGGGGCTGGGACAGGCTCCCAGGGCAGGAAAAGGGTAAGGGAGAGAGGAAGGGAGGGGGCAAGGCCGCTGCTGCTCCAGGAATGTGGGGGCTGGGACAGACCCCCCCAGTGCAGGGAAAGGGTAAAGGAGGGACCCTCAGCAGCCTACATTCCCACCGCGGACTCCTGCAGTCTCAGCCGTGAGAGCCCCTTTGACCACGCAGGTCCTGACTTAACAGGGTGCTGCCAGGAGGTTGTGCAGTGGCACTGCCTGAGGGAGGGAGTCTCGGGGTCCCACATGCTCCCTGAGACCTAAGCGGCTACAGCAAGGCACCATGCTGGAGTCCCGCCCCCAATGTACTGAGGCAGTGTCCTGGGGCTCAGTGGTGCCAGGCTGAGGCATGAGTGAGGCCCGGGCTGCCACAGCTTGGGCTAAGGTGCAGGTGCTGCCAGGGCTGAGGCTGTACATGGCACGCGCATTCTCCACCCACCTGCCTAGGCTTCCACCATTGACGGGGAGCCTGCTCTCCCCAGTGGAAGGCCACAGCATGGTCACCACTGTCCCCCACCCAAGCATTCCGCGGGGGGCCTGGGGATGACCCTGCCCCAGCCTACCATAGCTGCCACCTGCACACATCACTGGGGGGCCTGAACACAAGCCTGCCTGGCCGTCCGAGCCCTCATGCAGTCTGGGTGCCAGGCGATTGCCCATCCCAGTCCATCACTTTCAGCACCTGAATACTTCTCCTGGGCCCTGAGGTTGGGCGCACCCACTCTGCTGCTACTACCACAGCTGGAACCTACCTGCATGTATCACCTGCGGGCGTAGACACTGGCCTGCCCAGCCCATTGCAGCCACCACCAGCACCAGCATGCACTGCTTGGGACCCAGAGGGCTGTCCTGCCACTGTCATCACCCATGAACCACCCACTCACGTGGCCCACCACTACCACTACTGGCATCCAAGTAAGCTACCTGGAAGCCCCAAAATTGCCCACCTGGACCTGCCACAACCAGTGCCAGGATATGCCACCTTGGGGCCCAAGGACAGGCATGCTCATTCCTCCACTGCCACCACTGGGGCCTGAAGACTGGCCCCACTGGGATTCCAGCCCCCAGCAAAGCGTCACCACAGCCTCCACTAATAACCACACCCTAAGCCACAAAGGAAATCACAGACACCACTGACACTGTTTACAACTAAAGAGGAAATATGGAGACGACACTACTGCATGCACCCAGAGTCAAAGCCAAAGGGCCCTATCCAACCAGCACCATCGACACATTTCAGGAAAAATCCTCCCCTATGAAAGCAAACTCAAAGAATTGGAAGAAGTGACTATTACAGCAGATTTGCAGATATCAACATAAGGAAACATGAAACAGAATAAAGGAAGGAAATATGACACCTCCAAAGGAACATAATAATTCTCCAGCAATAGACCCCAACAAAAAACAAATTTACAAAATCCCGGAAAAAGAATTTAAAATATAGATTTTTAAAGTGGCTCAGTGAGATACAAGAGAATAATGAAAAACAATGCAAAGAAATCAGAAAAATAATTCAGCACATGAATGAGAAATTTACCAAAGAAATAACATCATGAAAAAGAACCAAACAGAAATTATGCAAGTAAAGAATTTACTGAATGAAATACAAAACACATTTGAAAGCTTCAGCAATGAACTAGACAGAGCAGTAGAATCTCAGAACTTGGAGACAAATCTTTTGAAATAACCCAGTCAGACAAAAATAAAGAAAAAAGAATTTAAAAGAATGAGCAGAGCTTTTGTGACATATGGGACACATTAAATGACCAAATATTTATCAGTATCCCAGAGGCAAAGAGAGAACAAAAGGTTTAGAAAATCTATTTAATGAAATAATAAATGAAAATTTCCCAAGCCTAGCAAGAGTGTAGAAATCCAGATATAGGAGGCTCAGAGATCCCCAAACAGATATAATGCAAAAAGATCTTCTCCATGGCACATTATAGTCAAATTGTTCGAAGACAAAGTAAAAATTCTAAAAGAGCAAGAGAATAGAATCTAGTCATCTACAAAGGAACGCCTAGCAAACTAACAATGGGTTTCTCAGTAGAAACCTTACAGGCCACGAGAGAGTAAGATTCTATATTCATATTCAAAGGACTGAAAGAAAAAAAAGCCCTGCTATATAAGAATAGTATACCCAGCAAAATTATCCTCAATAAGTAAAAGAGAAATAAAGTCTTTCCTAGATAAACACTGGGGGAATTCATCACCACTAGAATGGCCCTACAAGAAATGCTCAAGGGAGTCCTACCTAGAAGTGAAAAGAGGACATTTACCATCATAAAAACACAGGAAAATATAAGATTTACCAGCAAAGCAAACACATAAACGAGGAAGAGAAAAAACGCAAATGGTACTACCAAACCACAACCCATAAAACCCACCAAACCACAACCCATAAAACCCACCAAACCACAACAACCCATAAAACCCACCAAACC
>NW_012104242.1:779805-795461 GCF_000951045.1 Mandrillus leucophaeus
CAACCCATAAAACCCACCAAACCACAACCCATAAAACCCACCAAACCACAACAACCCATAAGATAAAAAGAAAGGAAAAATGAATACCAACCAGAAAACAACTAACAATATGACAGGAACAAAACCTCACAAATCAATAATAACCTTGAACGTAAATGGATTAAATTCTCCACTTGAAAGGCATAGACTGGTTGAATGGATTAAAAAGCATGATCCAACTATATGCTGCTTATAAGAAATGCACTTTACAGGTAATGCACATATAGACTGCAGTTTAAACAAATAGACTAAAAGTCAAGGAATGTAAAAGATATTCCATGCAAACAAAACCCAAAACAAGCAGAAATAACTACACTTATGTCAGACAAAACAGAAGACTTTAAGTCAAAAACAGTAAAAAAGGGCAAAGAAGGTCATTATATAACAATAAAAAAATCAATCCAGCAAGATGATATAGTAAGGCTAAATATATATGCACTCAACACTGGAGCACCCAAATTTATAAAGCGAATACTACTAGATCTAAAGAGAGAGACTCCAATACAATAATAGTGGGGGACTTCAACACCTTACTCAGCATTAGGCAGACCCTCTAGACAGAGAGTCAACAAAGAAGCATTGGATTTAAACTGGACTTGAGACCAAACGGGACCCAAGAGATATCTGCAAAACATTTTATTTGACAACTGCAGAATACACGTTCTTCTCATCTGCACATGGAACGTTTTCCAGGACAGACCATATGTTAGGTCACAAAATAAGTCTCAGTGAATTATTTAAAAAATGAAAATCATATCAAGTATTTTCTCAGACCAGAAATGGAATAAAATTAAAACTCAATACCAAGAGGAAGCTTAGAAACTGTAAAGATACAGAGAAATTAAACAACATGCTCCTGAATGACCACTGGGCCAATAAAGAAGTTAAGATGGACATTCAAAAAATTTATTGAAACTAATGGAAATGGAAATATAACCTACCCAATTCTATGGGATACAGCAAAATCAGTACTCACGGAAGTTCACAGCAATAAACTCCGACTTTAGAAAAGTAGAAAGATTTCAAATAAACAACCTAACAATGAACTGCAAGCAATTAGAAAGGTGAAAACATTCCAAACCCCAAATTAGCAGAAGGAAAAATAATAAAGATCAGAACAGAACTTTACAAAATAGAGATGAAGAAATAATATTAAGGATAAATGAAATGAAAAGTTGTTTATTCAAAAAGATAAACAAAATTGATATACCACTAGCTAGACTAACCAAAAAAAGACAGAAGACCCAAGTAAACAAAATCAGAAATGAAAAAGGAGACGTTACAACTGATATACCACAGATATACAAAAGATCAGACTTTTGTGAACAACTATATTAACAAACTGAAAAATCTAGAAGAAATGAATAAATTCCTGGACACGTACAACCTATGAAGGTTGAATCAGGAAGAAACAGAAAACTTTAACAGACCAATAATGAGTAGCGAGATTGAATCAGTAATAAAAGGTCTACCAACAAAGAAAAGCTCAGGACCAGATGGATTCACTGTCAAATCTACCAAATGCATAAAGAAGAACTAGTACCAATACTCCTCAAATGATTCCAAAACATTGAAGAGGAGGGAATTCTCCCTAACTTATTCTACAAGGCCAGCATTATCCTGGTAACAAAACCAGACAAGGACTCAATTAAAAAAAGAAAACTATAGGCCAATATCCCTGATGAACATAGATGTAAAAATCCTCCACAAAATACTATCAAACTGAATTCATCAGTACATCAAAAAGATTATACACTATGATCAAGTAGGATTTAACCCAGGGATGCAAGGATGGTTCAACATACACAAGTCAGTAAATGTGATACATCAAATCAAAAGAATGAAAGACAAAAAAAAATTAAAAAACACATGATCATCTCAATAGATGCAGAAAGAGCATTTGATAAAATTCAATATTCCTTTATAAGAAAAACTGTCAACAAATTAGGCATAGAAGGGACATATCTCAAAATTAAAAGGCCATATATGACCAGCCCACAGCTAACATCATACTGAATGGGAAAAAATGAAAGCCTTTCCTCTAGAACTGGAACAAGACAAGGATGCCCACTTTCATCACTCCTATTCAACATAGTACTGGAATTCCAACCAGAGCAATCAGGCAAGAGAATGAAATAAAAGATATCCAAATTGAGTGGCCAGGCATGGTGGCTCATGCCTGTAATCCCAGCACTTTGGGAGGCAGAGGTGGTGGGTGGATCACTTGAGGTCAGGAGTTTGAGATCAGCCTGGCCAACATAGTGAAACCCCATCTCTACTAAAAATACAATAATTAGCCAGGCGTGGTGGCATGTGCCTGTAATCCCAGCTACTTAGGGGACTGAGGCAGGAAAATCACTTGAACCCAGGCAGCAGAGGCTGCAGTGAACCGAGATCACTCCACTGCACTCTAGCCTGGGCGACAGAGCAAGACTCTGTCTTTAAAAAAAAAAAAAAAAAAAAAAAAATCCAAATTGGAAAGGAGGAAATCAAATTGCCCCTTTTTGCAGATGACATGACCTCATATCTAGAAAAACCAAGAGACTCCACCAAAAAACTCTTAGAAGTGATAAACCAATGAAGTTAAGTTGTAGCATACAAAAATCAGTGGCATTTCTTTTCTTTTCTTTTCTTTTCTTTTTTTTTTTTTGAGACAGAGTCTCACTCTGTTGCCCAGGCTGGAGTGCAGTGGCACTATGTTGGCTCACTGCAAGCTTCGCCTCTCGGGTTCACGCCATTCTCCTGCCTCAGCCTCCCGGGTAGCTGGGACTACCGGCACCCATCACCTCGCTGGGCTAATTTTTTGTATCTTTAGTAGACACGGAGTTTCACCGTGTTAGCCAGGATGGTCTTGATCTCCTGACCTCTTGATCGGCCTACCTTGGCCTCCCAAAGTGCTAGGATTACAGGCGTGAGCCACCGTGCCCGGCCTCAGTGGCATTTCTATACACCAATAACGATATAGTCAAACAAGAAATCCAGAAGGCAATCCCATTATGATAGCTACAAAAAATAATAAAATACCTAGCAATAAATTTAATCAAGGAGGTAAAAGATCTCTCCAAGGAAAACTACTAAATACTGGTGAAAGAAATTGAAGAAGACACAAAAATTGGAAAGCCATCCCATGCACATGAATTGAAAGAATATCATTAAAATAACCATGATTCCCTAATCTACAGATTCCATGTAATCCCTATCAAAATACCAGTATCATTTTTCACAGAAATAGAAAAAGCAATCCTAAAATTTATATGAAACCAAAAAAGATCCAGAATTGCCAAAGTAATCCTAGCAAAAGGAGCAAAGTTGGAGGCATCACATTACCTGACTTCAAAATATATTACAAGGATATAGTAACCAAAACAGGATGGTATTGGTATAAAAGTAGATATGTAGACCAATGGAACAGAATAGAGAGCCCAGAAATAAACGCACCTATTTACAACCAACTGATCTTTGACAACGTCATCAAGAAGATACACTGGGCAAAGGATACCATCTTCAATAAATGGTCCTGGGAAAACTGGATGACCATATGAAGAACAACACTGGACCTTTATCTCTCACCATATACAAAAATCAACTCAAGATAAATCAAAGACTTAAACATAAGATCTGAAACTATAAAACTACCAGAAGAAAACATAGGGGAAACACTTTAGGACATTGATCTAGGCACAGATTTTATGGTGAAGACCTTAAAAGCACAGGCAACAAAAACAAAAATAGACAAATAGGACTACATTAAATAAAAAGCTTCTGCACAGCAAAGGAAACAATCAAGAGTGAAGAGACAACCAGTTGAATGGGAGAAAATATTAGCAAATTACTCATCCAACAGGGACTGACATCCAGAATATACAAGGAAGGAATTCAAACAACTCAACAGTAAAAACACAAATAATCCCATTAAAAAAAAATAAATGGTCAAAGGAGAATAGACCTTTCTCAAAAGAAGACACACAAATGTCCAACACACATATAAAAAATGCTCCACATCACTTACCACCAGGGAAATGCAGATCAAACTCACAATGAGATATCATCTTACCTCACTTATAATGGCTATTACTAAAAAGAAAAAAACAATAACAGATGTTGGTGAGTATACGGAGAAAGGGGAACTCTTATACACTGTTGGTGGGAATGTAAGTTCCCACCAACAGGAGATTTCTAAAACACCTAAAAATAGAACCACCGTAAGATCCAGCAATCCCACTACTGGGAATTTATCCAAAGTGGAAAAAAATCAAAGGGATACATGGCACTCGCAGGTTTACTGCAGCACTATTCACACTAGCAAAGACATGGAACCAGTCTAAGTGTTCATCAACAGATGAATGGATAAAGAAAATGTGATACACACACACACACACACACACACACACATATCATGGAATACTATTTGTCCATAAAAAAGAATGAAATCATGTCATTTGCAGCAACACAATGAAACCGAAGTTCATTGTGTTAAGTAAAATAAGCCAAGCACAAAAAGACAAACATCACAAGTTCTCATATGTGGAAACTAAAAAAGTTAATCATACTAAGGGGACAGTGCAAATGCACAATTAGAAAACATAAGGTCTAATGTTTGATAGCCGAGTAGGGAGACTATAGTTAATAATTATGCATTGTGTTTTTTAAATAGCTAGAGGACCTCAGATATACCCAACATATAGAAATGATAAATACTCAAGTGACTAATACCCTAAGTATCCCGACTTGATCATTACACAGGCACATATACTCATAATATCCCGACTTGATCATTACAGATGCATATATACTCATAGTGTCCTAACTTGATCATTACACATGCACATATACTCATAGTATCCCGACTTGATCATTACACAGGCACATATACTCATAGGGACCCCACCGGAAAGTTCTATGAGTGTAACAAAATTTTACATGTACCCAATAAATAGGTATCAAAAAGAATTTTAAAAATTAAAAAACCAGTGTATGTATATATACACATTGACACACATACACATATACTCATAGGGACTCAACCAGAAAGATATACACCAAACGGTTATTTTTGTGTGTGTGTGTTGTGTGATTTTTATTTTCTTTTTTTATGTCTATATGTGATTTCTACATGTTCTAAAATGAAAACATATTTTCATAATTAAGAAAAAGACCATCATTAAGCATAAAACCAAGGCTTCTACTTCTAGCTAAAACAGCCAGAAAATTAGGCAACATGTATTTAACAATCTATCTGCAAAATAACCCCAGTACATAACACTGTTACAGGCACTGAACAGTAGATGGTGCAGGACTGTGATCCTTAGGAAGTGGGGAACAGCAGAGATGTGAGTCCTCCAAGCAGCCTAGATTGACTCCTGAAGGCCAATTGTGATCTTGGCAAAGGTAGGGAAAACAAGGCCAGGTGGCCTTGTTCATTGAGTAGAGGAGTCAGAGTACTGGAGAGGAGAAAATCACTCAGGCAAAGAGCTCAGAAAGATTCATAAGGGTTCGCCTGAGTCTTCAGCTGGAAACCATTTGCTCATGACCAAGGCAAAACTCCTTAGATTGCAAACAGCACATTCCAGGGAAAGAAAAGGCACTGAGGAGCTATAAGGGAAGCAACGTCCAGAGCTCTCAGGTGAGGAATCATTTACGTCCTCTATGGCTAGGAGGGAGAGACTGTGTTGAGTCCATCGGCCATCAGTAAACTGCCTTAGTAGTGAGCCTAAATGAGCGCTATGGGAAAGACTAACTTAGACTTGCCTTAAAACAGCTTAAAAACAAGACTTGAAAGGATCAAGCAGGACTGAAAATAACTTCAATAGTTTTTAAAGAAATACAAGAAAATCAAGAGTTTGAAAATCTAAAATTCACATTGACTGGCATCTAAAGCAAAATTACCAGACATGCAACAAAGCGAGAAGATGTGAAGCCTAATCAGTCAATAGAAGCAGACCTAGAAGTGACAGAGATTATGGAGTTATCACACAAAGACTTAAAATAGTTATTAAAAACGTGTTCAATAATCTCAAGAATATAATGAGGAGGGAAAATGCAGGATATAAAAGATAGAAAAAGAACTAAATTTCCAGAGATGAAAATTGCAATAGCTGAAACAAAAATTCTATTAAATGGTATTAACAGCTAATTAGACATTGATGAAGAAAAGATCAGTGAACTTGAATTCACAGCAAAATAATCTATCCAAAATAAAGCACAGAGAGAAAAACACTGAAAAACTGAGCAGAGGCCTCATACACCAAAGGCTACATCACGTGGTCTAAATGTGTGTAACTGGAAGCCTAGCATGGGGATGGGGCAAAAAGAAATTTAATGGTGCAATTTTCTAAATTCAAAAAAAAGTGTATAAACCTAGGACCCAAAAACTCAATGAACCCTCAAGGATAAATACAAAGAAAACCATGCCAGGACATATTATAATGAAAATACTCAAAACTCGTAATAAAAATCCAAAATCTTAAAAGTAGCCAAAGGGCTGGAAATGATGGCTCATGCCTGCACTTTGGGAGGCCAAGGTGGGTGGATCACTTGAGGTCAGGAGTTCGAGACCAGCCTGGCCAACATGGCAAAACCCCATCTCTATTAAAAATACAAAACTTAGCCAGGTGTGGTGGTGCACACCTGTAATCCCAGCTACTCGGGAGGCTGAGGCAAGAGAATTGCTTGAACCCAGGGGTGGAGGTTTCAGTGAGCCGAGATTGCACCACTGCACTGCAGCCTTAAGTCTCACTTAAGACAGAGTCGGACTCTGCCTAAAAAAAAAAAAAAGTAGCCAAAGAATGAAGACACAGAAGACACAAATTAAAATGCAAACTTCTGCACTTTGAGTTTCCATAAAGAAAATGAAAAAGCAAGCCCCAAACTGGGAGAAAATTTCTGACACAGGACTCGTACCTGGAACACATAAACAACTCTTACAACTTAGTAATAAGGCAAACAACTCATTTTTTTTAATGGGAAAATATTTGGACACTTCATAAAATATGCAAATTGCCAAAAAACCAGAAAATATGGTTAACATTATGCAGATTAATCCCATGCAAATGAAAACCACAATGAGAGACTACTGTATACTCCTAAAGGCTACGGTTTAAAAGACTGACATCGCCAACTGCTGGTGAGTACGTGGAGCAACCAGAACGCATGTATATCGTTGAGCCCTTTCGTTTAAATCAGTAAATATAACAGCAACTGATACTCAATCCTGGATTGAACAACGTGTGCGAGACTCGGTGAACTGGGAGAGCAGGTCATTAACGGAATCCACACAACAAATGGAACATTTCATTGTAAGAAAAAAGGATGGCCAGGCGCCGTGACTCACGCTGGTAATTCCAGCACTTTGGGAGGCTGAGGCGGGTGGATCACCTGAGGTCAGGAGTTCGAGACCAGCCCAGCCAACATGGCACAACCCCTGTCTCTACTAAAAATACAAAAATTAGCTGGGCGTGGTGGTGCACACCTGTAGTCCCAGCAACTTGGGAGGCTGAGGCACGAGAATCACTTGAACCCCAGAGGCAGAGGTTGCAGTGAGCCAAGATCACACCACTGCACTCCAGCCTGGGTGACAGAGCAAGGCTCCATCTCAAAAAACAGACACAGCTACAGACAGAATGTTTGTGTCTCCCCAAAATGCATACACTGAAATCCTGAGAGGATGGTGTTCGAAGGTGGGTCCTTTGGGAAGAGATTAGGTCACGAGGGTGCAGCCCCTGTAAATGGGATTAGTGCCCTATAAAGGAGGCCCCAGAGAGCTCTCTCCCCTTTCACCATGTGAGGACGCGCAAGGCAGGAGAGCTGTTGTCTACAAACCAGGAAGCGGGTCCCCACCAGACACTGATTCTGCCGGTGCCTTGGCTGCCAGCCTTCAACATTGTGAGTGTTGTTTACAAGGCACCCAGTCTATGACAGTGGCCTGAATGGACTCACACAAAGATGTAAATATAAAATTTTTAAAGTAAAAACCCTAGAATGTTAAGTGTGGGTTGGAAATAGTATCACATTTTTCCCTAACTCTGGCCAATGAACGGCCTGGAGGCAGTGAGAGGGCAGAGGTGCCCACCCCACACTCAGGCTCCAGTTGCTGGACACCAACCCCTCAGCAGAAGCCGGGGCTCAGAGGAGGTCAGGGAGGATGGCCGGTCCAGGATAGGGGCAGGGGAGATGCAAGATGAGCCCAAGGACACCTTTGTGTCCTGAAAATCAAAGAAGCTGCAAAGACCAGCTAGACTAAGAACAGAGGCACCTCTGGAAAGTGAGCTCCGCAGCCAGTGATGGGAAGGCTTAAGGTCAAAAGGAATCATGACTGTATTGACGAGACATAATCTAACGAAACATGTGTTCATGCCATTAGTTTAAAACTAAAAAGCAAATCACAAAGAATAAGACAAAAAATCTTATTTGTTACCATTGGAGGTAAGTTGGACACCAATTTATTATACTCAGAAAATTGGCAATGAAAAGGGAAAATGTTAAAACTTCCTTTCTGAACAATCCTAATTTAATATTAAGGGAATATTCTTTTTAAAGAGGAATTCCAGCTAATAAATACAGACAGACTGGAGAGCTAGAGCATCACCGGTTTGCAACCCCCAGTGAAAAAACGGATCTGTGCAAACATCATCAGCGTGGAGTCACGACACGAACACCCGGACGGGAGCTGCAAGGGGCCCTGTAACAGGAGCGTGTTGCCGCTGATCAGCCTTAGAGTCGCCGCTGACGCTGGCCGACGTCTGTGAGTCCTCGTGTGAGAGGAGGTCAAGTATCCTGCGCTGCCTGTGAAATATTCCTGCTCCTCTACACTGCACTGGCATCTGATCAAACCTTCCCGGCTGCCGTTCAGCTTGGAGGAGACCGGGGCGTGTAGAAGCCAGCCCCACAGCACCACACAGCCCCGTGTTAGCTAGCTGTGGACACAGCCATGCTGCATAACGAATGACGCTGAAATGGATTATGGGCTCTCACACCCGCTGGAGTGGGGAGGCCCCACAGCTCTGTGGCTGTCTCGGTTTTGACCCGAGCTGTGCAAGGGCCACAGAGGAAAGCTCCCGGAGAGGGAGGCACCTCCTCCCACCCTAGGTCAATACGAGTCACTGTCCAACCAGCCGTGCCGGGACAGGAAACCTGCTTCTCCTACAGAGCCTGAGGGCAGGGAGAGAACTGTTTGCTTACAAACATCCTACATACCTCATCCGTAGATAAACCCAGAAGGTGGAACATTCCGCAGGACCATTGACCCAGTTTCTTCAAGTCAAAGACAAGAAAAAAACTGTGGAACGGAGAGACGGCTCCGAGACTTCAGAATTATGTCCTTTACGGGGACATGGATGAAGCTGGATACCATTATCCTCAGCCAACCAATGCAGGAACAGAAAACCAAACACCACATGCCTCACTTACAAGTGGGAGTGGAACAATGAGAACACGTGGACACAGGGAGGGGAACACAACACTCCGGGGCCAATGGGAGGGGTGGGCTGGGAGGAGGGAGAGCCTCAGGATCAGTAGCTAATACACGTGGGGTTTCATACCCAGGTGATGGTTGTTGGGTGTGGCAAACCCTCATGACACACGTTTACCTAGGCTGCACGTCCTGCACAGGGATCCTGGAACTTAATAAAATAAATTTAAAGAGACTTCAGAGACAACACCAGACCACACAGCTCTTGATGGGGTCTTGATGGGAACACGCAAACACACGAATTTCCCCAGTTCTGAAGCAAGTAGGGAAATTCCTCTATGGACTGGGTTTTCTGTCATGCCAGAGACCAATCAAACCTTCACCTCTGACGGTTTTCAAAATAATGATGAAGGCATCATTTGCAATGTGCATTTAAAACAGCCGCCTGGCCTTGCTTGGCTGCTATGGAAGCTGTCAGCTGCAAAGGGAAGGTGCCTGGGAGATGGGGAAATGGAGGAGGGGCTGCCCCAGGACCCCAGCCAGCCTCCTACCCCTCCCTGCAGCTGCTGCCCAGGGGCTGGGCTGCTTGCTGGAGAGGGAGGTCACAGAGCCCCACACGGCTCACCTGCTCACCGCCTGCAGGCCAAGGCCACCATCAGACTCCACCTCGCTCCCTGTTGGGGCTGCCTGGGGCAAGGGGGTGGGCTGGGGCTTGGCCTCTGCCACGCCTCCAGAGCAGGGCTTCCCTGGCCCACCTGTGCGCAGATGGGTTGCAGGTGAGGACGGTCAGAGAGTGGAAATGGCCCTAAGGCCCCACAGGTGTGACTGGGAGAGAAGCGGACAGCCAGGCCTGGGGGCCCTGGGGGTGGCAGACGCTGGGACCAGCTCACTGTGCAGACTGGGGCTGAAAAGGGGCTGGGTCCACGCCAGGCTGTCAGCATAAAACACATCAGCTTTCCAAAACTTTGCAGCAAACCCCCCACAAAACACTTCATTAATGATTTGTATACTGGTTACATGTTGAAATGATAATATTACGAATATAGTTGTTTAAAATATTTTATCGGAATTTCATCTGCTTCTTTTACTTCTTAACCAAGGCTACTAGGATCGAAAATTACATGGGTGTCTTCTTGTTCTGTTTGTCCTGGGTGGTGGTGGCCGGATGGGAGGACGATGTCAGGCGGGGGTCACCGGGACCCCGGCTCCACGCCATTCATGGAACGGTGACTCAGCGGTGGGGCGAGGTGAGGACACCCCTCGAATTCGGGCAGGCACTCGAGGCGGGACCATCCTGCTGTGGGTGACGCGGTCTCTGAAAAGATCCTGACAAGGTGGAAAGACTGACTCTGCCAAGATTTATTTATTTATTTATTTTTGAGACGGGGTTTCACTCTTGTTGCCCAGGCTCGAGTGCAATGGTGCAATCTTGGCTCACTGTAACCTCCGCTTCCTGGGTTCAAGCGATTCTCCTGCCTCAGCCTCCTGAGTAGCTGAGGTTACAGGCACCTGCCACCACGCCTGGCTAATTATGGATTTTTAGTAGAGATGGGCTTTTGCCATGTTGGTCAGACTGATCTCGAATTCCTGACCTCAGGTGATCTGCCCACCCCGGCCTCCCAAAGTGCTGGGATTAGAGGTATGAGCCACTAAGCCCAGCCTGGTGAGATTTCATTTTATTGTCTGTATAAGTTTTTGCACTGAACTAATCCCAGATTCACTAATGTGGGGAGGAAGACATGGCTCCTAGGGGCAGACGCAACCCCCAGGGCTCTTGGAGGGAGATGGTGTGGAATCCAGAGTCCGGTGACTTTGGCAGTAACTGAAATGGGATATTTAATATTCATGCATTTATTTCACAAATGATGCCAGTGCACCTGTGTGTGCCTGGGCCCCGGGAGTGGCCAGCCTTGCCCTGGAACACAAATGACTCACAGAGAGGGACGGGTCACTCAGAGAATAAGCCAGGAGCTGATGCGGGAGGAGACGGGTCAGAGGTGTTCCCTCGCAGGAAAACCCAGGCCCCCCAGAACCTCCTAGAGCGCCCCGAGATCTTCGGGTTTGTTCTGAGAGTGGCAGGCCCTGCTGGGGAGGGGCGACGGGCCATGCCCGGGAGAGGGGCAGCGGGCCCCGCTGGGGAGAGGGGTGGCGGGCCTCACTGGGGAGAGGGGCGGCGGGCCCCGCTGGGGAGAGGGGCGGCGGGCCTCACTGGGGCAGGTGGGCAGGGACATGATGGGGTCACGCGCTTTGCAGGGAAACCAGCGTCTGGCTGCTGCAGGGGTGCAGGAGGTGAGAGGGCAGGGGCCGGGGCCAGGCGGGTGGCGGTGTGTTGAGAAGCTGGGTACACGTGCTCCAGACGATGGCCGTGTCCCTGTGCCCCCAAGGCAGGAGGCCTGAGGTCGAGGTGGCTGCAAGGTGTGCCCTGGTGATTCAGGGACATTCTTGGATGGACAAAGGTTGGCTGCAGCCCTGAGTTTCAGAAAACTGCTTTTTCCCCCAACTGCAGTTACTCATTTTAGAAAGTAGAGCCGGGACTGCCGGGCAGCATCAGCACTGAAAATACCAGGTATTAAAGATGGAGTTTTAAAAACGAGTGAATGGAGGTGCACCCCGGAAATGCAAGTGTAGATATCACCCTCAGCAGGCAGGGGTCGTTTTGCCCGAATAGGGGGCAGCTGCCCACCAGCTCAGGGAGGAGGGTCGGTGGCGAGGCCCAGCCCTGCGCAGGACCAGGCTCCACACTTCCCCGGGCCGGCAAATCGAATCACTCGAGAGCTCACCCAAGTTCAGGTTCGTCTTTGGGGGCTCGTGGTGGGGCTGAGATGCTGGAGGTGTCCTGAGAAACGAGGCTGGAGGCTGCAGCCAAGGTTTGCTGAAGAGCGAAGGGGCTGGAAGTTTTGCATAATACTGATGATTATTTTTTCCCCTCAAGATGCTTTTGTGTCCTGGGGCAAACCCTGGGCACAGGCCCTAATTCTGGCCCTGACTGGAGGTTGGGAGTAGAGTTTTTAACACTGAAGGTCTTTCCGATAGGTTTGCCGAGCTTTCCACGCGTCTGTGATGCCCGACCTCGGCCCCTGTGTCCAGCGTGAGGGCTGGTGGCTGCTGAGATGGATCGCACGCTGGGTTTAGAGGCGCCAGTCGCTGGCAGCATTGGTGCCACAAACCCTCCTGAGATATTATTGGAAAAGAGTCTTGGTGCGCCTGCCTGGCACAGAGAAGCCTCCAGAGAAATGTCAGATGAGTCATGAGTCTCAGAGGGGGCGGGCAGCCCGGGAGGAAGCAAGGAGCCGAAACCAGGAGGGAGCCAGCAGGAAGGCGGGGGCGGGCGGGCACCGGGGTCAGTGCGGCAAAGGTCTGGGGGCACCGGGTGTGGGCAGTTGGTGCAGACGCCGCAGGCATAGATGCCCTGTAGTGCCCGGGCCCAACCCAGGCCTCCACATCCAGGTCTAAAGAGGTGGCCCTGGCCTCGGTTTCCCTCTGGCCTTGGGTAGTCATTCTCCATCAGATCAGAGGCCCTTCTGGTCACCTGGTGGACGGCCGGGGTCTCTAACGCCACAAGGTGGATCTGCTCTTAGCCCTCGACACCTGCGCATTTGGCTGACGCTGACCCTGGCAGCCCGGCGGGAGGCCCTGCGTAGCCAGACGAGGCCCCTGAAGTCCACTGGACAAGGCCAGCCCAAGAGGACAGGCCGGAGCAGAAGGCGCCTCCATCAAGCTCTCACCACAAGCTGTACTTTCTTTCTTTCCTTTTTTTTGAGATGGAGTTTCACTCTTGTCACCCAGGCTGGAGGGCAATGGTGCTCGGCTCACTGCAACCTCCACCTCCCAGGTTCAAGCAATTCTCCTGCCTCAGCCTCCCGAGTAGCTGGGATTACAGGTGCCTGCCACCACTCCCGGCTGATTTTTGTATTTTTAGTAGGGACAGAGTTTCACCATGTTGGCCAGGCCGGTCTTGAACTCCTGACCTCAGGTGACCCTCCTGCCCCGGCCTCCCACAGTGCGGGGATGACAGGCGTGAGCCACCGCGCCCAGCCCATGAGTGGTACTTCCTAGGCTCAGCCCTGTGTTTGGTTTTCTCCTCAGCACAGCTCACTGATGCTAGAGGCGCCATCATACTTTGCTTCTCAGGGCGTGGCCCTGGGCCCCGTCCAGATGCCCTGGGCCACTTCACCTGTGAAGCTGGTTTTCCAGAGGGCCCAGGAACCTGCATTTCAACAAGTTCTCCAGGGGATTTTAGTTTGAGGTCACCCCTGGCCTGCATTTGGCTTTTCTGCCCCTCATTTGATTCCAAGGCAGGAGTGGTCAGTTCAGGACAGCAGCACGAGCTCTCACCAGGTGCCTGAAGCCCAAGAGGCCCATCTGACTCTGAGAAATCAAAGCAAACTCACTCAGCCAAGCCTCCCGCAGACCTTCCCTGGGCACGGCCCGCAGTAGCCCCGGCCCGGGAGGCAGCGCACAGCTCCTGGATTATTTACACGTCAGGTCCAGTCCAGCCAATCTAAGGCGTCTACGCCCCTTCCGAGGCCTGGCCGGCCGCCAGGGATGCACTCAGAGACCCGCTGTCCCCTACTGGCCGCTGCAGAGGAGGTGGGAGGTCAGGAAAACCACGCTCGCTTTAGAAACGTGGTTTTCAGACTGTACCCACTGCGCGCTCTGCAGAACCAGAACGCCCGGCAGCCCCGTGTGTGCGAACCTGTGACGCGGAAATGTGTCGGTGGGAACCCCGACCCCACCAGCCTCCCTCCCCCGGCGTGGGCTCCGACACCAATTCCTGCAGCCGTCGGCATTTTCCAAGTCGACGTGAGGTTGATGGTGGTGTGGGCTGTTTTCAGTCACATCCCCTTCTTGTTGCCAGGATGGGAAGAAAAGCCAAGGGCCTGCCCTGGGGCTGTGCAGGTGGCTGGCAGGTGCCAACCAGACATCCCATCCCACCCGCAGTAGGGCTCCTTGGGAGGAGGAAGCCACTCCGGCCCCCAACAAGCAGAAGCAGGTAGATAAACACCACGGTTCCTCCCTCGGGATAATCACATTCCCGGGAGGCCCCACAGGCCCAGCTGCCCACATGGTCACACTGCGGGGCAAGGTGCTTTCCTCTGTCCGCTCCCTGGGGCCACCTCCCAGATGAGCCACTTGCTCTCAGATGTCACCCTCAGCTCTTCCTGTGGGGACCCCAACCTCAGCCCCACAGCACTCGGGCTCCCAGGTGAGTGACTCCAAGTCCTCCCTGACTCACTGACTCCCCGGCCTGCAGGAACCAGCGCAGCTTTGGGAGCTGAAGAGTTTAGTCCGGATGGATCGGTGGGCAGAAGCCTCGCAGGAGGGAGGGTCTTCATGTGAACTCGGCTCTCTCAGGAGACGCCCGGCTCCAACCTGGAGGAAAAGACGTTGGTAGCCGAGAAGCCCAAGCCTGTTTTGTGCTGGGGCCGAGGACCTTGGCCTGGCAGTTTGGTGGAGGGCACGGCCGGTGAGCAGCACCAGTCTCCAGAGGCCGCCCTGCCCGCCAGCGAGGGGCAGGTGAGAGCTCCGGCTTCACAGCTGGGGGAGGGGGATCGGCTGGTGCTGGCCCAGCGACTTCTCTAGCCCTTGGCTACTGGGGCGGCTCCTACCTGGGGAGAGGAGAGTGGACCCTACCCTGGGGAGGCAGCAACTGCTCCATCCACAGTCAGAGACCCCAGTGAGGACAGCCTGACCTGGCGCCAGGTGCCTGGGTGGCTGTCAAAGGATCTTTGGTGCAGGGAAGGAGGGTGAGTCATTCCTTCCCACTCCCTGAGGCCGTCCCCCATTAACCACTGACAGTGCTGGGAGATGCATTTCAGAAGCTCCCTGAGGCTCGGTCAGTAAGAATTTCTGATACTGAGCAAGAATTTAAAGAAGCCCTCATTTCCGGCAGGTGGAATCTGGAGGGATGGAGCTTGTGTGGTAAGACCAAGGCCTCCCACACAGGCCCGTGGGCAAACAGCCCTGCAACAGGACAGGGTCCCCAACTAGGGCACCCCAACCCACGGGCGGCTCCACGGGGGAAAGGGCCCAGGTGTACAATAGAGGGTCTATGGGATCAGGACCCAGGTCTACAGTGCGGGGTCTATGGGATCAGGACCCAGGTCTACAGTGCCGGGTCTATGAGGACAGGACCCGGGTCTACAGTGCAGGGTCTATGGGATCAGGACCCGGGTCTACAGTGCAGGGTCTATGAGGACAGGACCCGGGT
>NW_012104242.1:795651-799108 GCF_000951045.1 Mandrillus leucophaeus
CCGGGTCTACAGTGTGGGGTCTATGGGATCAGGACCCGGGTCTAGAGTGCAGGGTCTATGGGATCAGGACCCAGGTCTACAGTACAGGGTCTATGAGGATAGGACCCGGGTCTACAGTGCAGGGTCTATGAGGACAGGACCCGGGTCTACAGTGTGGCGTCTATGGGGAGGGGACCCAGGTCTAGAGTGTAGGGTCTGTGGGGACGGGGCCCGGGTTTACAGTGCAGGGTCTGTGGGGAGGGGACCCAGGTCTACAGTGCAGGGTCTGTGGGGAGGGGACCCGAGTCTAGAGTGCAGGGTCTGTGGGGACGGTGCCCAGGTCTAGAGTGCAGGATCTGTGGGGATGGGACCCAGGTCTACAGGGCAGGGTCTGTGGGGAGGGGACCCGGGTCTAGAGTGCAGGGTCTGTGGGGACGGTGCCCAGGTCTAGAGTGCAGGATCTGTGGGGATGGGACCCAGGTCTACAGGGCAGGGTCTGTGGGGACGGGACACGAGTCTACCATGCAGGGCCTAGGGGGACAGGACCCGGATCTACAGTGCAGGGTCTATGGTGCAGTGCCCTGGCCTTCAATGGGACTGTTTTTCAGTGTGTTCATGGGACAGGTTGGTCCCCATACTTGCACACACTGTTGGGACACCCACCTGCCCTCCTGGGCTGCTTTCCCGCCCTCCACCAGGATGCAGGTGACCATGAGGCCCTTGGAGACAATGTAATCTCAGCAGGAGGCAGCACAGCCTGGGCGCCAGGTTTGGACTTTGTCCAGCCGTGGGAACATCCACCTGGAAGCCCAGGTGAGAGCACTGGAGCGTGTGCCGGGTAACCCCATGTGTTCAGCCAGCTCCGTGGCCCTGGGACCACGGGTGAGGGTCCTGACCTGGTTCCACGTGAGATCACCAGGTGAGTCCCTCTGCTCTGCCGGTGAGCAGGGCTGGCCCACCTGATCCCCTAGGATACACCCACACCTGTGCCTGGGGCCTCTGCAGGTAAATGGAGAAGGGAGGACTGTGCAAACAACAGGAAAATAACAAGCATTGCTGGAGATGTGGGGAAGCTGGAATGTGGGGAACCCGGGGCACTGCTGGTGGGAATGAGGAACGGTGCAGCCACTGTGGAAACAGCGTCGTGGCTCCTCCAAGAATTAAAGACGAAGTTACCATAGGATCCTACAATCTCTCTTCGGGGTGTATCCCCAAAAGAATTGAAGGCAGGGTCTTTTTTTTTTCCAGTCTTTTTTTTTTTTTTTTTTCAGAAGCTCGCTCTGTTATCCAGGCTGGAGTGCAATGGAGCAAACATAGCTCACTGTAGCCTCAACCTCCTGAGCTCAAGGGATCCTCCTCCCTCAGCCTCCCGAGGAGCTGGGTCTAGAGGTGCACGCTACCACGTTGATGCGGTGTGGCTGTGTCCCCACCCAAGTCTCATCTTGAGCTGTAGTTCCCTTAATGCCCATGTGTCACGAGAGGGACCTGGTGGGAGGTAATCGAATCATGGGGGTGGTTACCCTCATGCTGTTCCCATGATAGTGAGTCCTCCCAAAATCTGATGGTTCTGTAAGGGCTTTTTCTCCTTTGCTCAGCACTTCTTCTTCCTGCCATCACGTGAAGAAGGACATGTTTGCTTCCCCTTCCACCATGACTGTAAGTTCCCTGAGGCCTCCGCAGCCATGCTGAACTGTGAGTCAATTAAACCTCTTTCTTTTATAAATTACTCAGTCTCAGGTATGTCTTTACTAGCAGCGTGAGAACGGACTAATACACACATGCAGCTAATTTTTAGATGTTTTGTAGAGATGCAATCTCGCCATGTTGCCTAGGTCGGTGGCAATGTGATCCTCCTGCACTGGTCTCCCAAAGCACTGGAATTGCAGGCATGAGCCACCACCCCAGCTGAAAACAGGGTCTGGAACAGCTATTTGCAAACCCACGTTCAAAGCTGTATTCACAGCAGCTGAAAGGAAGCGACCCATGCATTCACTGATGGACGAATGAACGACGTGAGGTCTGTTCATGCAATGGGATAATTTCCAGGCTTTTTCTAACACCCTACAGCACGCGTGAACCTTCAGGATGTGATGCTGAGTGGAATCAGCTGGTCCCAGAAGGATAAATCCTGTGTGATTCCACTCATATGAGGCCCCTAGAGTCATGAGATTCACAGACAGAAAGTAGAACGGTGGGTTCCAGGGCAAGGGGAGTGGGAATAAGGAGTTGTTCGATGGGGCCAGAGTTTCGGTTTTACAGGAACAAAGTTCTGGAGATGGGATGTGCAACAACGCAAATGTACTTAATGCCACTCACTATGCACTTAGAAATGGCTGCAATGGCAGACGTCACGTTATGTGTATCCTACCACATTCAGGAGGGCTGGACAGAGAGACCGACATGTCGCAGGAAAAAGAGGTGCTGACCCGCCCCGGCCGAGGCAGCAGTGTCAACCAGACATGCGGCTGAGTGTGGCAGCCTGCAGCGGTGGGAACGGAGCTGCTGGGAACTGGATGGCCCCGGGGCCCCTGTGCCCTCCCTCTCTACTCCTGGTCATTTTCTGGAGTCCTCAGCAGTGGGAGGAGCTCAGCTGACAGTGACCATGTTCCGTCCACCCAGAAATCCCCCCGGGAGCTGGTGAAAGCAGCTTGGATGACACTGCCCAGTGGAGACCTGTGCAGTCCAGGTGTGGACCTGTCCCCGCAGAGCTGGGCTCCTGAGATGCACCTGGTGTGATCTGAGAGGCCAGAGGTTCAGTGCGGAAAACAGCACGGAAACCACATTGCAATCTCTCGCGCTGACGGTGTGCAGTGGCCATATTTTGGAGGTATTGGGTGAATGAACTAAGATGAGCTTAGCCTGTTTCTCCTTCGTTGAATGTGGTTGGCATCCTATTTCCATCAGAACACACTGCGGAGATCGCCGGGAAATACAGGATTCCTCCTCTCCACAAGAAGATACGGGATTCTTGAACCAGAGGTGGCCCTGGGGTGAGGACCTGCCTGTTCCTCCAGGTGGGGAGCGCCTGTGCTGGGAAGCAGAAGGGGCAGGCACCAGCGCCGTGGTCCACCCTGGGACAGTCCACCCTGGGACAGGCAGCTGTGACCAACAGGCCCTGGACCCTTCCCACCCAGAAGCCAGCGCTCCTCTGGCCCGACCTGGCCCCAGTCTCCATGGCGACTGCAGCTCTGATCCACAAGCTGCCCTCATTCTTCCGTGGAGCAGGTTGCGCCCTCACCGATTTGTGTCACAGGAATCAATCCTGTGGTTTGTGTCACAGGAATCAATCCTGCACAGAAGCCTGTTGTGTGCTGAAGCTGGAAGGAATCTGTGAGGCTCTAAGATGCTGGTCCCTCAAGCCATCCCATTTGTGTGTGCAGCAAAGGCCAGGACTAGACTGGCCAAGGAGTGATCCAGAGGCCCTGTCCCTCCGTCCACCTCCCAGGCCGGCCTGCACCTGGTGACAGGGGGGTGACCG
>NW_012104242.1:799923-848943 GCF_000951045.1 Mandrillus leucophaeus
TCTGCTCTTTATTCCCCTGAGCCGCCCCGGTGAGCGCGAGAGAAACTCCTGCCTGATCAATACGGGCCGCGGCGCTGGCACCCGAGAGCCTTTCTCCGGGAAAACCCGCCTGGTGCCCGCAGGCGCCGGACCGGAGAAGCCCTGAGCGCCCCGAACAGCGTGTGCTGCGGCGCGGCCTTTGCGCCCTGGAAGCCGGCGGGCCAGGGCCCCCGAGGACGGTTCCGGGAGGGCCCCGGAGAGCCACGTCCGCCGCGGGCAGAACCGCGCCCCAGATCCGTTCACTGAAGTCTCCACTTCGATGCGCGGTGTCTGGAGACGCAGCCCCTTCGGAGGCAGTTACGGGAACTGAGCCGGGATGTGGGGTCCTGATCCCCCGCGCCGTGGCTCCGGGAGAAGAAGGGACACGGTGCGCGCTCCCTGTGCAGAGGGAAGGCGCGGGCGGCTCCGGGAGCCGGGTCTGCGGGCGCCGTGGCCCAGAACTTCCAGCCTCCGGACTGCGAGAAGCAAAGCCCCGGGGTCCGCGGCGCTGGGGCCGACACGCCTCTGCCTGGCTGCGGGTCCTCGCAGGTTCCTGGATCCCCGGGGAGCAGCACCGGCCGCGGGAAACCGGCGCACAGCCCGGCTGCAGGCACCAAGGCAGCGTCCAGACTCGGGACATCCTCCAGCCCCGGGCGAAATCACAACTCACAGCCATTGCTGGGAAGCGCATGGGTCCTGTGGAAACTGGGTATGAGCTTCTGGTGGCGGCTCCCACCAGTGCCTCGCTTTGTCGCCCAGGCTGGAGTGCAGTGGGGTGATCTCGGCTCAGTGTAACCCTCCGCCTCCCGGGTTCAGCCATTCTCCTGCCTCAGCCTCCCGAGTAGCTGGGACTACAGGTGCCCGCCACCTCGCCTGGCTAGTTTTTTTTTTTTTTTGTATTTTTTAGTAGAGACGGGGTTTCACTGGGTTAGCCAGCATGGTCTCGATCTCCTGACCTTGTGATTCGCCCGCCTCAGCCTCCCACAGTGCTGGGATTACAGGCATGAGCCACCGCACCCGGCCCCAATGCTTTTTAAATTCCAAGACATTGAGTTAACTAGTCTCTAGAATCTTCTGCTTCTAACCTGGAGTCCCAACCATCTTTGGCCAGAGTTCAGGCCAAGCTAAAGCTTCAAGTGCTGGGCCCCAGTCCCTGAGCCGAGACTCACCTTCCTGGATGCCTGGGGCATTTTCCTGGCTCGGGGAGGAGGTGGTGGGGGTTCTCCTCTGTACACAGTGAGTCGGGGCCTCACACAGGTCATGCCAGGCTGATGCCCGAGGGGCTGCGGGTGCCCTGGGCCTCCAAGGGCAGGGGAAGTGAGGGGCTTCCCTGTATCAGTGTGGGGAAACTGACATCCATGTTGTCTGTGCGGCTCTGAGCCGCGGGTTATCAGCCGCTGGTGAGGCTGTTCCTTCAGGCGTTTTCCTGCCTGTTCGTCAAGACAGGCGGGCACAAGGAGTGAGTCTCGTGAGAGGCCCCTGGGCAGGCCCGCAGGTAGCTGGGGTTGGACCTCAGCTGCCCTCTGCCCATCTTGCAGGCCCTTCAGGCACCAGCCCTGGGTCCCTGGCTGCCAACCAGCTGGGTAGCGAGCGCCCCGGGTCCAGGTCTTGCCCTTGCCATCCGTGTGAAGTGCCCTGACCCCGTGTCTTCACTGTACTGCTCACTGCTCAGGCGAATTTAACAAAAAACCCTGGGACTACGGTGGACTCAGCTAATGACAACAGTGTCCCTCCCTCACCCCACTGGTCTGAGCTCCACAGGCGATGGCCTCTGAAATCTTAACCAGAGGAGCGTGTCATGTGACATTTCCAGACAGAAGCCACTGAGAGAGGCGTCTCGCTCTGTCGCCCAGGCTGGAGTGCAGAGGCCTGGTCTCTCAGCTCACTGCAACCTCCGCCTCCCGGGTTCAAGCAATTCTCCTGCCTCAGCCTCCCAATTAGCTGGGATTACAGGTGTGCCCCACCCTGCCTGGCTAATTTTTTATATTTTTTGGTAAAGACAGGGTTTCACCATGTTGGCCAGGCTGGTCTCCAACTCCTGACTTCAAGTGATCCACCTGCCTCAGTCTCCCAAAGTGCTGGGATTACAGGCATGAGCCACCGTGCCTGGTGAGAGTTGGGTTTTAGTTTTATTCTGTTTTTCACAGATTCTGGGGGTTGAATGGCAAAGAGGCAGGAGCAGGCAGAGGTCCATACACAAGCTCAGACTCACCCTGCAGCAGTTCTGGCTGGGAGGCTGCCAGGATGGGCAGGATGTGGGAGCTGCCCTGGGAGGTCCCTCACTCTCCCCATACTGACCTCACGTCCCCATTACGTTCCTCATCCCAGGCTGGGCCGGCCACTGGGCGCTGGACAGAGCTTAGGATGTGGGACGGCTCCGGCTGGGTTAGAAACCAGGTACGTGGCAGAAGCTGGCCTGGAGCTGTCCACAGCCCCCACCATCCTTGGACGGCCCCAGCTGAAGGAGCTGGTGCAGCTGGACACAGAGACCCACTGGTGATGAGACGGGGCCATACACTCCTGCAGGGCACAAGCCGAGACCCCTGGCTGGAGGGTCAGCACCCAGGGTGGCAGCAGCTACAGGGGGGCTGGGGAAGGACCGGGAGCAGAGCCTCAGCTCCTGCAGCTGCTGCATGCACAGAACACACTGCCCGGGGGATGCCAGGCTTCTGAGGAGTCACAGTAAAAAGCAACATGAGACAGGCGAGGTTAATTCTGACAGTGACGCGTCCTCTGACCACATATCGCGAACGCACCATCGTCCTGGTGTGGACTCGGTGGAAAGACCATGGGGCGTCTCTTGCCAAACCAGCCACGTGTGGCAGGCCCCGCCGTGGAGCCTGGGGGCCCAGTGTTTCTCGGACTGAAATCACACACAGACCCTCTTTAACAGAAACAAAAAGTATTGCCACTGCCCAGGGTTTTGATTTAATGGCCACTTACGCTGTGCAAACAGCTATAAAACTGGGCACAAGCTCTTGCTGACTTGTATTCCGCCAAAAAGCCGAACAGCCGCAAATAAAACAAATGTAATGAAAAACCAACATGAACATAACTCGGCGGGCGATGTTTTGCCGAGAGCGCCGGCTCCAGAGGCCACTCTGGGGTAGGGGGACGTCTGCTTGGCAGTCCTCCGTGCACTCCAGCTGGGAAGCTGCTTGGCCCCGCTGGCTCAAAGGTCCCCCTGACGGACGTGCCTTGATGTTGCCACGATGGACGGGATTAAAGTGCTGTGGCTGCTGTGACAGGTCAGGAAGACAAACTCGGCCCAGAGCACAACTGCGAGGCACACGACCGTCCCAAAACGGCATCAAAACCAAACGTGGCCCTGGGAGGCCACGAGAAAGTCCCACCTTGCGGAGAGCTCGGCTCCGGCGCCAAGCGGGGCTGGCTGGGGCCCCTTTGCAAGGCCCACACACCCTTCAACACCAGTGCCCACCACAGGCTTTGTAGGGAGACGCTGCCGCTGTGTTTCCTTGCCAGGGGTTCTGGGGTCAGACCCCGTCCACAGCACCCTGCCCAGCGCTGCAGGCTCACAAAGTGTGGACGTAGGTGGCAAGGGAGCCCCTCCCGGGTCTCTGTCCCACGCTGATGGCTGTCTATCTGGGCAGGGGTGGGGCAGGGACGGGGCAGGGGCCTCTCCGGGTCTCTGTCCCATGCTGATGGCTGTCTATCTGGGCAGGGGTGGGGCGGGGGCCTCTCCGGGTCTCTGTCCCACGCTGATGACTGTCTATCTGGGCAGGGGTGGGGCGGGGGCCTTTGCCACGGGTGTGTATTTCCTTTTTATTTCCTGATATGGAATTCTGTTGGGATTTTGGGGACGATGACAGTAAGAACATTAAGGAGCTGCCACTGGATGGCGGAGCCCCTCGTCACAGGAAGGTCACTCAAGCTGGCATCGTGTCTGTCCCCCTATCCTCTGGGAATTTCCAGTCTCTGGTGAGCCTGGCAAAGATGCCCTCGTGAGGCAGCACTGGCCACTGGAAGGTAAGCTGAAGCCACAACCACAAGGACGGGGACGGCGGGGCCGGGCTTCTCTGGCACTGACACTGAACGCCCACGTGGTCCTGGGTGCCCTGGCTGTGGCTGGACCTGCGGCATGCGGAACCCCCTCCTGGCCCAATTGTCTGCACGGGGCAACTGGGGCATGGGGAGGTCTGAGCTCCACAGTTCAGGCTGCAGTATCCGAGGATGGAGCCTGGGACCCCTTTGCCTTTCCCACGTGTGATGCCAAGAATTTCCTCAAATGTCCTCCGTTTTATCCCCGAGTGCAACATGGCTAGAAAGTGGAGCAGAGGCGCTGAGGGCAGGAAGAGGAAGATGGGCCACGCCTCCCAGGCCAAATGCCAGCCCCACGCTCCTTGTCCGCTGGGCTCCTCACTGCCCACTCCAGGCACACACCCAAACAGGCAGTCACTCTGCCTCTCACCTGCCCAGGTGCACAGCCAGCCCCGACCTCCAGCAGGCACCGGCGAGGCAGGGCAGAGGCTGCCAGGATAGAGATCACAGTGGGCAGAGGCCTGGAGACAGAACGCAGGCGGGGGCCATGTGCCAGCCTCATTCAGGGCAGCAGCCACAAGATGGGGCGGGGATGTGGCCTGAGAGGCTGAAGTCTGAGCTGCTTTGCACCAGGTCCAACTTCAGGGAAAGCTGTAGGGCCAGTGAGTCTTCCTCCCTACTGGGTCTGTCCACAGCAAGCTGGTCAGTCCTCAGCAGGAGGTCACGTCTCGGCCTCCAAACCTGCTTCTGGCAGCCACAGAGCCCTAGTCAAGGGGACCTGACTCAGAAGCCCGTGCAGCAGGGCTGAAACAGCTGGCTTTGGAAAATCCAGCTCTTAGACTCTGTGTATGCCTTAAAAACCGTTCAGGGCTGGGCGTGGCGGCTCACACCTGTAATCCCAGTGCTTCAGGAGGCTAGGAGTTCAAGGCCAGTCTGGGCAACACAGCAAGACCCTGTACTAAAAAAATAATTAGCCAAGCATGGTGGTGTGCACCTGTGGTCCCGGCTACTTGGGAGGCTGAGGTGGGAGGATCACTTGAGCTCAGTTCAAGGCTGAGACCATGCCACTGCACTCCAGCCTGGGCAACAGACTCTGTCTCAAAAAAAAACCTTTCAGGTGGAGCTCCTAGGAAAGGTGGTCTGCAGCAGGCATCCCTGAGCCAGGTCCCCAGGCACTCTCGGGGTGACGCTTCTTACCTGGACCACCATCTGTGTCCATTGCACTGCACTTCCCCTCCTCTGGCACCGTCATCTAAGGGTGAGGCCAGCCAGGGGCCAGGAAGAAAGAGGCCCCCAGGCATCCTCAGAAGTATCTTTGTTCCCAGGGCGGCTCCTTCCAGGCTGGCAGGTGCGCTAGTGTCTGTGATGAGACGCCATAGCACAGGCATTTGCACCCAGCATGCAGCATCTCAGACGGGCTTCCTGCCTGGGTTGAAGGCTTGTTCTCTGCGAGGGACGGCCATGGGCTCTCAAAACCCCTACGAGATGTGTCTGTCGGCCTCTCAGCTGCACATCCCTGTCTCTGGGACTTGCCTGAGCACAGGGCCGGGCCTGGAGTCTGGCTCTGACAGTGCCCACCCAGGGGATGCAGATTGGGCCACACTTTGAGGAGGACTGGACTCCGACGTGCCTTTCACAGAGGAAGGAAGGACAGGGAGGAGTCGAGGCAAGGCGAGCCTGTCGCCAGCGAGTCATGGAGCTGTGCAGGGTATGCCGCAGAGCTTCCAGGGCACTCCGACCCCGCCACCGGACCAGCTAGGCCAGACCCCCCGGGGGCCGAACACTCCAGCTCTACAGTTTTCCCAGGTGGTTCTGAGTCACTGAGCCACAGGCAAGCCTGGAGCCAGGAACAGCAGTGGAGGACCCAGACACAGATGCACCGAAGCCCACACCCGCTCCCCAGTCCGGCCCGGTGAGTGTGCATGTGTGTACCTGTGTGTGCATGTATGAGTATCTGCGTGTCTGTGTACACGTGTGTGCATGCATGCATGTCTGCCTGTGTGCATGCATGTGCATGTGTACGAGTGCATGCATGCATTCCTGCGTCTGCCAGTGTGTGTACATGTGAGTGTGCATGTGTGCCTGTGCGTGCATGTATGTGTGGGCATCTAGCTGTGTGTGCACGTTTGTGTGCCTGTGTGTGCATGTCTGTGTGTGTGCACGTTTGTGTGCCTGTGTGCGCATGTCTGTGTGTGTGCATGTTTGTGTGCCTGTGTGCACGTGTGCATGCCTGTGTGCAGGCACCTAGTTGCCAAACAGACCATGACGACTCACTAGTGATAGGTCAACAATAAAGCTGGACTGTCATCGTCATAGAGCAGTGGTTCTCAAAGTCAGTTCTTCTTCAGAAATCTAGGGGCCAGGCCTCCAGGCAGCTGTGACACAGGCAAACGGCCAAGAGCTGCAGGTGCTGATCAGACTGCAGGGCATCGGTCCTCCTGAAAAGGTGGACACAGCCTGCCCCTCAGGGTTGTGGGCACAGGGCGGCTGTGTGGGGCCCCCTCCTTTCCCACCAGGACCTCTGCTCACATGGGGTGTGTGTGCCTCTCTGGGTGTCCACCTGATAATACAGACCTGGTGGCCCAGTCTTCACTCACAAGCACAGGTCCCAGGCTGCTTACTGGCACGTGAACTGCTGTGTTGGAGTCAAATGCTCACCCCTATGGTCAGCATTCACTGGGGAAGGGTCCGGTCTTGTGAAGCCTTGAGCACGACTGGGCAGGGGTGGCCCTCAGGGCTGGGCCAGTCACGGGAATAACATGAATTAGAAAACGAATACTACCAAAATGTTTAAAATTTGTATCCAGGTGTAATGGTGCACACCGAGTTCCAGCTACTCGGGAGGCTGAGGTGGGAGGATCCACTGAGCCCGGGAGATCAAGGCCGCAGTGAGCGTGATGGCGCCACTGCACTCCACTGCGCCACTGGGCAATGGAACAAGACCCTGTCTCAAAAGAAAAAAGAAAAAAAAAACCTCAAAAGTGTTTCAAAAGCTCTACTGTTTCTTTTCACGCTTATTGTTGGAGATGGCTGCACTGGAAGAGCACACTCTGAGTCGCTGCTGTGTCGAATTAAGTCAGGGTTGCTGGATGACAGCTGTTCTGCTGCTGTCACTGATTCCTGGTGTATCAAAAACAGTCCAAATAAAACATAAATGGCATGAGATGGGGCTAGAAACCAGGAGAAATGGCGTAACGTGTTGCAGACATTCAAAAACGGAGCTACAGCCCTGGTTTTCCCAAATAGCACCCACTCTCTATAGCTTTGTTTCCTTAAAGTCAACGAGTCTGAGGAAAAAATGGCACAAGACTTTGAACTGTGCTTTTGAGCATTTTTAAACAGTCCTTCCGACTTTCCCCTGGTGCTCAGCTCCATCACAGGACCAAATGCTGGCCCAGCACTAGGGCCTGGGCAGAGCGCGATCTGTGATATGCGTGTAAACAGTTTAGTACATCAGGCCTAGGGTGCTTCCTTTTCAAAGGGCTCCTTTGACCCTCACTACTCTGTAAAATGGGCAGGGGAGAGCTGCTCATGCACCTTTTAAACAAGTTCAAAGGATGCAGAGATTAGAAGATTCAACCCAGGTGTTCAGAGGCCACAGTGAATAAAAGTCAGGCTTGGAACCAGCTCTGAGAGTTGAAGGAAAATAAATTCAATACTAAAAAACCAACCATATTTCTATATGTTTGCAATGAACAATAAAGCAATGGGGGAAAAATCACATCAAAATATGAAATCTCTACAGATAAATTTAACAAAAGGTGTGTAAGCCCTGAGTATGCTGACTACCAAACACTGAAATTAAGTGAAACAGTGACATTAAGACCTAAACAGAGAATCAGAGGACCCAACACCGTCAAGATGTCTGTCCTGCCCAGTGGACGGACAGATTCCCTCCTGCCCAGTGGACGGACAGATTCCCTCCTGCCCAGTGGACGGACGGGCAGATTCCCTCCTGCCCAGTGGACGGACGGGCAGATTCCCTCCTGCCCAGTGGACGGACGGACAGATTCCCTCCTGCCCAGTGGACGGACAGATTCCCTCCTGCCCAGTGGACGGACAGATTCCCTCCTGCCCAGTGGATGGACAGATTCCCTGCAATCCCAATCAGAATCCCGGCGGCTTTCCTGTAGAAATGACAAGCTGCCACTGAAACCTACATGGAAATATGAAAGACCTAGAATAGCCAAAATTACCTTGAAAATTAACACAGTCGGGCTTGGGGCCGAGAAGGTTTCCCAGCTCCATACCTGGGCCCACCTCTGTGCACCTGGTGGCCGCCCCCTGGGTTCTCCCTTGGTGCTGGTGATTGTGCCAGCCATCGGAGGGCCTGTGGGTGGACCCGTCCAGTCTAGCCCTGCACCCCTCCAACCCCCTCCTCCCCACCCCACCTCCAGGCTGAGCAGGGAGCTTGGACCTCTGTGCACTCCAAGTATCAGCTCATTGCCTAAAGCTTCTCCCAGTAAACAAGGATCCAGGATATACCCAGCCCCAGCGGCCACAGCCACTCCTACCCATACACACCATCTACTGGCTCGTGGGTCAAACTGCACAGCCCGACATAAAACCTGCCGACAGAAGTGCATAAGGCTCCAGAGGCAAAGCCAAAAGACCCTACCTAGTACTCGCTACAGTCACACACACCCCCCACCAGGGGGTGGGGGAGGAATTAAAAGATAATATTACAGAGAAAGAAAGAGAAAAATCCTACCTGCAAGAAAATAATTACAAAAATTAGAAGTGCCGAGTCTCCAGATGAGCCAGCAGAAGAATTTTGGTGCCATGAAAAATTTGAATGTAGTGACATCACCAAAAGATCCCAGTAGCTCTCCAGGATTGGTCCCTGACCAAAACAGAAACTAAGAAACGACACGTAAGAAATGTAGGCATGGATTTCAAGGTAAAGGAGGAGACCACCCCTCATATTGTCTTATGTCCAGTTTCTGCCTCCAAAGGAAAAAGAAGTAAAAACTAAAAGAAATGAAATCCACAGGAAGACAGCCCGGTGCCGTGCCCTGGGCCTGGTAGTTAAAATCAACCCCTGACTTAACTGCTTGTGTTATCTACAGATTTCAGACATTATATGGAAAAGCATCGTGAAAATCCCTGTCCGGTTCTGTTCCATTCTGATTACCGGTGCATGCAGCCCCCGGTCATGTACCCACTGCTTGCTCAATCGATCACGACCCTCTCACGCAGACCCCCTTAGAGTCGTAAGCCCTTAAAACGGACCGGAAGTGCTCCCTCAGGGAGCTCGGTTTTTTGAGATGTAAGTCTGCCAACACTCCCCGCTGAATAAAGCCCTTTCCTTCCTCAACTCGGTGTCTGAGGCGTTTTGTCTGTACCTCATCCTGCTACAAAGGGAGCTTGACAAGATGCAAAACAGGGTTGAAAATTAGCACACAGGAACTTCTAAAGCCACCCAGGAAATGAAGGAAGAGATAAACATCTTAAAAATAAATCAATCAGAGCTTCTGGAACTGAAAAACTCATGGAATTTCAAAATACAATTGAAACTTTACCAATAGACTGGGCCAAACAGAATAATGAATTTCAGAGCCTGAAGACCAGTCTTTTGAACTAACCAGATAGAGAAAAATATAGAAAAAAAATTTATAATGAACAAAATCTTCAAGAAACACAGAACTATGTAAAGTGACCAAACCTACAAATTATTGGCATTCCTGAGAAAGGAGAAAAAGTAAACAACCTGGAAAATATATTTGAGGGAATAGCTCAAGAAAACTTCCCTAATCTTGCTAGAGAGGTAGACATCCAGATACAAGAAATCCAGAGAATACCTCTGCTGTGGTTTGACTCTGTCCCCACCCACATCTCTTCTTGAATTGTAGCTCCCATAATCCCCACGTGTTGTGGGAGTGGCCTGGTGGGAGATAATTGAATCATGGGGGTGGGTTTTCCCATGCTGTTCTCATGACAGTGAGTGAGTCTCATGAGAGCTGATGGATTTATAAAGGGTAGTTCCCCTGCACACGCTCTCTTGTCTGCCACCATGTAAAACATGTCGTTGCTTCTCCTTCGCCTTCCAGCATGATTGTGAGGCCTCCCTAGCCATGTAGAACTGTGAGTCCATTAAACCTCCTTTCTTTATAAATTAGCCAGTCACAGGTATGTCTTTATCAACAGTGTGAAAACAGATCAATACAGTAAATTGGTACCAGAAGTGGGGCATTGCTGTAAAGATACCCAAAAATGTGAAAGCAACTTTGAGACTGGGTAACAGGCAGAGGTTGGAACAGTTTGGAGGGCCCAGAAGAAGATATGAAAATGTGGGAAAGTTTGGAACTTACTAGAGACTTGGAGGGCTCAGAAGAAAGGAAGATGTGGGAAAGTTTGGAACTTCCTAGAGATTTGTTGAATGTCTTTGACCAAAATGCTGATATTAATATGGACAATGAAGTCCAGGCTGATGTGGTCTCAGATGGAAATGAGGAACTTGTTGGCAACTGGAGCAAAGGTGACTCTTGCTAGGCTTTAGCAAAGACACTGGCAGCATTTTGCCCCTGCCCTAGAGATCTGTGGAACTTTGAACTTGAGAGAGATCATTTAGAGTATCTGGCAGAAGAAATTTCTAAGTGGCAAAGTGTTCAAGAGAAAGCAGAGGATAAAAGTTTGGAAAATTAGCAGCTGACAATGCAGCAGACAAGAAAAATCCATTTTCTAGAGAGTAATTTAAGTGTGCTGTAGAAATCTGCATAAGTAACACTTGGTTAATCATGAAGACAATGGGGAAAATGTCTCCAGGGAGTATCAGAGACCTTCAAAGCAGCTTAGCAGGAATAAATGGTTTTGTGGGCTGGGTGCAGGGCCCCCCTGCTGTGTACAGCCTAGGGACTTGATGCCCTGTGTCCTAGCTGCTCCAGCCATGGCTAAAAGGGGCCAAGATACAGCTCGGGCCATGGTTTCAGAGAGTGAAAGCCCCAAGGCTTGGCAGCTTCCACATGGTGTTGGTCTTACAGGTGCGCAGAAGACAAGAAATAAGGTTTGGAAACCTCCACCTAGATTTCAAAGGATGTATGGAAATGCCTGGATGTCCAGTCACAGGTGTGGCTGCAGGGGCAGAGGGCACCAAGTCATCAGACTGCACAAAGCAGCAGGACCCTGAGTCCAGTCCACGAAACCATTTTTTCCTCCTAGGCCTCCTGGCTTGTGATACGAGGAGCTGCTATGAAGACCTCTGACATGCCCTGGGTACATTTTGCCCATTGTCTTGATGATTAACATTTGGCTCCTTGTTACTTATGCCAATTTCTGCAGCTGGCTTAAATTTTTCATCAGAAAATTGGTTTTTCTTTTCTATTGCATTGTTAGGCTGCAAATTCTCTGAACTTCAGTGCTGTGCTTCCCTTTTAAACATAAGTTCCAATCCCAAACCATATCTTTGTGAAGTAATAAAACTGAGTGCTTTTAAGAGCACCAAAGTCACCTCTTGAACACTTTGCTGCTTAGAAATTTCTTCTACCAGATACCGTAAATCATCTCTATCAAGTTCAAAGTTCCACAGATCTCTAGGGGGCAAAAGGCTGCCAGTCTCTTTGCTAAAGCAAAGCAAGAATCACCTTTGCTCCACTTCCCAATAAATTCCTCATCTTCATCTGAGACTATCTCAGCCTGGACTTTTTGGTGAAAACTATTCAACACATCTCTAGGAAGTTTCAAACTTTCCCACATCTTCCTGTCTTCTTCTGAGTCCTCCAAACTGTTTCATCCTCTGCCTGTTATCCAGTTCCAAAGTTGCTTCCACATTTTTGGTTTGTTTGTTTGTTTGTTTTTTGGAGATGTGAGTCTCACTTTTTTCACCCAGGCTGGAGTGCAGGGGCATGATCTCGACTTACTGCAACCTCCAACTCCTGGGTTCGTGATTCTCCTGCCTCAGCCTCCCAAGTAGCTGGGATTACAGGCGCTCACCACCATGCCTGGCTAATTTTTGTATTTTTAGTAGAGACGGGATTTTGCCATGTTGGCCAGGCTGGTCTCAAACTCCTAACATCAGGTGATCATCTGCATCCCTCAGCCTCCCAAAGTGCTGGGATTACAGGCGTGAGCCACCACGTCCAGCCTCAGGTATCTTAATAGCAGTACCCCATTCTACCAGTACCAATTTACTATATTAGTCCATTTTCATACTGCTATAAGAAATACTCAAGAGTGGGTAATTTATTTTTTAAAAAAGAGAGAGGTTTAATGGACTCACAGTTCTACATGGCTGGAGAGGCCTCACAATCATGGCAGAAGACAAAGGAGGAGCAAAGGCACATCTTACATCGTGGCAGGCAAGACAGCACGTGCAGGAGCCCTTTATAAAACCATCAGATCTCATGAGATTTCTTCACTATCACAAGAACAGTGTAGGAAAAAGCTATCCCTATGATTTAATTACCCCCACTGGGTCCCTTCCGTGACACATGGGGATTATGGGAGCTCCAATTCAAGATGAGATTTGGGTGGGGACACAGCCAAACCACATCAGCCTCTGAGATCTATTCAAAATGAACATCACCAAGGCATATAGTCACCAGACAGTCCAAGGTCAACACACACACACACACACACACACACACACACACCTCTTAAAGACTGCTAGAGAAAAAGGTCAATTTTTTATGTACAAAGGGAACCCCATAAGGCCAACAGCAGATGTCTCAGCAGAAACCTTACAAGTCAGGAGAGATTGGGGGCCTATCATCAGCATTCTTAAGGAAAAGAAATTCCAACTAAGAATTTCATATCCCACCGAACTAAGCTTCATAAGTGATGGAGAAATAAAATATTTTTCAGACAAGCAAGACCTAAGGGAATTCATTGCCACTAGACCAGCCTTACAAGAGATCCTTAAGGGAACTCTGAACATGGAAACAAAATAATGATACCTGCTGCCACAAAAATACCTTAAGTACATAGTCCACAGACCCTATAAAGCAACCACACAATAGAAACTCCAAAGCAACCATCTAACAACTTGATGATAGGATCAACACCTCACATATCAATATTAACCTTGAATGTAAATGGTCTAAACAGCCCACTTAAAAGGTACAGAGTGGCAAATTGAATAACAAAGCAAAACTCATCTTCAAGAGACCCATCTCGCATGTAACAACACTGATAGGCTCAAAGTAAAGGGTTAGAGAAAGATCTACCACACAAATGGAAAACAAAAAAGAGCAGGGGTCACTATTCTTAGATGTTAAACCAACAACAGAGAAAAAAGGGGATGAGGGGACAAAGAAGGGCATTACATAATGATAAGGGGTTCAATACAACAAGAAAACTATCCTAAATATATATGCATCCAACATTGGAGCACTCATATTCATAAAACAAGTACACCTATACCTACAAAAGACTGACGGCCACACAACAAGAGTGGGGGACTTCGATACCCCACTGACAGCATTAGACAGATCATCATGGAATAAAACTAACAAAGAAATTCTGGACTTAAATTCAACACTTGACCAACTGGACCTAACAGATATCTATAGAACCCTTCACCTATCAACCACAGAACATACATTCTTCTCATCTGCACATGGAATATACTCTAAGACTGACCATATGCTTGGCCATAAGGCAAGTCTCAATAAATTCAAACAAAATTGAAATCACGCCAACCATACTTGGAGACCACAGTGGAATAAAAATAGAAATTAGTACCAAGAATATCTCTCAAAACCACACAACTACATGAAAATTAAACAAATTGTTCCTGAATGACTTTTGGGTAAACAATAAAATTAAAGCAGAAATGAAAAATTTCTTTGAAAGAAATGAAAACGAAGACACAATATACCAAAATATATGGGATGCAGCAAAAGCAGTAATAAGAGTAAAGTTTGTAGTGATAAACATCTATCTCAAAAAGTTATAAAGATCTCAAATTAGCAACCTAACATCACACCTAGTGGAACTAGAAAAATAAGAACACTAACCCCAAAACTAGCAGACGGAAAGAAATAACCAAAATCAGAGCAGAATTGAATGAAACTGAGATGCAAAAATCCATACAAAAGATCAATGAAACTAATCGTTGGTTCTTTGAAAGACTAAACAAGATTGACAGACTGCTAGCTAGATCGACAAAGGAAACATAAAATCTCCCAAGATTGTACAGGAAAACAAACAAAAAAACACTGAACAGACCAATATTGAGTGATGAAATTGAAGCAGTAATAAACCCACCCATCAAAAAAAGCCACGGAATAGATGGATTCACAGCCAGTCTACCAGATACATAAAGAAGAGATGGTACCAATTCTACTGAAACTATTCCAAAAAACTGAGAAGGGACCCCCTCCCTAACTCATCTTACGAGGCCAGAATCAGCCTTTTATCAAAACCTATGCACTAGTAACACTCAAGCAGTGATCCAAATCAAGAACACAATCGTATTCACAATAGCCAGAAAAAAAAATTAAAATACCTAGGAATACATCTAACCAAGGAGACGAAAAACCTGTACAAGAGAGCTAAAACACACTAATGAAAGAAATCACAGATGACACTAATAAATGGAAAAACATTCCATGCTTGTAGATTTGAAGAATCAATATAGTTAAAATGGCCATACTGCCCAAAGCAATCTACAGATTCAATGCATTCCTATCAAATTACCAACATCATTTTTCACTGCACTAGAAAAATTATGAAAAATGTTAGAACTACTCTAAAGTTCATATTGAACAAAAAAAAGAGCTGGAATAGCCAAAGCAATCCTAAGCAAAAAAATAATAATAGAGTTGGAAGCCTCATATTACCTGACTTTGAATTACACTATAAGGCTACAGTAACCAAAACAGCATGGTACTGGTGCAAAAACAGACCCAAAGATCAGTGGAACAGAATAGAGAATCCAGAAATAAAGTCACACACCTACAGCCATCTGATCTTTGACAAAGTCGACAAAAATAAGCAATTGGGAAAGGACTCCCTATTCAACAAATGGTGCTGGGATAACTGGCTAGCCATACGCAGAATGACACTGGACCCCTACTTTCACAAATTTTTACAAAAATTAACTCAAGATGGATTAAAGATTTAAATTTAAGACCTCAAACTCTACGCATCCTAGAAAAAGACAGCAATCACCACTCTGGAAATCGGCCTTGGCAAAGAATTTATGACTAAGTCCTCAGAAGCAATTGCAAGAAAAAGGAAACTTGACACAGACCTAATTAAACTAAAGAGCTTCTGCACAGCAAAAGAAACTATCAACAGAGTAGACAGACAAACCACAGAATAGGGGAAAATATTTGCAAACTATGCATTCTACAAATATCTAATATCCAGAATCTATAAAAAAAGAAATCAACAAGCAAAAAACACATAAATCAATTTAAAAATGGACATAAACGACACTTCTCAAAAGAAGACACAAGTGACCAACAAATGTGAAAAAATACTCCACATCACTAAACATCAGAGAAATGCTAGTCAAAACCACAATGAGATACCACCTCACACCAGTAAGAATGGCTATTATTTCGGATGTTGAGCTTTTTTTGAGACAGGGTCTTGGTCTGTTGACCGGGCTGGAGTACAGTGGCACAATCACAGCACAGTGCAGCCTTCACCTCCTGGGATCCTTTCACTGACCCCCTAAATGGCTGGACTACAGGTGTGTGCCACCACACCCAGCTAATTATTTTTATTTTTTGTAGAGACGAGGCCTTGCTATGTTGCCCAGGTTGGTCTCAAACTCCTGGGCTCAAGCAATCCTTCTGCCTTAGCCTCCCAAAGTGCTGCGATTACAGATGTGAGCCATTGTGCCCAGCCAGAATAGCTATTACTAAAAAGTCAAAAAACAATAGATGCTGGGGAAGCTGCAGAGAAAAGGGAATGCTCATACACTGTTGGTGGGAATGTGGGCCCTGTAAGCCTGGCCTACGGGGAGACGCCATCCTCCAAAATAAAGTGTGGAAATGAACGCCCGCTCTGTCCCACATGGCTGCAAGTGTCAGAGTCCTTTGGGGACCAGCCGTGCACAGTAAGCCAGCAATGCTCCGATGTCCCCAGGACAGAAGCGTGGAATCACAGCAATAGCCACTCTACCCACACCTTCCGGCCCGTGAGCCAGGGACGAGGATGACGAGCCTCAGGCCTCGAGGGGCATGAGCCCCTTGTGCTGCCCCAGGTCTCACAAGACTCCAGGACAGAGCTCTGGCCTGCAGCAGCCAGGATCACCCTTCAGCCCCGTGCTGTGTGACACAGTCATGGCCACACAACACAAACTGTCTCCCTCATGTTTTATGTAGATTGTGTTGAAATGGTCCTATTTTGGGCACAGGCAAATAAAATATTTCAAAAATCACTTCCCCTGTCTCCTGTTGGGCTTTTCTAGGGTAAGAGGACGCTCCCACTCGCACTGCAGGAGCACCTCCAGAGTGGGGCTGGAAGCTTCTCTGGGTTTTCTGAGAAGAGGGCCCGGGGTTCTTGCCCGTGGAGGTGTCTACCTGGCACTCGCCGGCTGGCTCACTGACCTGCAGGGAGGCCTGTGCACTCCGGTGGGACTGGCTCCCACAGGCCCAGCTCAGCATCCAGGCTGCAGCCATCTTGCAGCCCACATGGCAGTTCCGAGACAGGCGTTGGCGGTTTTCCTCCCATGGAACGGCCAGGACACCGTGAAGCTTATGTCCTCCCCACCCTGACCCAGTCTTCCCCGAGCCCTGTCTCTCCAGGTCCGGTCTTTCGGGCTCGAATGGCATCCTAAACGGGGTGGGAAATGCCTCCTCCTGCCAAACCAGAGGTCAGGAAGGCCAAGGACACGAGGGTGGGGCCATCTGCTTCAGGAAATGAAGGCAGCTTCTCCTGGAGACGTGGAGGGTTCACACTCGCGCCACCTGGGTTCCTGCTGTCTAGATGGGTGGGGCCCACGATCCCCGCCTCTCCACACCTCCCATCGGCTGTCCTGCCCTGTCCTGTCTGTGCACAGAAGGGAGGTGTGGGCATCGAGGCGGTCCTGGGCTGGGGGCACGCTCTGGCCTTTCTCACCTTGAAGCGTTGCTGCCTGGACAAGCTCCTCGGGGCTCTGCACTGGCAGCACACGAGGCGTGCGTGTTTCTACGACAGGTGGCCCCGTAGACTTTGTGGCATGCAGGGCCCCTCCCGACTTGAGTCACTGGCAGGGCACCCCGCAGCTCACTCTGTGCCCTCTGCAGGCTCAGCCCTGCTGGGAGGGAGGGCCAGTCCTGTGCAGAGGGGCCACGTCACATGCTCCCTCTCATTCGTGGCCAGTGGGAGGGAAGACAGGGTCGGTGGGGGACCGCCCGTAGTTTAGGAGGAAAAAGCAAAAAATTTAACAAACGTGAAATGTAAAAATGATGATTTTTACAGAAATACTATGTTCTGAAAACATTTAAGATGGTGAGCTCTGCCATCATTTTTTCATGTTTTTTATTTTACATTTAGGTTTGAGGTTTCCATCGTCATTAGGTTTCAGTAAGTTTTCTGCAGTCATCCACAAAGATGGGTCAGTAGCACAAAAGTGTTTCATCAGAACGTAAATGGAACATAAATATTAGCTGGAACCATAGAAAGTTGCTACTTGATCACTTTGACCTCAAAAACAGTAATTTCATCGGGCATGACCAAATAGAACTGTAAGTAATATGGATGTTTACAAGCAAAGCTGACTGGGCTCTCTAAGCCACAGGGAGAGCAAGATGAAGCTTGCAGGACGCAGCTGGCGACGATCACTCAGGGCATCCCTGAAAGTGGCTCTCCTGCAGCAGGGCCACCCGCGACGGAGGTCACAGCCGGGGCCACACGAGCTGCAGGGTGGGGCAGGCTCTGCCTCTGCCGCTCCTGTGCACAGCAGAACAACGGGTGTGACGTGACACAGATGAGCCTGGCCCTGGCTCCTCAGGGAGGACCCTGTAGACCTACGCTGGGGATGGTGGGCGCCCTGAGGAGGTGTCACCTCCCCGGCAGGCCCCTCCACCGGGCACCACCCTGAGGTCTCTGGCTGCCAACCGGGCGGGACCACCTGAGTTTCTAATAGGAAGGATGAGGCCAAAATATGTATCCTGGGCAATGACAGGCGTTTTCGCAGCTGCAAGGGGAAAACCTCCGGGATGCCTTCCCAGCCTTGGGATACAACCGACCCACCGTCCACAGTGCGGAATTGCACAGGAGTGCCAGTGCCTCACACTTCAAGCTGTGCCGATTCTCCTCACCTGGGGAAAATGCTTATTTAAATCCTCGTTTACAACTGCTCTTGTCAAGGGCACCATAAAACTCCATGTTCAGAATCTGGGACATGATGGCTTCCCATGGCCAAAGTGGGTGCTGGTGACATCCCCCGCATGCAGCCCGCGGCTGGAGCCCCTGAACCCTGGCTGGGGCCACATCCTCCCGTCACTTTGGGCTCCTCTGGCTAAAGAGGAACCCTGCCTCTCCTCTCCCGGGCTCCTCTCTCCCCACCTCCCCAGTTTGCAGTGTCAACACCACGAACCCAGGTGAGCTCCACCCTGGTTTCTTTCCTGCCCTCCCCCATCTCCCACGTGGCCCGGGGCTCTTCCCATCCCTCCTGACCTCTCCCTCCAGGTTACTTCCTAGGAGGCAGCTCCAGGGCCTTGGAGGGGCGGCTGGAGGCGGAGGGCGCGTGGGGGGCCCGCAGGGTGCAGGGGACGCTGAGGGCGCGGGGCCCAACCTCCGGCCAGCCGCCTGGGCGCTGGTCTCTGCTCTGAGCGAGGTGCGCGGGTGCCTCCCTAAAAGGACCCCCGGGGCTGCTGCGTGGAGAAAGGTGGACAGGGATCCAGGGCGCAAGCAGCGATGGTGGGAGAGGCCGGCACAGACGCGTCAGGTGCACGTGGTGAGGCCACCCCACGCAGGGAGGGGAGGAGCGCGCAAGCCGGGAGGACTTCCACCTGCACGGGCTGAGCCAGGCCTCTGCGGAGCTGCTTCTGGCACCTGTCCACAGCGTCTGGACACCGGGCTAGGAATGGACCCAGGAGCGTCCCCTGCGCAGGGGGTGCTGCAGGTACCCAGGGAAAGGGCATTCGCGGCTGCCAGGTCCACGGAGCTCACGCCGGAAGCAGACCAATTAGACGACTACAAACGGTGCTCAGTGCTGCAGAAGCAGCCAGGGACGGAGGAAGGTGACAGGCGGCTGTCTGAGAGGGCGCCAGGCATCCCTGGGAAGGGAGAAATATTCTGCGAAAAGTGGGAGAAATTCCACGGGAAGGGGCCAGCAGGTCCCAGGCAGTGTGGGCGGAGAGTGTGGGGTCAGAGATGAAGCTGCAGGTGGGTTAGGGAGTGACTTGCAGGTGCGCATCTAAACCTTATTCCTTCCTGCAGGAAACCACTGGAGGTTTAAAGCAAGGGGACAGGGCGCGGTCACTACCACAAAGGAACCCTCGGGCTGAGTGGAGAACAGGGACGAGATGGCCGGGCTGGACAAGGCGGAGGCAAGAGTGGGCAGGACTCTCGGAGGGACCTGGGGAAGCAGCAAGGCTGGCCCAGGATTTGGGGGTGCCTGTCTGCGTGGGGGCTGCCTGTGGAGATCGGGTTCCTGTGAGGAGCAGGAGGATCCAGGCCAGAGGGTGGGTGGTCCCATCTGAGATATGGACTGACCGCAGGTGGCCACGCCAAGGACACAGTGAGACATGGGCTGGAGGCTGAGCAGGCTGGGGCTGAGGAGCTCGAATGTACTGAGTGGATGTATTACCCTTTCTTTCTTAATGGCCCCCATTTTTTTCAGGGACCCACCTCTGCTGTCACCATGCACCTTGGGGGAGCTGACCCCACCCCCAAGCCCAGGATGGACCTCACTGGCCTGAAAGCCCCTTCCCCGTGATGGTGTTTGGGTGCTAAATCTGGCCAATAAGATGTGAAATTTACTGGCAAATTTTTTATTCCCAAAGCTACACAAAAAGAAACCCTTGTCTCCCCACCCCCACCCCGAGGTTAAGATGTCTGGCTGCAATCCCCCGGCTGCCACGCACTCCTGCTGCCTGCCAAGCACGCTGCCACCATGGTGGCATGGCCCGCCCGACAGCAGCATGGAGCTCTGCCTTCCTCTGCAGGCGACCGCACGTCGCACCTGCCGCCGGGCCCAGACCGGGGCCTCTGTGCTTCCAGGCTGATGCACACAGCTGGTACGGAAGGTGCGGGCCTGGAAGAAACTACCCGGTAGCAAAGTGCAGACACTGAAGAGGGCACTGCCCCCGCTGGCCTCAGGAAAGGGGAGACGCAGCAGCAGGGGAAGGGCAGCTGGGAGCTGAGAGCACCAGAGGGCTGAGAACTGGCAAATTACAATCCCCAGGAAGGCAAAGGGAAAAAAGAAACAGAGCAGCAGGAAACAGCAAAAGGGCAGATGTAATTGGTCCATACGCAACAGTTAGAAGACGGAGGCTGGCAGAGCGGATTACAAACACCCACCAGTCCGTGCTGTCCACAAGCAGCTCCCTTCAGATAGGGTACAGGCGGGCTGAAAAGTCAAAGGATGAAAAACGGCACATCACACCGACAGGAGTGAAAAGGAAAGAGCTGGAATGGCTTTGTTACTATCAAAGTGAAACTTCAAAGACAATTACTACGGTCCAGGGTCCTAATGACAGATCAGTCCAACAGGAAGACATGGTGACCCTAAACGTGCACGCGCAGAGTACGTCCTGTCAGGACGGGGGTGAGGAACAGACTGCGGCTGCCCACACTTGTAAGCTCCCCACATTTCTGCACGAGTAGCTAACGTTAGAGAGAGCCCTTCTGTACACTCACATTCTATGCAGTATACACACAGTGAGCTTCAGCTGGGAAACGCGGCTGCTCCAGCTGAGGAAATCCTGGTCGTGGATGAAACTGCATCTCTGTAGGCCCTCCCAGGCCCACGCAGAGGCGAATGAATTTGGCTCTCTTCTGCATCTCCATCTCCCGGACGCTCACTGATCCGCCCCCGGGCCTGGTGGTTGCTGTCCCAGCTTGGTCCTGCAAGCCCCTCTGGGTGGAGCTGCTCAGCCTGTGCTCCCAGGCTCATGCCTGCAGGGTGACCCTGCCTGCATCAGGATCCTCTTCATAACCTCCTGCCCTCCAGCTCCACTAGGGCAGGGCTTAGCCTCTCTGGCTGGCCTGGCATAGATGCTCCAAGACATCACACACTTGGCTATGGCCTGGGCTGACACAAGTTCCGTAAGCACCTGAAGGCTGGCGCACGAGGGTCTCTGGCTAAGCCACCGCACGCTTAGGCTGTGCCCTTCCTTCCTGGCCTACGGCATCACCTGCTGTCCCTCCTCTACATGGTGGAGACACCCACACACCTTCGTCTAAGCAGACCAGCAGCTGACTTGGATTGGAAACGGCTTGTGCCCCACCAGGCCCAGCAACACACAAGCGACACACGAGCAACGAGCGACACACGAGCAACACAAACGAGCGACACATGAGCGACACACGAGCCACACACAAGCAACACGAGCAACGAGCGACACACGAGCGAGCAACACACGAACGAGCGACACACGAGCAACACAAACGAGTGACACACGAGTGACACACGAGCCACACAAGCAACGAGCAACACACCTGCAACAACCAGCGACAACGCACTCCTTCCGTTGGTTCAATCCAATGCTTTAGAGAAACATGGGATTTCTGCATTATTAAAATATGTAGATATAGCAAAGAACGGAATACAACAATTTCAAAGTGTCGGGGGTGGGGGCGGAATACATAAACCTTTGGGGTTGGGGTCTTGCACATCTCTAACCGCCATGAGGAGACCGAGCCCTGGCTCTCTTGTGGGACCTGCTGACCCCAGCAGAGCCCTGCAGACAATCCACAGACACACGGTGGTCACTTCCATCCAGGGGGTTCTGGCAGAATTTGTTAGGTGGCAACAGCAAATCAATACCTCATCCTAGTTCTTCCCAGGGCAGGGCTGTGCACAGAGAAGGCACAAAATACACTTGGAGTTAATACACATTTACCGAGTATCTGCTAATTTGCAGATGGCGTGCTGAGGACAAGGGAGAAGCTGGTGATTCAGATGGCATAATTCCTGCCCTCAGGGAGCACAGTTGATCACACTGCAATGAGTTCTATGAAGGAAATTCTCAGCAACACAGGATGCCAGGTGAGTTAAACGCTATGGTGTTAGGACAGAAAGGGAAACAGGCAGTGTAGGATAGAGACCCGAGAGACCCCAGGTGGAGACCCCATGAACACGTGTGAAGTCTGCAAGTAACAGAAGCAGCACTGCAGACCAGTGGAGAGACAGTGAACTCACTGGTGATACTGGAAAAAGACACTTTCCACACGGCATAAAGTAAAATTGGGTTCCTGCCTAAGCACACACACCACACACATGATTAGGCCCAGCTGGATTAAAGGCGCGCACACACACACTATTAACTTTATGACTCTGGAGTAGGGAAAAAACCTTCTTAAGTCCAAGACACGCAAACAACAAAGGAGAAGATTGATAAATTTTACTACATAATAATTAAACACTGTAAAAGACACTATTCTAAATAATGTTAAGAGTTAAGACAACTGGTAGACGGAAAGAAAATATTTGTAACATATATAACAAAGGCTTAATAGCCTGAACAGATCAAGAATATCAATTCCATCAGAAAAAGAGAGTAAAAATGGGAAGACGACATGAAAAGGCAATGCACAAAGGAGGAAGGCACCAACATCTGAATCAGTCCCCCATCCACTCGGTGCCTGGCACAGGAGGGGCCCCGCCTCCCGCCAGCCTCTTCCTAGTGCAGACATCACTGCTGCCTCAGGCTGAGTCAGTCCATCACCGTGAGGACTCAGCGTCAGCTCCAAACGGCTTTATGGACGCAGCTTGGGAGACGGTGCCATTTTAACAGAATCAAAGTCCTGACACAGGAACATCTATTTTTGCGGTAAATCTTGGCAGTCATGGTAACGCCCCTCTCCCCATGAGCACTTGGTGCTAATGCTCACTTTGAACCCCTAACACACAAAGGGTGAGCCCCGTGTGCTGCAGCCAGCCCCCACGTGGTGAGGAGCCTTTAGGATCTAATGAGGCCCCGCGTTTCTTTCTCATGCACACTTACGGGAACAGACAAAAAACTATGTTTAGAAAAGATGATTCTTGAAGAAATTTTAATTTAAAAAAAATCAAAAGAAAAATTGAACAGTGCCTAAATCTTTATTTTCATAACCTACATTTTTTTTTTTCAAATTAGACAGTTTTACACTGAATGACACCAAAGGAAACTTAAATTACCAATAGTTTACATGTAAGCTTGATTCCAGTCTTAATGAAAAGAAGCAGAACAAAACGAAACCCTCAAGGAGCGTTCCACGTGGCCCCCACTGTGGACTGCCGGCAGCCAGTGCCCTCGCCTCGATTGTCTGCAGCCCGGTAGGGGGCCGCGAGGCACGCAAGTCACAACTACAGCTCGCCAGCGGGGCACGCAGACAGGCATGCACCACCGCTACCCGTCGCCCGGATACACTGAACTGGTTGTTAAGCCTGAACTGCAGAGATCCTAATACAGCAACGCAGGACGTTTACTGCCACCCGCCACTGACAGCCGGTGATGTGATGACAGGAGGGCCTGGGTGGAAATGTCAAGACACTCGCTCTCAGAGAACGACGACTCCACTTGAAATTCATGTCTGGTGAAACGGGGCCAGGTTTTTATTCTTCTATTTCAAAATGATAAGCATCATCACACGATTTTACAAGTTAAAATGCCATTTGTCGCTGCTGCATCTCTGATTCTATAACCTGAGATACTGCTGGGGGTAAAGGAGGGTGTTAACTTAAAAAAAAAGCATGAAAGCCACTCTCATCGCTGTATGTGACACAGCCCAGTCGGCGTGGACCACCACAGCTTCCCATTATGGTAACTCTCATTTTCTTCTGAGTGGACACTTTCAAAATAGTATCAGGGGTTTCTGGACATTATATAGCTATCTGTGTTTCACCTTTGTTTAATTAAAAAGGATGCTATAAAAATCGCATCCGAGCAAGGTTTCTGCTCTTGATGCAAAAGACTGCTGCTGGCTAGGCAGTAACTACAGTGTATTGACCGGATGGCAGCAGAGCCCTCCAGTGGCGACTGGCTACCGCACGCGCTGCCCTCTTCACGCAGCTGTTGAGCTCACACTTCAGCCGACAAACAAAGTGAAGGACTAAGCTGGCTCGAACCACACACACACACTGCGCTGCAATGCTCACACCTTGGGGGAAAGGACTTCTCATTATTAAAAACCAAGGACTCACTGGCGGAGGCGCAGGCCTTGTGATTTGGGAATGGCTGATGGCGCCCCTGGTCCTTCTGTAGCGAAGATGCACCTCGTAGGCCAGGCCTTGGGGTTGCCTCCCAGCTTTTAGAATATTGAGAGTTTGGGTTTCAGCGATCAATTATTTCTGATTTTTTTTTCTTTTTTTTTTGGTCAGTGAACTGACAACTACAAAAAAATAAATCCCCATGTTTCTTTAAAATGCATTTGAAAAACACTAGCCCTGTGGCTGTTTCTCTGTATTTGAATAATAGCAACTGTTTTAAAGGAAATGGTCAAAAATGCCAGGCATGTTTTCCTCTGGCAGGTAAATCATGCTTAGCTGCAAGTGATTTTAATCAGATTACTTTTCACCTCCACTTATGATCCTGCCAGTTTTTGCTCTCTACATACTTTAAAACTCTTTCACGTTAGATATGATTAGTATGCATTTACATACATTTTAAAAGAGTATGAAAACATCTGGAGGCTTTTAATAAGAGTTTCCAATTCCCTTTTGCAGCAAAGAGGCAGAATCAGCTCAACACACCGATGTAAGAGAAAAAAGAAAATCTCAACAAATCAAAATAATATTCAAACCACAACATTTCGTTTATCTACATCCAGCTCAACAGCAACATTTATAATATATCAATAATTTGTATCAGAATTTTCTCTGTAGGTACCTTTTTCATATGTTCTGATTATTTACAACTGTACAAGCGAAGCACACTCCGAGTGCACGTATTTAATACAGTATTGACTATTTGCATTTACAGGATTTCCCAACATTCTGAAAAAAGATCAACTGTTGAAGATCTTTAAGGTATATTACAAAAACTACTGCTAGCTCTTGTACTACACTACGCTTACTCAGTAAAACCAGCGACAGGAGATCCACACAGTAACTGAGTAACTGACCCACTCACGCCAACCCAGGGCCGGGCTCCATGGACTCTAAGCTGTCTTATACAAAAGTTAAGGCAAAGTCATTTTCAAGTTTAAATAAAATTCAAGTCTTTAAATATTGGATGGAAATAATTTTTTTCTTAAAAAAAACCCTCAGTCTTGTTAAATAACATTTTGTGGAATAAAGTGTATGGTTACATTTAGCAGGAAATATTCTTATTTTAATGTTTGCTGCTTAGAATACTTAAAGAAAAATTTGAGGCATTTTAAAACAAAATAATTTATATTTAACTTTATTATAAACTTGCTACCTTTAGTGCATCCTTGTTCTTCAGAAGTGCAGCACTTCTGGAAGTGAATCAATGAGGCCCTCGTCTTGGAGGTAAAAGAGCAGGAACTTTATCCTCCACCAGCCAAAGAGGGGGAAAACCACAAACACCATTCTCTCACGATTACGTAACTCTGAAATCCATGTGCTGATGCAGAGGTACGGGAAGATGTCCACACGGAGCTGAAGATGTGGACTCTCTCCAACCAGAGTGCTGGGGAACACGGACAGAAATGTGCACAGAGCAGGGCTGGGGCCGTCAGCTCACAGGGGTCAAAACAACATCATGGTACAACTTCTGGTAACATGTCAGTGGGCAACCAAGTGTATGTTTTCATTTAGGTTCTATTCACAATGTGCTTTCAATTTATATTACATAATAGCCACTTGAAACTGGAGTGAGAAGCTGGTTACTTGCTTGCAGTGCATCAGAACCAAGGTTTCAGGTCTCACTGGGGTGGCCCCTGCAGGTTCACTCTGCCCAGGAGATCAAAAAGGACGCGCTCTCTACATTCTTAAATGCCAGAGTCCCCTACCAACGGCTTAGGTAGAAGCACAGCTCCCACATCAGCGCTGTTGCCCTGGCGCGGCCAGCACTGCCTCTACGAGGCCACACCTGCCTCTGCCAAGGCCACTGGCCCTCATTCATCTGCGGGGACATTCTAGAGATATGCACTTGCAGACCAGTTACTAAAAAAAAAAAAAAGTAGCAGAGTTCCCTTAATTTAGAAAAACTCACTATATATAGCTTGCATTCAGAGCCACATGGAGGCTTAATAAAAAATACCAATTTGTTAGGATAAATGCTTTTTCTATCTTGGAAAAAAAAAAAATCAGACTTATGCATCACCTCCAGTTAAGCACCAACCTAAAATAAGGTTTGTATTAATTAAATCCTGAAAAATCGATTTTTTTTCAAGAGGGGGAGAATCCAACTCACAGAAGAAAACCAACTCGAGGATCCCACAGGCCTCAGACACTGCAAGCTCCTAACCAGCGGCTCGCCCTCGCACTGAGTGTCGTCTGTGGTTAACACAGCGCTCTGCGGCCCCTCCCAGACGTACGGTTTTCACTGAGGAGACTTGGGGGGAGTGCTCTGCTCTCGGCTGAGACGCTTCCCCATGGCCGAGGGCGAGGGCCGGCCCCCGGCCGGCCGCCTCTGGTCTCTGGGGGCTCCAGGTGTGGACTTGAGGGCTGGGGGCTCCCGGTATCTCTCCGCGGGCTCTGCCAGCTTCTTTTCCTCCTTCCCACAACCAACAACAGTGTTTGGCTTCTGTTCTTTTTGGGGTTGCAATGGGGAAGAAGGAGGCTCTTTACTTGTTCTCTGACAAATCTCTGCGTAGCTGGGCTTTCGCAGTTCCTGGAAACAGACAATCCTGGGTTACCTGTGTGAAACGGTGTCTCCAGGGACAAGACAGGTAATCAAGTTCACTTAAAAGAGTTTTCAACTATAACTAAGTTTCCATCTTCACTAGTGTTTTTAACTTTTAAAAAGTTCGTAAAATCTAATGATTTAGTTTCCCCTGCCGTGTAGCACTCCCTCTGTGCCACTGTAGTAATGGATAAAACTAGAAAAGGTGTGAGGGAGAAGAGTGCTGACTGAACGCCATCCCCACCCAGCCCTCAGCTTGCTTGGGCAACGCGGAAGCCCAGGAGGAGTCTGGATGCTGCCTGCGCTCACTCCGCCACCTCGGGACAACAGAAGGGTGTCCCAGGTGCCCACGGTGGGCAAAGGACCCTCACACAGTACTCAACCCTGAAAGGTAAACTCCAAAAACAGTCTTTAAATAAAAATGTTTTGCACATTTCAAACTACAAAGCACTGGAAATGTGTAAGAATGATGAAGACAGCTAAAATCTTCAAAGAAATGTGTAACAGAGTTTTCAGATAAGTGGAAGCATAAAGGCTAAACAACAGAAAAGTAAAATATTTCCCTTAGCTTTTTTTTTTTTTTTTTAGAGATACAGTCTCACTCTGTCACCCAGACTGGAGTGCAATGGCGCAATCTCAGCTCACTGCAACCTCTGCCTTCCAGGTTCAAGTGATTCTCCTGACTCAGTCTCCCGAGTAGCTGGGACTACAGGTGTCCACCACCAAACCCAGCTAATCTTTTGTATTTTTAGTAGAGATGGGGTTTCACCATGTTGGCCAGGACCGTCCTGATCTCCTGACCTCATGATCTGCCTACCTTGGCCTCCCAAAGTGCTGGGATTACAGGCTTGAGCCACCGTACCCAGCCTCTCCTTTTATTATTATTATTTATTATTAAAAGTATTAATTTTAACCTATAAAAAAATCCTTTTTTAGACTCAGCCCAGGGGACAGTAAGGGATTAAACTCCCAAATTCAAGTAAAAAGCTCACCTAAGATCAAACTACAGAGGCCACAACTCAGAATAAGAGAGGCCACGGTTCACCCAGCAGGGAAAACAGCAGAAAGGAAGTCACTGGGGTTCAGGCCTGCTGGGCCCACAGGGGTTGGAGGCTGGTGGGGCCACCATCTTGCTCTTCCTGTCTCTTCATCAGACACACGATGCGCACACGCGCACACACACACACGCGCGCGCACACACACACGCACACAAACACACACACGCGCAAATTGCTGAAATGATCCTAAAGTCTATGGAGAAACAGGAGCTGGGGTCTTGTTACTACTCAAGAAACCTCTACTGACCAACACTGAAATAAAAGGACTACATGGTGGTCCGTGAAAGAACTAGAGCAGTTAGTGGAAAGTTATTAGCAAATATTAAGCATATTTTGTACAGAAAACACAACACAGACAGACGCAAATAAAAACCCACCAAATTAGATGTGATTAAAAAACGAGCAGGTGCAGGAGTGCGCAGCGTCTGTTCACACCAGAGCCTCGCGGCTGTCGTGCAGGAAGGCAGGCACGAGGTACGTACCGTGGCGGCTCCGTTCACCTGCACCGATTTACATGCGGTCGCAGTGAGGGCGGGAGGAAGTCTGTCCACACTGTGGGCTTCCCTCTGTTTCTCCGCCACCTTGGGATCACTGTAAAAATGCCACCCAATATTTGAATCTCATGCAACATCACAGGCCATTCAAGTCAGTAAACACCAAGGCGCTGGGGGAACTCCAATACTCACTCAGGTAAATGAGCTGGGGAGGGGGATCGCTCGTACGTTGCTGATACAGCACAAGAAGCCGGCACCGAGGGCTCTCTGGAGACCACTACCGGAAGGGTGTTCACACTTGCATCTGCACTGAGGGTCTGAAACAGGGTCAAGAGTCTTCATCAGAGTCCTGCTGGCACTAAGTGGAGCTGGTACCAATACCCGTTCACCCCACCCGTGAACAGCCTTGGGAGGGCGGCACATGGACACAGGGGAGGAGGGTCTTCTCCAGCACAAATGTCTCAAAGAGCCCAGGACTATCCTCTGCCCCACACAAGCGCCCACCCTTCTCTTTCTCGGCAAATGCCCCGTTGTTCTTACATCACAAGCCTTATCTCCTCTCCCGCAATGATGATCTGCAAGCTTATTTCTTAAATGAACAGGCATCCAACACATCTCACCCACCTGGCACTTTGGGCCCAGCACGGCATGGCACCACAGTACACGCACATCTGCTGAGTGTCGAATCCTAACACAGTTCAACACAACTCATTCACGCAGCTGAGAAAAAACAATCGGCGCCTCCACACCCGTATAAATGTGAGCTCCCAGCCCTCCCTGAAGTCAACCCCAGGAAGCAGGTGTGCGAATGCCCCCATCTCAACAGGTGAGGAAACTGAGGCCCAATACCTCGAAGTTAATTCATCCAAGGCCAGGAAGCTAAGGACGGAGCGAAACTTACTCCCTCCTTACTCCAGCCAGCGACCCCTGGGCCGTGGCTATTTCGTGTGTGCTTGATCTTATGCATGTGGGATGTAACGATACACTTGTCATGCAACTTAAAAAAGGCAGGAGGGCAGGTGATCGTCACACTTCTGCCCTTCGATGAAGGCTATCGACAGACTGAGAGCCCTTCCAGCCTGAGAACCAGAATCTGCTGTGACTCCTACGCTCGACCAGCAGGAATCCAGCTTGGTGGAAACAGGATGGCAAAGGACTCCTTTTGTAAAAGCGCATTTTAAATTCACGGTAGGGGCCAGGTGCAGTGGCTCACACCTATAATCCCAGCATTTTGGGACGCTGAGGTGGACGGATTACCTGAGGTCAGGGGTTCGAGACCAGCCTGGCCAACATGGTGAAACCCCATCTCTACTAATAATACACAAATTAGTCGGATATGGTGGTGCCTGCCTGTAGTCCCAGCTACTTGGGAAGCTGAGGCGAGGCAGGCGAATCGCTTGAACCTGGGAGGCAGAGGCTGCAGTGAGCCAAGGTCATGCCACTGCACTCCAGCCTGGGCGCCAGAGCAAGACTCCATCTTAAATTAATTCATTAATTCATTCATTCATTCAGGCTATATTCAGTCCCAATGCAACTGAAATGCAGATCCACAACTGCAGGTCATGAAGCAAGTCAGAGTGACCGTCACGAGCTCCATGTCAACAGGGGAAGGGCTGAACTCCATCATTTCTGGAGCCTCCACCCCACTTTGAAACCCAAGGGCCACGCTGTTGACTCAAGAAGCTCCTGAGAAGCAGCAATGGAGCCCACTACACCTGGGTGGCGGCATGAGGCTCAGGGTCAGGCTTTTCAAAGCAGCAATTCATTCTTCAACAGAAACCTTACACAGAAACTCAAACTGGGCACAGCAGGAGCTGCTGTTTCTGAAGCAGGATTGGAGACCTGCCTCTTCTCCTCCACTCAATACCAAGGGTAGAGTAGGCCACAGTTGGAAAACGAGATCTTTAATGTGCATTTCTTCTCAAGGCACTAATACCTCAGAAATGATGGTGTGGAAATTTAAGGCTGTGTTGACAATCCTGGAATGTACTCAGTCCCCAAGGTTGGACACAGGAGCACGATCATCTACCAATATACAAAGGACTAGACACGTCACCTGGCTTTTAGTGTAAAGATGCTGCATCAAAATCCACCTGAAATTCTGCCCAAGGAACTAAGGAACTGTTCTATCCAATGCGGTGCCTTCCCGAAAGCCTGGGGGGAAGAGATACTGACTCTGCAGACCTGGGTGAGGGAGCAGGCCGCATGGTCACGTGGCGTGGAATAGACACGCGGTGGCTCTGGGGCACAGCCAGGGAAAGGGCCCCGGCACAGGGGACACGAGCAACCAGGAGTGCTCAGCAGGCTCTTCCGACGCACAGGAGGTAACTGGGCAGAAAACTTTCTCTGCACTTCCCAGAGCCTTCAAACGTCAGCTGTGGCAGCTGGACAAGTCCCACCTTCACCTCGCTAAGCACGTTAGAGGCCAGAGCGCTGGGCTGAGCGTCCTCTGGCAACTGCAGCTCTGGACAACTCCTGGGATGATGTTCACTGCAGCCGAGGGGGCACCTCGTGGGGCAGCCCAGACCTCACCAGAAGCCACCCACACTACAGTGGGGTTCTCCCAGGCTTCTTGCTCCTTGTCTCACGTAGATGACTACACATTTTACTTATTTCCAATATTATTCAGGTTCTTCTATTTCATTCTATTGTTTTGTAAAATAAAGGCAGGTCTGAACAACAATGACAATGCAATCTAAGTTTCTGGGTGAGAGAAAGGGTGTGTATAGCCTATCATTGCACAAGTTTCTACCTCTGACTTCATCAGACAGCAAGGTTAAGGAGAAGGCCCAGTCCTGGGATCAAGATTGGCCTTACCCCAAATCTGGGCGACCTCTGCAATCACATGGCCTCCAAGCCTCTCTTGAGTATTAAAAACAAACATGTATAAAGAGCTTAGCAAAGCGCCTGACACGGAACCCGTACCTAAACACTGTTGGCAACTATTAGACATGCAATGTATCCCTTACCCTTTCTTTGGATGGTCCTATTATCAAGCTAGATAGCCTGTTTTCAAACAAGTCCTCTGTCTTCAAATTGCCCGCAGCTCCAGGTAATGGAGGGAAGTTGGACAGCCCCAGCTCGAAGCTTGGCGACGGAGGCTTTGGTGGCGTCGGAGACTGTGTCTGGCTGCTCTGCAACAGAATGACATCCCAGGGTCACGGTGTGGAGAGAGAAGGCCACGCAGCTTCTCATTTCCACACCCGTCTGGAAAATATCTGTAGAAACAAGCAGATCATTCAACCCAGACAAGGGCTTCGTCACCCAATTGAAGCAACTTCAACCATCTAGAGCAGAGCTTTAAAACTGAAATCTCAAGATGCTGCTGCCCAAGAGACGTGTCACCAAGGACACAGTGAGGCTAAGGTGCTATCCCAAGAGCCGTCCAGCCATGGCTGCCAGCACTCACAAACAGCAGGGGCAGCTGAAGGCAGGGGAGGCGCTCTGGAGTGATGGAAAGCAGGGCAGCCTGAGTCTAGACATTAAACTTTCCCACTTCCAGACAAGTGTTGGGCTATTACAGCATGGTTTCTAATGCAAGTCACAAAGATAACTGTGAACAATACATGACACTCTCCACAACCTGTGTAAGAAATTTTACACACGTGCATCAAAAAAGTGGTTTAATAAAAGGGAAGGGGGCTTGAATTCTCTGAAAATAAACTTAATGAAAGTTATATTTTTTAATAATTAAAAACACAGTATTTGATAACAAATTCGAATCAGATTCTTTGACTTCAAGAAAGCAAACTCAGTACAAAAGAAGAGAGTGTACTTTGTAAGCCCAAATCTCAGGAGAAAGGCAGTAATACCTTTTATCGGAAAATGATCTATCAACCCGCTTTAACAAGCTGGCAGTCATTTTGCGAGTACGCAGTTCCTCGGCTGAAGGCCACATGGCACAGAATGGGGAAATGAGTGTATTTTAGTTTAGAAATGAGTTTATATTTACTAAAGAATACAAGTATTTTTAGTTGAAACAATGAGCTACTTTGACCAGGAAGCAAAGCTCTCATGGGATCCACCTAACTTGAGAGTGCCAACGTTTCTCCAAAATTTATACACAGGAAGGTGAATCCCTGCATTAGTAGATTCCAGAGAAAATACATCAGAAGTGAAAGCAGGTCAAAGGATGAAAATGAACTCAGGCTGACACAAATCCCAGTCAGTGACATAAACCCCAGCAGTCTGTGTTGGGCATTCTACTTGCTTCTCTGCTCCATGGGACAGGTGCCTAATTTTAGCTTAGCTTTTCCCAGTTAGGTGTCCTTGGCAGTAAGCTTGTTACCTACTAAGCAGCTGGCTGTTGTACGCTCTCTATAACCTAGTATTGTGAACATGATGCTCGAAATAATCCTGCAAAGCTCTAAGTTACACATGGCCATTGTGATGGCAAAGCGGTTTTAAACATCTGCACGTTTCTGAGGTGAACACAGCTTTTCAGAAGATAAGCATCATTAGAGAGACAGCCTTCCCAAAAAACGTATTTAAATCTCAACTCGTAGAAGCAAAAGAGACAGGCAACAAATGCTCAGATGTTGGAGTTACAAAATGACATCGCCGACAGATGGGACTTGACTTGGAAGGCAGTGTTAAAAATTCTCTAGGATCTGAGTGCCCCTGGGTGAGGTCTGAGTACTGCTCAGGTCCCATGGGCGTGGTTAGGCCCGAGGCTCACACACTCTTACAGAAAAAGAATCTGGACCTTTCTGAGGTCCTGAGAGCAAGTACGTAAAACGATGGGCATACGCTCTGTAATCAGTACAACACTGGGCCACACACCGAAGCTTCTAAGCAGGTCAGTCATGAACACACGCACCAGGAAAGCAAGGCAAACGGAATGGAACAGAAACAGGGGCGGGAAAACATCACAGCAGGCACAACAGTTCCCCACGTTTAAATGCTTGGCTTGTTAGTCCAAATGGTTACAGGAATTCACTAAATCCAAATGGAATCAACCGATATAAACTGCCTTACCAACTAGTTAAACAAAAACTAGACTAAGCCGACTTTATGAAAGGCAGAATTTCTGAGTTCTAAACAGAGATTGTATCTTTTGTGATGAGAAAACACCTGTGTGATGGCTTGAGGGGCTGGACCAGGATTTGTCCAGGTCTTCTCCAGCATTCCTTGTATGGAATTCCACATCTGCAAGCCCGTGGAGGCATATCCCTCCCATCTTTGTGGGTACTGCTACGTGCCACTGTGCCGTCCCACCACTGGTTCACGGGTACTGCTAACTGCCACTGTGCCGTCCTTCCTATCTCTGTGGGTACTGCCAACTCTGCCCCCGTGCCGTCCCACCACTGGCTGTGGAGAAGTCCATGCCAACCTCCACTAAAGACCAGCACAAACATTTTCCACAGGAGAAACTGTTTAATCAACTCAAGCAAAATCACCACGTCTCGTGTACTTACCGCCACAAAAACCTATCACTTATGTTTGGTCTGTCCTGCCAGTAAGTTACAGCAGAAGGAGATAATGCTTTCTACACAGCAGGAGAGTATTCGAAAGTTTTGAAGGAAAAACACCAACAAACAAATTGCTCCGTGGAAGACGCTTACTCTGCTCGTTGAAATGAATGGCTCCAGTCTTTTGAGACTCTTCGGTACAGCTGCCACACAGAAGAGCTCACGTGCACACCCGTGTGTAGGCTGCAGTGCGTGTGACAGCAAGCTCCTGGCCATGCCTATGCCACAGCACACACGCCTGTGCACGATGGAGTCCCGTGCAGCACATCGCTATTTCCAAAACCTCTACAACTGCTTCCTCCTAGGCCAGCCAGGGTGTCAGTTATTATTTAGCAGATTTCAGGTTACAAGTCTTTTGAAACGCTCATTCTTGTGTCTTAACCTTAATCCATTTAATTAAATCTCAGGTTTGGTATAAATTAGATTTAAATGTCTTGTCAAGAGGCATATGCTTTATGTACTCACTGTAAACTTCTCCTCCCTTTTCTTCCGGTAGCCAAAGGAATTCTTCCTAGGAGTGGAAAGTGAAAGACTGTTATTTTTTTCCCACGTGGAGAATTTACTGTTGAGCACGTTTGCACTCACATAAGCAAAGTACACATCAACTCAGTCTTCATCACTTTAAAACCTTTCAAAGATGACTTTCAAGTCTAGAATCCCAACTCTAAGAAGCATAAGCGGAGCAACACAAAGTGTACAGCAAGGGACTAACGCGAAGTCCAGGCAAGTGACAGAGAACGGAAGAAAACACGGACTCAAACCATCTCCCTGGTGCCTCCCTGGGAGGTCTGTTGAGACGTGAGTACTGAAGATCCCGTGGGTCGAAATGACAAGACACATAAAATCTGAGACGGAGCTCCATCAGTGAGTTGTTTAAAATGGTGGTAAGAATTTTCCCGGTGCAGATTTGTTTTACATCAGATTTAAAAGATCCCAAATACTCCGTCCCATCCCTTCCTCCGCCCTCTCGGCTTCCTCCACTACTGCCTCCATGGCGGACCTCTGCCCACGAAAACCACACAAGGACCTCTGTGCCCCAAAGACTTCCTGTCCTCGCCTGCCAGCCTCCGGAACCACGTTCTGGACCTCCCCCTGCAGGCAGCAAGGCCATGCCACACACGCAGCTGATAACCACAGGACACACACTGATTAAGTGGTGACTTCACGTAGAGACCTGGGACACTAGGATGGCCAAGGCATTCCCATTTCCTTGGACAGGGTTATGCGGACTAACAAGTCACATGACACACATTAATCTCAATTTATAATTTAATGGAATGCAAAGACTCCCCCAAGAGCCTTGCCTTACATAACTTAGAAAGGAGTTCAGACATAGTCTTGACTAATCCCTTCATTTACAGAAAACCAAAAAGTAGTCTTGCCTGAGATGGCCTAACACTGGAACACTCCGTGGAACCATGGGCCAGCCCCTCTAGGGGAAGGATGGCACAAACCTTTAGGATTCTGGAGCAAATCCCTATTATCTCCTACAGAAAACTTCCTGGAAATAGCTCCTGGCTTTCTACTGGGGCCTTGCGGAGACTGCAAGCCAGACTATGGGACATGGGTGAGTACTGAGCCACAGGTGGGGCACGAGTCCTGACAACCCACCCTCCTGCAGGAACAGGGGCCTTGGTGCTCCTTGTCCTGGATCCCTGCCTGCGGCCTCACAGGGAGAAAGGGACCTGGGCCTGCATTATGGACAGCCATCCCAGCACACACCTGGCTCAGCACCACTCCCTAATAGGGTGCGCTCCGGAAACCCAGGGAGCTGAACGCCCACTCCGCGGTGCCACGATTCAGAACTGGTGGAAAGGTGGGGCTACCATGGCTCATGAACAGAGCTAGGAACGCAACCGGATGAGAGTCCGGAGTGGGACAGGACTCAACTGGCCCTGGGGACCTGGGAGGGGTGTGAGATGGATGGTGCCAGCACCTGCCTGCCCAGAGGCACTGTCCTGAGTGAGGGACAGCAGCCACATGGGAAGAGGACATCCCGCAGGGCTCGGCAGAGGGCATCCCTCCGCCAAAGGCAGCCTGCTCGTCACTACCGGCTGAGACACAGGGGCACCCATCCCTTGGAACACAGTGGTGTCCAGGACACAGACCTGCCTGCCATGGAGTCCTATCCCAGTCACCATCAGTGGGCCCAGTCAACACTCCCCACACCCTCACTGGGCTCCACGTAACCCGTGTCGGACCCAGAAGCCCACCTGCAGCTGCAGAACACGTCAGTGCCCATCATGCAGAGAGCAGGTTGGCCAAGCCAAGGCTCACCGACAGGGCCATGGCGGGTTCCAGCTCAGAAGAGGTAGCAAGGGACCCAGGGTGGTGGCCAGCACCACAGAAATACCACGGTGACACCTGCGACTCTGAATGCGGTGGTGTGAGGAGACCCTGAAGAGGTGTGCTTCCCCCAAATAACCCTAACAGTAGCTCCACCAAGGCAGCCACCTGGCACTTGGGGCTCCTCACGCCATTCAACCCGGCTGGGCTGTGCCCTGCCATGGCCGCCATGCAAGGGTAGGGACGTGTGTCTGGACTTCGGTAAGGGGTTCTCCAGGGTATCTTAGCACTTTGGCCCAATAGAGAAAGTTAATGGAAACAACACAAACCCTCCCAAAAAGGGGAGGTGGAGGCTGCTGGGGATCAGGTTCTCAGGGCAAGCAAGGCCTGGGGCACTCCCTGCGAAACAGAACAAGCTCTTTCTCAACACAGAGGGAAGGACGACGTTATGAAGATCAGCTCTGGCTTCAGGACCCGTTGCAGAAACAGGCTGCAGGAGCGGCATGCACCTTCCCCGCCCACTGAGCAGTGTACGCTTCCTAAACCACTCCCTGCTGCAGTGCTCAGGTTTCAGGTGGGAGGACAGTTGTCCTCCCTTGGTGGGGAGACAGAGGGTCTCCATTGGTGCAAAATCTGCATCTGTTAGGCCAAAGCATAGACTTGTTACCACTGCAGCATTTGCAAGTTCAGGTATTGTTCAAGGGTATCCTGGGTGGAGCACACTCATTAGCAAGCGCTGGACTCTTGCTTCAAAGCCACCGGTAGACACTGTGTGAGGGAGCTGGAATTCCACAAGCCCCACTTTCATTGCCAGGAAGCTTCTTGTGACGCTCATAGGAACAGGGCACACTGAAGGGCACAGGAGGCTGAGGCCAGGGGTCTTGTCCATTTAGTCTGCCTCCTTCCACACCATGCCCACAATTGATGCCCCTCAGAGGGAGCCACATGGCCTTGATGAGTGGGGCTCTGTCCCAAGTCTGAGCCCCAGCTCTGCAGCCCTCCTCCCTCCAAGCTTCTGGGCCTTAAGAACCCCAAACTGAGACCCAGGGCTAGCAACTGCTCCCTGAAGTCAGTGACTCTGCATGACACAGTGGGCCCCTTTTGGCTCTGCATCTCCAAGGCCTGTTAAGCCAGCCTGACGCCATGTTTCCTGTGAGACAGCCCAGTGCCAGCTCTCCCAGACCATGGTGCCTTCCAAGGCCACTGCACAATCCCTGCAGCAACTCCTATGTGCTCATTTAATCATTATGGGCAGGAATGAGATGCTTCTGATGCCTCTTCATGTTGAATTCTCACTGCACAGAGCGTGTGCATGGGGACAGCAGGAAGAGGGGTCTGCACATGAGGCACAGTGCTATACATTTTGTGTACAGAAAACTCAGAAAAAGTTCAGGAATTCAAGTCACTTGTTTGTCACTTATGAAAGGGAAATCCTGACAGTCCTTATCAAGGCAAGGACTGGCCTTATCAACAATGGGCGGGTGCGGTGGCTCACGCCTGTAATCCCAGCACTATGGAAGGCGGAGGCCGGAGGATGGCTCTAGGCCAGGAGTTCAAGACCAGCCTGGACAACACAGCGAGATCCTGTCTCTACAAAAAATTTAAAAACTAGCCAGGCATGGTGGTGTGCACTGAAGTCCCAGCTATTCAGCAGGCTGAGGCAACAGGATTGCTTGAACCCAGGAGTTCAAGGCTGCAGTGAGCCATGATCGTGCCACTGTACCCCAGCCTGGGCAACAGAGCAAGACCCTGTCTTAAAAACAAACAAAAAACCAACTACAGGATTGATGCCAAAAAAATATTAAAACCAAAAACAGTGGGCAGGAAGCACAACCACGACCCATCCTGGCTAGTCTCAACCCTCCAGTGAGATCAGACTTCAATCCTGATCTGCCTGGTTACCCGCTCCAGGCTCCACCTGCAGTGCCTGGTGCACACCCCGCTGGAGGGCACCAGGCCAGCAGCCATGGGGCAGAGCCTGGACACTGCTCTCGCAGAGGGGCCTGGTGAGCCAGGGATGCTGCCAAGAGGAGACTGCAGGCACATGGCATGAAGTCTATGACTGCTGAGCGCCAATGTTTCTACAGACAATGATCTAAAACATCTACAGTTCTCACTGAACCATTTCATATTCCAAAAAAGATGAAGCCATTTAAGTCTCAACAATTACATAAAACCCTTTATGTTTATAGCCTTCAATTAGATTTTCTGTGATATACTTAAAGACAATTACAAAACAGACCTAAATTAAAGAATTTTAAAAATATTAGTAGTTTACGATGGTACACAGTGGCTGCTCAACAACTCACCTTCCCCTCCCTAAACCAGGAGAAGATTCAAGACTGCCTGGCTCCACGCGCCCAGGCCCAGCCTCTCTCTTGGCATATGCTGAAGGGTTTTGTATCCGTGTTCTAGTTTGACCTGCTTGCCTTGTTTGTGGACTCCGGACACCATTAATTAATCGATCTGCAGTGAAGTTAAATATTGAAGGACTTTCTAATAACCCAGGTCCTCTCTCCGCACTAGGAATTGCATGCCGCAGATGAGATTTACTAGGATTCCTGTAAATAAAAATGGTTTCATGTGTTCAATTATAAAATGATCAAGGCATGACATAACATGCATACTGACAGGGAATAGCTAAGCTGAAATCTGCTTTCTATTTAATAAAATATAAAAATAGGATTTGGGATGGTTAACTCCTACCACATAGGATAATACAAATCTATTAACAATGTGCCACGATTCTGCTGTTTTTCCGTCCAGGCCCAAATTAAAATCAGGCACACCTGATGTGTACAAGTTGCCCCAGAGCCTCCTCTCAGAGAATCTGAGGCAGGCACCCACGCCAGATGGCAGTGCTTAGTCTTCACAGAATGCAGCTGTGTGCTTCAAGTGGCTCCGTCTGCAAGGAGCAGGATTAGTGATCAAAGCTCTCTCATCCCAGCTCCGGAAGGGCAATAGCGTAAAGACCAAAAGCACTAGGAACGCCCCGGAACTTGCCTGCTTCGAGGAGGATACTGTCTGAGAGAAGTCAGAGGAGACGCCGCAGGCTTGAACGTTGGAGACGTAAACCCATTTATAAATCCAGTATTTGGAAATGGAGTTACCTAGATTCATTTGAAAACAGACAAGTAAAGAAACCATAAAACAGACTTCAATTTCATTAATACCAACAAATCTGTGGAGACCGACGGCATTTCTTGATGTTGTCAGAGTCACGACTCATGCTGAGACACGTATTTTACAATTTTATCGCCAATGGGTGCTGTTTAGAAGTAGGCTGGAGCTTTCGTGCATCCTTTCAGCCAATCCTTACAACAATCCAGCAAGGAGAACTGACACGTGGAAACTGGCACTGAGAGGAAAGACGTGGTCAAGAGTGCGTGGGCTCCAACAAGTGTTGTAACCTTTAGCACGTAAGTCTGATACTACCTCCATCGCTCGCAGGAAGTCAACAGGTCTTGATTCCTGATGGCTTTAATACAACTCATCAACGTTCTCAATCTCAGGAGCACCTGCACCTGCACTAACCCTACTGCTGCTCACTCGGCTTGATCCAACCACAGACTGACAGCGCCTTTACTTTACCTCGACACAAGTCCTGCTCTGCAGACCAGGGTATTTTCATGTCATCATTATTCCCCAAGTCACAAGGTAAACATGGCATGCAAATATACTAACATAAGATTCAGAAGAAAATTAGAAAGGGCCACAGAATCCCTAAAAGATCTTAAGCAGTTAAAAATATTGAGCATAGAATTTTAAGTATCGGCCAAATGTTTTTAAAATCTAGACACATACAAAAGTAAGATAAAACTTAGTGTTAAAACAGTTCCTTTAAAGAAAAACAAAAAACAAACAAACAAACAAAAACCAAGATCAATCACTCTAATTCTCTGGCTTCTGGATCCATGGTTTCCAATACATTCTGAATCACTAACATTTTGCTCCTAATGCTCCTGACGCAGGGCGCTTAGTTCCTGAGGGCCTTACAGTCCACACCCTCAATGTCACTAAAGTGACAGACACAGGCACAGAGCCCTCTCCTCGTTCGGAGAAAAAGAGAAAGAAAAGGAAAAAAGCAAGTAATTCTCCTTAATGAGAGCTAACTGGAAGATGTAACAGAAAAAGAGTATTAGAGATAGCTTGCGACCAAAATAAAATCATACAAAAGGCAAGTTAGAATCTCCAATTTGCTACTCGAGAGACTCTATACGCTGTAAGAATCGGATTCTTTAAAAATACATCACACATGGCCGGGCGCGGTGGCTCACGCCTGTAACCCCAGCACTTTGGGAGGCCGAGGCGGGCGGATCACTAGGTCAGGAGATGGAGACCATCCTGGCTAACACGGTGAAATCCCGTCTCTACTTATAGCCGGGTGCAGTGGCGGGCGCCTGTGGTCCCAGCTACTCGGGAGGCCGAGGCAGGAGAATGGCGTGAACCCAGGAGGCGGAGCTTGCAGTGAGCCGAGATCCGGCCACTGCACTCCAGCCTGGGCGACAGAGCGAGACTCCGTCTCAAAAAAAAAAAAAAAAAAAATACACCACACAGGAGGAGCCGTGGATGCAGACCTAGATCTGAGGCTGTAAATCATGGGAAGAGCAATGAGGACTATTCATTTCAAGCAAGTCATTTTACAGACAGAGCCCTGATATTCCAGTAAATTTGCTCAAGATAAAAAAATTGGTCATATATAAAAAATAAAGTTGATTATTAATGCTATAACTTCCTGTTATTACTTGTTGGGGATTAATAGGCATGACTTCTTCAGTTGCAGAACAAAGGACACACATATTTTAGAGCAAGTAAAAGGCTGCGATGGGGAGCCCCAGTTCCAAGAGTCAGAGCAGGACCAGCTGGCTGGCACACACCGCAGTCTGAACATACAACACGAGTCAAGGCCATAAGCTGACCCAGGACCCCAAGGATCCCCAAGAGGGTCAACCATGATTAAAGAAATGGGAGAAGCAACTGCTGCAGGAAGAACTAAAAGGACAAGCACGGCAAGCCACGTGCAGCGACGATTCTTCAACACCCAGCGCCTATGCACTAAAGTCTCTCTGAGGTTCTCTCATGATGTGCTTTTGGGAAAAGGAAGTACTCAGCTATGGGTACACTTTTACAGATGTACTACTTCAAAAACCAGAAACTTTCTTACCATTAGGACTTACTCAAAAGAGACAGACGTAACTTTACCAAAGGTTCTTCTACTGCTGTGGTTCCAGGCTCAAGGGGTACTGGGGGCCTCTGAAAATCTCTCCCTGTCCCCGCCTGCAATTCACACGGCCTTAGGAGCTATTTTATAAATGGAGTATGGTTTCATTTCTCTGCTTAGAAACCTCAGACTACTTCCCACAAGCACTAGGCCAAAGCCCACAAGCCTCAGGACAGCTAAGCACCTGTGCAGTTAGGCCTGGAAACTTCCAGCTCGCTCCCCAACTCCCTGCCACCTGTCTACGCTTCAGCTCCAACACCCCTGAATCCACGACCATCTTCTGTTCATGAAACTTCCTTCTGAAAAACTCGTACTTAACCCGAAAAGCTCAACCCAGACAACACCACCATCCCTGATAAGCCCTGTTGGTCTGTGTTCTGCCATTCTGTACACATTCTGTACGCGTGTCTCCTTGGCATGTTTGACTTTTCCAGCCTGAGTTGTTTGATGGGCCCATATCTTCACTTTCCGTATACAGGCATTTGTTTTCTCGAGTTCACTCTACTCTGAACCTACCCTCCTTTTCTGCCTGTCAGCAGTGACGTCCCTGCCCATCAGGGTGCCTGGCTCCCAGCCATCCGACCCCGAGGACCACCCAGTCTTCCCTTAGTCCACAGCGAAACCCTGGACATGAACTCTTCAAAGCTACTAACTCAATTTCTGCTTCCTGACCATAACCTTCTATGGATACTACCCTTCAATCTCTCCAATTCCAACTAACCTGCATTGCTACCTCATGCAAACCTCTAGTCCGTGAACCCATCTTCACTTCTCAACTAGACTGCAGCTTCAAGGACATGCTCATCCGTGTATTGCTGACTCTTGTGCATCCAATGCCACCAAACTCATGCTAATTCCCACCCAGGACCCACCTGATCTTTCAAGCATCTATAGCAGCACACAAAGATCCAGTACAGACTTATGAATTCCAACCACAGCCTTAACAAAGGCCAAAATCCATAAAAATTAATCATGTCAACCAACTCTAAGGCTGGTGAGAAGTGAGTAAAATAAGGCTGGTGAAAGAGCAGGCCTTCTCCTCGGCCTTGCTGTCAGAAGCCTATTAAACACCTCTTCCTCCTCGGTTAATCCCCTTGCATTGTCCTCTGTGTAGGGGACACCAGGTACACTACAGCTCTTACCGCCCTCTGTATCTTGCTAAGAGCTGCATGACAAGAGCTCGGGAGAGGGGAGAGGGGAGAGGGGAGAGGGGAGGATTGTGATCACAGCAATCCAAAGTTCTTTATGCATAAGATCTGTTCTCAACTAAATTTAAAATCCCCCACATAACTTGAAGGTCTATTTTACTATGTCAGACTGCACACATATCTGGCTTCCTATTAGATGAGGATTTTAATCCTTCAAATTATCTAGCATAGTGTCTACAACATAAATTCCTAGTAAAGACGTACCAGGGGTGGGTCAAGATAGCTGTGCGTTGCTGACCACGTCTGGGGCGTGATCAGGCTGTACAGGGGGAACTGCTGCTGGGGGCTGTACATGGGAGGGAAGTAGAACGATGTCGCGTAGCGCTGCTGGGCATACAGGTTCACGTCCAGGGGTCTAAATCCATTCTTTGGCAAAAATGTGTTTATAGCTATTGCCTTTGCTTTTATCCGCGCCTGTGTGAAAATATGTAAGTTTCTATTAGAATACTTAAGAACATCAATTTGCAAATAAACAAAGAATAACCAATGGTCTTGCTTACCTTAATTGGTTTTCCTTGAAAAGTTTTGACTTCTTCTCGAAGGTATTTGTAAGCCTAAGGGCAAAATTAAGTACAAAATTCCATTCGATTAACCTTATGAATAAGAGGCACCAATAGTTCACTCAATAGCTCAAATAGGGAAATATATATTTAAATTATGGTGAACAGAACTTAGAATAATGATTCTTGACACCCCCTGGGTCACAGATCCCTTAAAATAACCTCATAAGAGCTATGGAACGTGTACCCCAAATTCTCACAAACAAGATTTGTACACAGTTTTGTAAGTATTAATAGATGCCATAGATGTCTCCCAAAGACCACTGGCTAAGAACCTTGACCTGGTGGAAAATGATGAATACTGAGTTCCTAGTATTAATCCCAATTTCAGATTAGGAGTATGCAGTTCAGGAAATACCAGACAGGAAGGAAAAGGATTAGGATCATAACATTCTTTACATATCTCCTTGTTCTTCTCCACACTAATTCTACATTAAACCCCTATAAAACCGTGAAGGCCCTGCACCTCTGATACAGTCTCATCCAATCACCTTCGCCGCGCAGGCTGGCAGAGCTCACGCTCAGCTCCACAAACATGGTTACTCTATCTTCCGTCCCCCTTTTCCCCGCCATCCAATTCAAACCCATCTTTCAGGTTTCTGTGTTTTCTTTTCTGAACCCCAGATATTGTTTATACCATTTAACACTTTATAATACATGTGTTAGTTTTCCCACAAATAAGATGTTTCCTTCCCTTAAGGGCAGGAAAACTACTAACTCCTTATACTTCCTTACAGAGCTTACTTCTCAATACCATTAAAAGCATCTTCCAACATACAATGAAGTCTGCTGGGAGATGAAGATTAGGTTCAAATTTCCCCCCAACACTTTGCAAATAGTAAAACTTTTCTCTGCCCAGACAGAAGAACAAAACTGATTTTCCTAGGTTGCTTAGCTTGCTGTCCTTAGAAAGTAAAATCACATGCTTTTTATATTGCTATAAAAATTATCCATACAAATACACTCATTTAAGTTTCTACAACTTGATTTCCTCTGCAGATTATATTCGAACTTACTATCACAAATAATCTCAATGCCCAAGTTTAGTCCCAACATGCACTAATACTAAAAACTGGTAAACTATGCAATTCATAGGGTGATGGTGGAAAGAACTTACCTGTTGTGCATCAGCTTCTGTTTCAAATGTAATAAACCAATTATCATTATATGCAAATTCACAGTTTATAAATTTTGGTAAATTATCTCCTTTAAATAGTGCTTCTACTTCCTACAGGAAATAGAGATGTTAGAAATTAATTCTCAACAATGCCACTTTTTGTCCTCACCAAAAATTTTTTAACAAATGCATTATCTTAAGGAATGATCCTTAAACAAACGAACATACCATGATGCCTAGTAAATTTCTCTTCCAAAAAGGATGAGGGTTCAGCAGGGCTTCCAGAATCAATCACAATGCCATAGAGAAAAACAGTTCACAGCTGACAGCTTCCCCTGCTCTCAAGATACCATTAAGCTGAATTAATGTGAAAACTATCATGCCATTTTCTGGGCTGATAATTTCACAACTTTAAAAAATAAAAATAAAAACATTGCTTGGACTTCTGTTTCTGGCCATGATGGACTACATCTACTCTCCCAGATGACTCAATTTAAAAAACAAAGACAAAATACATGAAGAACGGTTTCAGGCCCTGAACCCCAGCATGTACACGAGTGTGATCCCTGAGAGGGACATGAACGGGGTGCGGGGGGTTGGTGGCCCTCAGTGCCTGGGCCACAGAGCCCGCAGGGTAAGCCTGAGACGGCCTTCCCCACATCTCCAGCCTGGAAAACAACCGCCTGAAGGAGGAGAGGGAACAAGCCCAGGGCAGGCTCACCAAGACCAGAATGGTTTGTTTTCCCACTAGCCACCGTGGGAAACTCTCCTAAACCCACAGGATAGCAGGGACAGTGCTCAGAAGGGCACTGCTTCAGCTGTGGGGAAAATGAGCCCTCGAGAAAAGGCTGCTCTGATTCCACCTAACAAGTTGGCTCCAAGTAACTTAACTGCATTTCAAAACAAAGCTCAAGAATATTTATTAGAATACAAAAATATTCAGTAAAGTAAAATTTAAAACGCCAAGCATCTCCTCCAAAATCACAAAGCATGCAAAGAAATAGAAAAATATGACCTATAATGCAAAAGATTAGACCTAGAAATGATAGAGACGATAGACTTAATACACATAAAACGTTTACTGCATGTATATTCCATATCCCATAAAAGGTAAAGACTGAGCATGTTAAACATACATGGAAGATTTTTTAAAAAGATCCAAATCAAACTTCACTGGAGATGAAAAATACAGTGTCTGAAATTAAAACTACACTAAATAAAATAAACAGCTGGCTAGACACTTTCTGAAGAAAAGGGCGAAAGGGAGAAGAAAACATTTAACAAAATGGCTTGATAAATTTCAGGTACAAGAAGTTTGAAATCTACACCAAAGTATATTGCAATCAACTTGCTTAAAACCAATAGTAAAATCTTCACAGCAGCCAGAGAAAGACTTATTACACACAGAAGGATGATGATAAAAACCACAGAAAACGTATACCAGAAGAGAGAATATCTTTAAAACACAGAAAGGAAAAAACCCCATCAATCCCGAAATCTATAATACCTTTCATAAATAAAGGTGAAATAAGATTTTCCCAAACATACTAAAGCTGAAAAAAATTCATCATCGGCAGACCTGTACGAGACATGCTAAAGGAATATCCAGGCAGAAGGAAAGTCCAGATTGACATAAAGGAATAAGAAGCACTGTAAATGGTAAATACTGAATAAACATAAAACACGTTTTTCTTATTTTTAATCTCTTTTTAAAAATGATTTGTTTAAAGCAAACACAACAACGATGTATTGTGAGGCTTATGACTGTGTAGAATTAAAATGTATGACAACAGCACAGGCCAGAAGTGGAGAATGGGAGGGCATGGCTGTAAATGTGGCTGTAAATGGGAGGGCATGGCTGTAAATGGGAGGGCATGGCTGTAGATGGGAGAGCATGGCTGTAGATGGGAGAGCATGGCTGTAAATGGGAGGGCATGGCTGTAAGGTCAAGAGGTTTGCTGCTCTGTGAATTACACGGACTCCACTACAGTGAGAGGGTCAGCTGAAAAGCCTAAAGAAAGGGGGTCCAATCTTTTGGCTTCCCTGGGCCACACTGGACATGGAAGAACTGTCTTAGGCCACACATAGAATACACTAACACCAACGATAGCTGATGAGCTTTTTTTAAAAAAAAAAAACAACTCATAATGTTTTAAGAAAGTTTGCGCATTTGTGTTGAGCTGCATTCAAAGCCATCCTGGGCGGCATGTGGCCCACGGGCTGGAGAAGCATGCCCTAACGCACAACTAAAAAACAGAAACAAAGAGTTATACCTAATAAGTCAAAAAAAGGAGATAAAAATACACATTTAATCCCAAACAAAAGGAAGGAAAAGGGAAAGAAAATAAAGAACAGAAGAGACAAACAGAAAACAAACAGCAAGATGAAGAATTTAAATTTAATCATATCATTATATCATTAACCTCTTAAATGTAGATGGGCTACGCTCTGAATTAAGACAGAAACTGGGCCGGGTGAGGAGGTTCATGCCTGTAATCCCAGCACTTTGGGAGGCCAAGGCGGATAGATCACAAGGTCAAAAATCAAGACCATCCTGGCCAACACTGTGAAACTCTGTCTCTACTAAAAGTACAAAAGTAGCTTGGCATGGTTGCGCACGCCTGTAGTCCGAGCTACTCGGGAGGCTGAGGCAGGAGAATCGCTTAAACCCAGGAGGCAGAGGTTGCAGTGAGCTGAGATCGCGCCACAGCACTCCAGCCTGGCAACAGAGTGAGACATCATCTCAAAAAAAAAAAAAAAAGACAGAAATTTTCAGATTGGATAAGAAAAGCAAGACCCAATTACACACTGCTCACAAGAAATCCACTTTAAATACGAAAACACAAACGAGTTAAAAGAGGATAGAAAAGACCTACCATACTAATGTCAATCAAGGAATGCTAGAGTGGCTATATCCATACCAGACACCAGAAGAAAAACAGCAACAAGGAAAAACAGGGCCATTCCATAAAAAATTTCTAGCCAGGTACACTTCAAAAAGTACAAACGGAACTTGACAACCAAATGAACTACAAAAAAGGATTCCAGGGATTCTAATGCCCTATGCTGTTGTCCCATCACTGGTAAATGCTTACTGGTTAAAAGACAAAACACATCAACGCAAAAGTCACACTTGACTAATGGTAAATTAGGATTATGACTTTTAAACTCAAACAATAATACTTTCAGGCTACTAGACCATCAGTCTACTAGTGGCAAGAATGGTTGACTCCTCTGCCTCTGGGAAAATCCTATTTTTAAGAAAATCAGAATCAGTATTTAAAATGTATTCATCACTGACAAGCACCTAGTGACATTTAAAGAAGAATTTTCTGAAACTCCTAGCCCACATTTCTAAGACCCAGTAGAAGGGCTCTATAAAAATTATACAGAGTCCTTGGGAACTTCTTTTCTTACGTGGATTGTTTTAGGCTACTTATTTTCCTTCCTTTTTTCCCCAACTTTTAATTTATCAAAGTTTCCTTTAAACCTTCTCTCTTAAGACTTCCATTGCTCAAGTTTTACAACAGATATAAGGTCAGCAGTTTTGAATAATATAAATATTCCAAAATCAATGTCTACTGCTAAATGCAGAAAATTCTCCTTGGTTAAAGTTTTACAAACATTTCAAGTCTTAAAAATTAGGATCTAAGTTTTAAATATTACTTTAATATAGATGTCCAAATTAGTCATAAGAAATATGCTGGTCCTCGGCTGGGCACGGTGGCTCACACCTGTACTCCCAGCACTTTGGGAGGCCGTAATCCCAGCTACTCGGGAGGCTGAGGCAGGAGAAGTGCTTGAACCCGGGAGGCAGAGGTTGCAGTGAGCCAAGATCACGCCACTGCATGCCAGCCTGGATGACAGAGCAAGACACTGTCTCAAAAAAAAAAAAAAAAAAAGCAAGAAATATGCTGGTCCTTCATATTCAGACCCTTAATAAAAATAGGAAGAAAAAATTATAATCCGAAATTCTTTTTCTCCACATACTACAATACAGAACTAGTAAAGACAGGCTGAGTTGAACAGAAGGTAAAACTTGCTAGGGTAGGACCATACTTACATGAGAGTAACAGAATTTCTCACGCCAGGCAGAGAACTTTGTTGGAATCCTAACCTTTGTCACATGCTAGTTTTCCTTAAGAAACTCTCACACACACTAACCCACTCGGACTGAAAAGCTAAATTTGGAAGCCTGAGCAGCGATGTCCATTTCCTCGGCAGAGAAGGTGTGTGGAAAGATGCAGTATGAATGACGAGGCGGAAATCACATGAGAGATGAGACCAACGACAAACCCAGGCTTCCTGTGTCCTGCAAGTCCCCAGAGCAGGCAGAGCCCGTTTTCTGAGGTAGGATAAACTAAGTTCGCAGCCCTTATACAAAGACTTTGCTTCATGATTTCAAGGTGTAACCATCAGTGTGTTTACTACACAGAGCAACTCAGTTTAGGCATCTGGATAAATGGCAGATTTTACAGCAACATGTAACAGTAGATAGCTTTTCATTACTTTTAAGCTATCAGATACTGTGGTTCCCTAAAATTACTGCCCAAGTCGGGTGAATCATGAGGTCAGGAGTTCGAGACCAGCCTGGCCAAGAGGGCGAAACCCTGTCTCTACTAAAAAATACAAAAATTAGCCAGGCACAGTGGCAGGCGCCTGTAATCCCAGCTACTCGAGAGGCCGAGACAGGAGAATCGCTTGAGCCCGGGAGGCAAGGCTTGAAGTGAGCCGAGATCACGCCACTGCACTC
>NW_012104242.1:849203-853230 GCF_000951045.1 Mandrillus leucophaeus
GGCTCTCTGAGAGTGGCTGTGCTGGCTTGGACCAGGTTACCGGCTCTCTGAGAGTAGCTGTGCTGGCTTGGACCAGGTTACCGGCTCTCTGAGAGTGGCTGTGCTGGCTCGGACCAGGTTACCGGCTCTCTGAGAGTAGCTGTGCTGGCTTGGACCAGGTTACCGGCTCTCTGAGAGTGGCTGTGCTGGCTCGGACCAGGCCACTCTGGTGGCTCAGGGAGTTATTCATGGTGCCCCTTTGACATAAAAATACTTGTTTTGAAAAGTTATTTATCACAAAAGTGCTTTTTTCTTGATTTGTGGGTTTACTAATCTTATTTTTAAATAAATATTTAAATGTGTTATTTCTAATTTCTAAATATAGAAACGAATAAACCTTCACTATCTTCTTATAAGGAGTCCTGGGATCAAAAGGTTTGAGAATCATTCCCTCCTACTCTGTAACTCAGTGTGTGTAAACCCTGGGAAAACAGTGTTAATGTAAGTATTCAGTCTAAAAAACATACAGCCCAAAAAAACACACAAAAGTAAAAAAAATCAAAACCAACAAAGACCTTTGGGAAAATGTCCAAGTAACCTTCAGAGGAGAAAGTACTTACTTCCACAGGGGTAGATTCAGGTATTTCACGCAATATTACTATGCAGCGATTCTGATTTGGCCTTACTTTCTCTCCCTTTTCATCCACTTGGACTAAAGGTAAAGCTATAAAGAGAAGAAAAATCAATGGTAAAACAAAAATATTAAAATGTGATATGCCAGTGGAACGTGTTACATTCTATTACTCTATTACTAAATACGCTAAAGAAACCTACAAATAATGGGCAAACTGTCAAAACTTTTGCTAGTCTAACACAATCCAAAGGTTTTAAACCAATCTCACATGTTAGTTTTCAAAACTAAGGAATACGGACATTTAAAATCCTGCAAGAGCCACGATGTATGTAACACTATGAAACAAAGGTTCTAAACAGCTCAAGCACTAAAAGCAGACAAAAATACAGGGTTAATGGCTTTCTCCTTTCCACAAGTACCTAAAGTGAAATAATCTTGTCTTATAACTTGTTTCTGTGTGCCCTTCCCTGGCTCCCTGATGATCATCTCTTACCTAACAGTCATGCATTGTTTACATTAGGACGCTCATGTGACTGCGGTAATAGACCTAATTCAGATTTTGCCAGTTTTTACATAAATTGTGTTTTGGTGTCACATCTATGAAACTATGCAATGCACAGATCCGAGTTACAGCAAGTAATGCTGACAATTAGGGCTCAGAGGTGCCCACTGTCGCAAAGATACAAATTACCAGCATCAAGATGAAAGTGGCAACATCATTACAGGTTCCATCAACAGGAAAAAGGTAACAATGGAATATTATGAAAAAGTTCACACTAATAAATTACGTGAAACAGAAACATTCCTTAAAAGACATGCCAGGCTCGGTGGCTCAAGCCTGTAATCCCAGCACTTTGGGAGGCTGAGACGGGCGGATCACGAGGTCAGGAGTTCGAGAACATACTGGCTAACACGGTGAAACCCCCTCTCTACTAAAAAATACAAAAAACTAGCCGGGTGAGGTGGCGGGCGCCTGTAGTCCCAGCTACTCAGGAGGCTGAGGCAGGAGAATGGCGTAAACCCGGGAGGCGGAGCTTGCAGTGAGCTGAGATCCGGCCACTGCCCCCCAGAGCAGGAAAAAAAAGCTAAACCTCAAAAAAAAAAAAAAAAAAAAAGACATAAGCCACGAAAGCTCACTCTACAAGAAAGGTAACTGGGGCATGACTGTAATTTAATTTTTTGTATCTTAATCTGACAAAAGATCATCAAAGACTCATATGCTGAAAACTGCAAAACACTGCCAAGCGAACGTTTTAAAGACCTACATAAAGACATAGTCTGTGCCTGTGGGTTGCAAAACTTAACATTGGTAAAATGGGTAAATTCTTCTCGAGTGAATTTACAGAATCAATGCAATCCCAATAAAAACACCAACAGGACTTTCTGAAAAATTGTAATGATGATTCTAAAATTCATATACAAATGCAAAACATTTAGAAGGGCCATAACAAAGCTGGAGGTTCCATACCTACTTTAAGACTTACTATAACATTACAGTGATTAAGACACTGTAGTGTCAGCATCAAATCAGACAAATAATCAAGGGAATAAAACACACATTCCAGAGATCAACACCCATGTGCACGGGCAGTCAATACAAGAGCCCAGACATGTGGGGTGCTGCAACAGATACACACAGGATGCATACCCCACACCATGTGCAAACATCAGCACAAAAAAGATCACAGACTCGAATGTTCAAATGTAAAACATAAAAGTAATAAAAGGAAAACTATTAGAACCTTGGACCAAGCAAAGATTTCTTAGGTACAACACCAAAAGCAAGATCCGTAACAGGAAAAAATTAACAAATTGGACTATAAAAAAATTTCTACTTCTGCTTCTCAAAAGACACTGGTAGAACAAAAAAACCAGCTGTACACTGAGAGAGCATATTTGTAAATCACGTGATAAGGACTTGTATCCAGAATACCTGTACTACATATTTCAGTGTATACACATACATCATTGACAATGTGACTGTGAGGCAAAGAAGCATCTTTTCAACAAGTGCTGCTAAACCACTCAGCATCCACAGGCAGAACATTCATCTAGGTGCAGACCTGGCACCACCATTCACAAAAATTAACCCCAAATGGATCATGGACCTAAGTGTAAAATGCAAAACCTTAAGTCCTAGAAAACATAGGAGAAAATCTAGAAGACCTTGGGTCTGACAATAACTTCTTAGACACCACACTAAAGACAAGATCCGAAAAAACTTCATTAACATTTAAAACTTCTGCTTTGTGAAAGGCAATGTCAACAAGATGAGAAGCCATTGACTGATGGAAAATAGTTGCAAAAGACACATCTGACAAAGGATTGTTAACATCAAAATGCACAAAAAACTTCAAAACTCAACAAGAAAATGAACAAGATTAAAAAATGGGCAGAAGACCTGGAAAGACACTTCACAAAAGATTTACAGAGGGTGAATCTACATATGGCAAAACGCTTCACATCGTATGTCACAGAGAATGCAAATTAAGACATCAACGAGACGTCACTGCACACCTATTAGCACGGCAAAAATAAACAACAATGACACCAACAAATGCTGCCGAGGATGTGGAGCAACAGGAACTCCCATTCGCTCCCGACGGGAATGCAAAGTGGTTCATCCACATTGGGAGACAGTTTGATGGTTTCTTACAAAACAAATCATATTCGTAGCATATGATCTGGCAATTGTGCTCCTCCGTACTTATCCAAAGGAGCTAAAAACTTATGCCCATGCAAAATCTGTACACAGATGTTTATAGCAACTTTATTCACAACTGCCAAAACCTGGAAGTAATCAAGACGTCCTTCAGTGGGTAGATGGATAAAGAAACTGTGGGACATCCAGACGATGAACTATTATTCAACACTAAAAAGAGATGACCTATCAAGCCATGAAAAGACATGGAGGAACCTTCAACATATATTGCTAAGTGAAAGAAGCCATTCTGAAAAGGCTACATCCTACAGGATTCCAACCCTAGGACATTCTGGAAAAGGCAAAACTACAGAGGCAGTAAAAAGATCAGTGGCTTCCAGTGATTGGGGCAGGCAGGGATGAACGGGTGGAGCTCAGAGGATGTTTAATTTTTTTTATTATACTTTAAGTTCTAGGGTACATGTGTACAAGGTACAGGTTTGTTATATATGTATACATGTGCCATGTTACATATGTATACATGTGCCATATTGGTTGGTACATATGTATACAGGTGCCATGATGAGTTAATGGGTGCACCCGCTAATTCATCATTTACATTAGGTAGATCTCCTAATGCTAACCCTCCCACCTCCCCCCACCCCACAACAGGCCCTGGTGTCATGTTCCCCTTCCTGTGTCCAAGTGTTCTCATTGTTCAATTCCCACCTATGAGTGAGAACATGCAGTGTTTGGTTTTCTGTCCTTGTGAT
>NW_012104242.1:854425-863207 GCF_000951045.1 Mandrillus leucophaeus
ACAAATGGAAGAACATTCCATGCTCATGGATAGCAAGAATCAATATCATGAAAATGGCCATACTGCCCAAGGTAATTTATAGATTCAATGCCATCCCCATCAAGCTACCGATGACTTTCTTCACAGAACTGAAAAAACTGCTTTAAAGTTCACATGGCTCAGAGAATGTTTAGGTCAGCAAAATTACCCTATATGACACTGTAATGGTAGATACATGTCACTATACAGTTGTCTGAACCCACAGAATATACAATATCAAGTGAACCCTTATGTAAACTGTGGACTGCAGGTGATAATGATGTGTCCGTGTAGGTTTCATCAATTATAACAAACGTTCCTCTACTGGGGAATGTTCATATGGGAAGAGGCCATGCATGTGTGCAGGGGATATAATGGGAGATCTCTGTACTTTGCTCACAATTTTGCTGTGAATCTAAAACTGTTCTAAAAAATAAAGTGTACTGGCCGGGCGCGGTGGCTCACGCCTGTAATTCCAGCACTTTGGGAGGCCAAGGCGGGCGGATCACGAGGTCAGGAGATCGAGACCATCCTGGCTAACACGGTGAAACCCCGTCTCTACTAAAAATACAAAAAATTAGCTGGGCGCGGTGGCTCACGCTTGTAATCCCAACACTTTGGGAGGCTGAGGCAGGCAGGTCACGAGGTCAGGAGATCGAGACCATCCTGGCTAACACGGTGAAACCCCGTCTCTACTAAAAATACAAAAAATTAGCTGGGCGAGGTGGCGGGCGCCTGTAGTCCCAGCTACTCGGGAGGCTGAGGCAGGAGAATGGCGTGAACCTGGGAGGCAGAGCTTGCAGTGAGTCGAGATCACGCCACTGCACTCCAGCCTGGGCGATAGAGCAAGACTCCGTCTAAAAAAAAAATAAATAAAGTATACTTCTAAAGAAAGGACTCAATTCTTAATAAAACTAATAAAGTATGTGTGGGACATCTAAATAGACACTACTGCAAAGAAGAAAAAAGAAGGCAAATAAGCACATTTAAAAAATGTTCAATTTCATTAATCATTAGAGAAATAAAAGTTAAAACCTCAACAAGATACCACTATATAGTTATTAGAAAACATAAAATTAACACGATTGCATACCAAGTGTCAGAAGGATATGGGGAAACTGGAGCTCTCATCCCTGCCGTAGTGGCCAACCGTAAAATGGTCCAACCACTTTGGAAACCAGGTGGGCGGTTTCGCAGTTAATCATACACCTGACAACACAATCCAGACATTCCACTTCTGGCTATTTACCCGAGAGACAGGGAAGCACATGGTCACGCAGAGACTTTTACACAAGTGTCCACAGCAATTTGTAGTGGTCAAAACCTGGCAATAACCTAAATGTCTTTAACTGGTAGGTGCATGAACCAACTGGGAATATCCATTTGAAAGAATACTTCCCAGCAAAAAGAAGCAATCACCTACTAATCCAGTCAACAACAAAACAGTTATGCCAGACCAAAGGAAAGTGATATTGCATAATCGACTCCATTTACATCAAATTTGTAAAACTGCACACTAATCTGTAGTGACAGGAAGCAAATCAGTGGTTGCCTGGGGAGGGGTAGAGGAAGCATGGCGGGGGTGGCTGTGATGGCTGTGTTTGGTATCATGATTGTGGTAGTTTCATGGGTGTATAAATATGTTAAACCTTACCAAATGTACACTTAGAATGCCTAATTTATGGTATGTAAATTCTACTTCCATACAGGCAGGGGTGTCACCCTCTGCACGTCACGCCTCACCCAACTCACCTGCCCCCATGACGTGACACTGAATGATGAGCTTCAATCCCATTCATGCTTTCCCACCATCTCCATGCTCCTCTGAACCCACAAAAATCCCTGCGCTTCAGCTTTACATACCCCCAAGCTTTATACACATGGTATCACCTTGCACAAATTTGGAAATATGCTTTTATAAACATTATAATTTTAAAATTTATTCTTGTTGGAATATGTAGGCCTAGCTCACTGTAACAGCTCTGGTACTCACTGTGTGAATATAACACAATGTATTTATTCTGGTGACAAATATTTTAGCATGTCTTTTTAATTAGCAGTTTCAGTTATATTAAGGGTAAAAACAGCACTTGAATCAGACATACTAGGACATGCACTGTATGTTTATTATGACATTAAAAATAATCTAGAAATGTAACTTACACAACTTAACACAAGAGCTGTAGTATTCAAAGTAAAATCATTCAAACAATCTTGAGTTAAATTTTTAAAAAGATAAAATTAAATATTCATCAAGTATCTGCTGTGTGTCTGAGTCTCTGCTAGGTATTTTGGGCACAAGATTTAAACATAAGATGAAGCCAGGCATGGTGGCTCACACCTGTAATCTCAGGACTTCAGGAGACTAAGGCGGGCAGATCACTTGAGGTCAGGAGTTTGAGACCAGCCCTGCCAACGTGGTAAAACCTCGTCTCTACTAAAAATACAAAAAATTAGCTGGGTGTGGTGGTGCATGCTTGTAATGCCCAGCTACTTGGGAGGCTGAGGTAGGAGAACTGCTTCAACACAGGAGGCAGAGGTTGCGGTGAGCTGAGATGGCACCACTGCACTCCAGCCTTGGCGACAGAGTGAGATTCCATCTCAAAAATAAATTCATTCATTCATTCATTCATTCAATTTAAATAAAAAACAAAACAAAACAAAACAAAAAAACAAAGTAAGATGAGAACTTTAATCCTGTGGACCTATTTATGACATGTTCATCCTCTTAAGAACTACAACTAATGCAATAACTTGCTAACAATATTCTTATCACACAGGTTCTTACAAAGGCATGTACATCTCTGTCCAAAAATCGAGTGAAAAAAAGACAAAATGAGAAACTAAAGAGCTGAGTGCAAATGGATAAAAGGTAAGTCATAAAGAAGGCAGGAGGAGATGGGACAAAATAGGTGACGAGGCTGCCCTGGATCGCCTATGGGCAGGTGGGCTCTGTTGAGTAACCACACAGAGCAATTTAATATCCTCATGGTTGGTGGAAACCACTTCTTGCCAGTAACAATCAACTGAGAAATCATCCCAGTGGGGCAGCAGCATTTGCAAGGTCTGTCCTAAAAGGAATAACTAAACCTGGAACTCCTAATCATAACCAAAAAGACTTCAGAGTATAAACAGGGACAAGAATGCTGCTGGCCTTTCAAAGATGGGGCCCAATTCAGCTGGCACAGACAACAGCTTCTGTTCTGCATGGTGACACCAGGGAGCACGGCGCCATTCTGGGAGATGGCAGTGCCACTCTCAGAACTCACAGTCAATGGTAATCATGTTTGCCAGTTTCTTCACTGTCTCCAATAATTTAATAACCCACGATATCTGTCTAAAAACAGAGAAATAGAGAACTTGTATTTGTGAAAAGAAAATCCAACTAAGCTCTAAGGTAAGATGCTTACCTTTTTATACTACTGTAAAGTCAAATCCACACAAGAACAAAAACACCTGCATGAACTGTCGCCAGTGCAGTTAAGCCAGGGACAATGTGGAAACCCTTCTATGTGAGCAGAGGCAGTGGACTTAAAGGAGACTTTAAGTCAGGCTTAGCAATGTCCAATCACTCAAAAACTATGTAGGGGGCATCGTCAACACTTAATGCTTAAACACTGTTTGATGTTGCCAAATTTCAAAGAAACAACTTCACTCACAACATAAGTTTTTTTTTTTTTTTTTTTTTTTTTGAGACGGAGTCTAGCTCTATCGCCAGGCTGGACTGCAAGGGTGCGATCTCAGTTCACGGCAACCTCCACCTCCCGGGTTCAAGCGATTTCCCTGCCTCAGCCTCTCAAGTACCTGGGATTACAAGCACGCACCGCCACGCCCAGCTAATTTTTTGTATTTTACTGGAGATGGGATTTCACCATGTTGGCCAAGACAGTCTCAATCTCCTGACCTTGTGATCCTTCCACTTCGACCTCCAGAAGTGCTGGGAATATAGGTGGCCCACACCTGGCCCACAACATAATTTTAAGAAAAACTGCAATAATTATTTCATCAAAACATAAACAGGAAGTTGCAATTTGAAAGAAACACCTTTAGTGGCAAAGCTGTAATTAAAATGTGTTTTACTTTAACTATAAATGTTATTTTTATTTTGTTTTTCATGAATGAAAGAGCTATCTTTAAAATTCCCATTAAAAAGATTATTTTCTACTTCATATGGCCCAAAACTTGTTTGAGGTTTCATAATGGATCCAACTGGCATTCCCAGGACTATCAGGCGCTAGTCCAGAATTACTGGACCTGAGCAGAAAGCAACGGAGGCAAGAGAACAATCTGACTTGCCATCAAGGACCTTAATGTTTGATGGCTATAGATTTAAAGGTTCACACTGAGAAGACAAATACTCTAAGGACAAGCATTATTAATTTAAAATTGTCATTTACTTACATCTTAGCACTTCCACAATCAAGTCCACATCAGTGCTGAGCTTCTTGATGTGGTCGAGGTTAGCCACCGTTGTGATTGGCACATACTGGTCACTGTCCATCTGTGATATAAGATACATGTCACTAGCAAGGTTCTCCCTGTTGAAAGAAAACAATCTCCTTTAATCAATATTTCTTTAAAAAGAAGTTTCACCTACTGCAATTCCAGTTTCACAAGAGGCATGAGTGTGGCATGGTATTGCTTTGGAGTTAAATCGGAGCCCAGGACCCATCTGTTATTTGCTGTCTCTCCGGCCTCAGTTAAATTTTTTCAAAATCTCAGTCTTGAAGAGGCAGGGAGTGCAAAAGTAAAAGTATATTGCACTTTCTACAATCAAAATTCATGAGAAGATGGTTATTTTTAATTAAGATGTAATTATTTGTAGCTGTCATTTTTGCCCTAAGAAGTATTTGAGGAGTTTATTAAAAATACATACAATTTTGTTAGGCTAGGCACGGTGGCTCACGCCTGGAATCCCAGCACTTTGGGGGGCCAAGGTAGGCAGATCACCCGGGCTCAGAAGTTTAAGACCAGCCTGACCAACATGGTGAAACCCTGTCTCTACCAAAAATACAAAAATTAGCCAAGCATGGTGGCAGGCACCTGTAATTCCAGCTACTTGGGAGGCTCAGGCAGGAGAATCGCTTGAACCCAAGAGGTGGAGGTTACAGTGAGCCAAGATCGCACCACTGCACTCCAGCCTGGGTGACAAGAGTGAAACTCCGTCTCAAAAAAAAAAAAAAAAAAAAAAAAAAATTTAAAGTAAAGAAATCCAGCTGAATGAACAAGAAAGGAAAACATAAAAAGGCCAGGATAACGTCATTCACAAAATTCCTCCTGTAGACTCTGGAACACTCACTAGAGAGCCTATATCCAGCCCTGGCTTCCTGGAAGCCAGAATTAAAAAGAAGGAAACAGTAACTTTACCCACAAAATCCAAAGGTGAGCCACAAATCATCAGCACTTTGGGCCATGATGAGCTATTTTCTGGTGTTTTGGTCAAAGATCAATGTTTCCTGTGAATTCTCAAGGCATCGTACAATGTAGTAAACAAGGTCCTAAGAAACATTTCAAAACTGAAAACAGTGCTGGGTTCCTGGGGCCTCTGCTCAGTGTCCCTCGGTGAAGGCCCATGACTGCCGATCAAACAGAGGCCATGCAGGAGGAGGCCCTGCTCCACCCTCATCTTGGCCACCTTCCAGCTGTAGCTGATTTTGGCCCCGTGGGGCTACAGAAGGGGGTGAGTGGCAGAGGGCTCACACTTGTGCCCCCAGGGTGCTCCACCAGTGCCCCAGCACCTCTTGCGTCTGCTGTGGCATGGTGCGGTATGCTCAGACTCCAAACGTGGAGCAGCATGGGCATGGGGAGGAGGCCAGCAGAGCCCCTCACACCTCCGCCTCATACAGCCACAGGCTTCAAGGAGCCCCTAGCAGACACCTGTGTGGAATCCTCAGGGCTCCAGAGAAAACACCTGGAAAATCACCATCGACAGAAAACCTTACACACGGCCAATCGGTTGTTGCCATACTCAGAGAAATTACATCAAACCCAATCCCACCTTCCTTTATGTCCAGTTCTGCCATTGGAACTTTAAAGGTTTTACTAAGAAAAAGGTATTATTCAGGGGGAAAAAAAATGATTAAAAATGAGTGTTATATAAATAAAACAACTTGCTATCTCAGTGTTTGGTGTGTTTTCAGAAACAACATGGCACATTTGTTCTCAAACTTCAGTGTGAAGAGTCTGATTCAGCAGCACAGGGCAGGCCAGGCCCTTCAGACGGCACTCCAGACAGTGACCACCAACACCACGGGGGCCCACTGACATGAAGGTTCCATTCCGTTCTCAAACGTCAAAAGATTGTTATTACTCAATATTCCACGTCTTAATATTCATATATATGGATATGAGTAGATACTCCTTCATAAAATACCCCATTTGTATATAATTTAACTATTTGCACGAGACTAGAAATATCAGGCATTAGAAAAAAACACCACCAGCCTTACCTAGATAAGCAGAATTCCAATGTTTTTTTAAGTACTTCCCGGGGGTCTTCCTGGCTTTCTGGTTGAGACTCATTTCCTCCTACAGAAAAGTAATAATCAACTTAGGAAAAACGGCTTAAAATTTAGGAAGCAGATAATTCAGTACAGCAGTTCTAGTGCTTTCAACTTACATTCTGACACAACTACATAAGTGTATATTGAGTATGAAAAATGCTACTTTACCTATCAAAAAAGTAAATCATGCAAAAAAATGTATTCCTTTATCCCCCAAAACAAAAACAGCACAATTTAGAAAAATAATCTAAGTCTCATGAGCAGAGTTTAGCACGGGCTTTTTCTACCAGAAATGACAAGTGTAAGTTTAGCTAATGCCTTGTCTCACTGCAAAAAGAATTTTCAAGTAACCTACACAAACACAAACACTAAACAATAATAAAATATAGAGGAAAAAATTAAAACAACAACGACAAAGATAACTGGCAAACAACCAAGGCTGGAGATCATAAACAGACAGGCTCTACAACACTAGACAGTTTCTACAACAGAGGCTTCAATTTGCCTTTCAACTTCCAGAGTAGAAGGAACAAGTGAGAATTGCCGTGTTACAGAATTCCTATAAGAGAATGATAAATAAACCAGATCTTCAAGAGGAAACAAAAGCTGGATCTAAATCCTGGAAGAAATTTCTGAGAAGATGCCAGGGGGCATGGTGTGTGTGGTCACAGGCAGCACAGGGCCGTGAATCTGAAGCTCTATAAGACAGAGCTGGACTCTGGACACTGCATAAACAGGTATTTTAATAATGTTGAGACGACAGGCACTGAAATGCTAAGAACTAAGTTTTTTCTACGTTCCTATACGAATTAGCATGGTACAATCATACAGGAGCCACGCTAACACAAGAGACGCTTGTATCTTAAAAGTCAAAGTTAAAGACCATGAAAAGGCAAAGACAAAGTGGAGCGTTCAGGACAAATAAGAGGGACAGGGAGTTTGTATGGTGTTGTACAATGAGCTTAGTAAAAATCCACCCCCATCAGCAAAAAGAAAACAAAACTGCTAAAGCAACCATAACACAAAACCAAACCATGGGACTCAATGAGACTGAAAACTGAAAACTGAAAACACAACCTGATGCCACTGTCCATCTAGACTAAAGTGTCTCCGGGTCACTCATCTAAATTCACACTCCCCCCCCATGTTTGATAGGTGTTTACTAAATATTTCTATGTGCCAGGCACTATGGCAGGCTCTGTGAATTCAGCCTGAATAAGGCAAAGCCTGTGCTCTCGTGAAGCCAACACGCTCGTGGGAGAGGCAGATAACAGACAGTTAACCAGTAACTATATACATCATGTCAGAGAGAAACTGACACTGAGGAAACCACCCAAGATGAGGGGCAGCAAGGCCTGGTGCCGTCCAGACGGGAAGTGCCATGCGATCTGATAGAGGAGGGGTGGGGCACGCAGGAAGGTGGGAAGTGTGTTCTAAGTGGGGAGCCTCAAGCACAGGTGTCCCAGGATGGGGCCTCTCAAGGGGTAGAGTTCAGCAGTAGGAGGCCAGCACAGCTGAGAAGAGGGGTGACAGACACAGTAAGAAATGAGGTCACAGAGGCTGATGTGTGTGTGAGATCAAGGAGGACGTTAGAGGATGTCAGAGTAAACGTCATAGAAAACCAATTCAAGGCTGACATTTTGAAAAGATCTCTGGTTCCATGGTGTAGACAGACTGTGCAGGCACCAGCGGAAGTTAATGCAATCATTGAGGACAGGGCACTAGGGAGGACTCTCCAAGCGATCGGTGGTGCCGAAGCCACAAGGGAAGGAAGAAAAACAGCCCAGAACTGAACCTGGGACACTCCCACCTTCAGCAGGAGGCAAGTGCATGAGGGCCAAAGGACACAGGTTAACAGCCAGCAAGGTGGGAAGACCATTAGGATACTGTGAAGTTAGGAGCCAAGATAATCACCCACTACAACATGACACAGTAGAGCCAGGTAAGTTAAGAAGTTGGAACTAACTACTAAATCTGGCTGCACCAGGGTCATTAAAGAGCTCGACAAATGCCGCTTAGGACAGCTGTCTACCTGGACTGGACTCCAGAGGGAATGGAAGCAAGGAGACCTGGACCGGACTCCAGAGGGAATGGAAGCAAGGAGACCTGGACCGGACTCCAGAGGGAATGGAAGCAAGAAGACCTGGACCGGACTCCAGAGGGAAGGGAAGCAAGGAGACCTGGACCGGACTCCAGAGGGAAGGGAAGCAAGGAGACCTGGACCGGACTCCAGAGGGAAGGGAAGCAAGGAGACCTGGACC
>NW_012104242.1:863892-901043 GCF_000951045.1 Mandrillus leucophaeus
CCAGAGGGAAGGGAAGCAAGGAGACCTGGACCGGACTCCAGAGGGAAGGGAAGCAAGGAGACCTGGACCGGACTCCAGAGGAAAGGGAAGCAAGGAGACCTGGATTGGACTCCAGAGGGAATGGAAGCAAGGAGACCTGGACTGGACTCCAGAGGGAATGGAAGCAAGGAGACCTGGACTGGACTCAAGAGGGAATGGAAGCAAGGAGATGGGACAGCAAGCAGACAGCTGAAGTGTTCTACAGTGGAAGATGGGCTGCCCCGGGGTGGCTTCATCTAAGATGAGAGATAATACCACCTTAGAAAGATGGGGAGTGACCCAACCATGCAAGAAACGCCTGGCACTGCAGCCAGAGGAGACTGAGGAGCAAAGACAATGACAAGTGAGGCGGGCTCTTGGGGAGACTGGAGGTTGGGCACATGGTGCTGGGAAGACACAGGCCATCTGCCTCCAGGCAAGATGGAGTCACAGGAGCTAGGTTAACTTTCCCTTTGAAACCACCAAGAAACCAAATAAGATAGATGAAATGATCCTTTTCTAGATGTGGGACATAGGGCAACAAAGGACACGGATTCCTACGTGACATGAGACTTTTTTTCTTTTTTTTTTGAGAGAGTCTTGCTCTGTCACCCAGGCTGAAGAACAGTAGTGCAGTCTTGCAACCTTGGCTCACCGCAACCTCCACCTCCTGGGTTCAAGTGATTCTCACCTCAGCCTCCTGAGTAGCCGGGATTACAGGCACACACCACCAGGTACGGCTAATTTTTTTTGTTTTATTTTTAGTAGAGACGGGGTTTCACCATGTTGGTTAGGCTGGTCTCGAACTCCTGACCTTGTGATCCGCCCGCCTTGGCCTCCCAAAGTGCCGGGATTCCAGGCGTGAGTCATCATGCCCGGCTTGACATGAGACATTAAAGTAACCCCCACAGGTCCAGCCCACTGCCCTGAGGGAAGTCCCAGGCTGTGCCCAGGGAGTGGGAAGTCAGGTGGGAACCCAGTGTATGGCTGCGTGAAAGAGAAAAAGAGAATGCAGGAGATGGGGAGGCTGAGTGCACAGGCCAGACGGCAGGAGGAGCTCCAGAAACCCGCAGGGCCCAGGCCCCAGCACACTGTCGGCCAGGTTCTTTGCAAAGCACAGATGTGATGAAACTACCCAAGGCTCACGGAAGAACCACCTGGGAGGATCAGAAGTGTAACAACATATGTCATTCACGTGCAGGGCCTGAAATGGTTAACCGTCCCCCCGCCCAGAAAATCTTATGATTCCTGGAGCCCTGCCTTGGTGATAGGAAACAGGTCCCACACCACACGGTTCCACTCACACCTAACACATTTTAAAAACAAGATATGAAAGGATCACACTGTTTCCAAGAAACTTGGCTGCATCTCAGAACAAATATCAAATACTTAAAGAAATACAAAAATACTAAGCCCTGAATAAAGTAAAACTCAATCTAACCAAAAATGACCACGCACGCAAAGAAAGCAGCAGGACGGTGTGACCCGTGACAGTGAGAAATATTAACCCACAGACGTCGTCCAGACCTGACACGGACGGTAAAATTAACTGAGAAGGATGGTAAAAGTTACCATAACTGTATTCCATATGTTCACAAAGTCAGGTAAGGACATAAAAGTTACAAAAATAAGAAAGAAAAGAGAAAAAACTTATAGAAATGAAAACTCCCATGTCTGATATTAAAAATACCTGATGAGATTAACAACAGGTTAGGCCTTATAGCAGACTTGGGAACCTGAAGACACAGTAACAGAAACTTCCCAAAATCAAACAGAAAATGAGAAGCACGACGAGCTCCGAGGATCAGTCAGCTGCGGACAACATCGAGCAGCTCAGCTCCAGTGTAGCATCAGACCCTGGCACAGTCCGCCCCCAACCCAGAGCAATCTACACACGTGAACAGAGAGCACTGGAAACCACCACCACGTGGACAAAGAGGTGTGCTTTTTTGCTTGTTATAATTTAAATCTCTTTTAAAAATAACTGACTTTTAAATAAAAATAAAAACAATATATTGTCAGTTTATAACATAAGTAACCGCAAAATGCATGATGACCAAAGCATCCAGGCCACGAGAGCAATGGCGGCAGACTGCCCTGATGCTGTGCTCTACGTGAAGCAGCACGCAGCTGCTTCACAGGTAGACTGGGTTAGCCGAAGGAAGTGGAACAAGACGCAAAGAAATCACTAAAACAGCAAAACAAAGAAGAAGGCTACTCCACAAGAAAACAGAAAAAGAGGGAAAGAGGAACGAAGAACGGATGGGACAAAAAGAAACAGAACACGCCTAGCACTCAATCTTGGTTTCTGATATCACTCTCCAATGAAGGACCCAGCGCTCCTTGGAGAAATGGCTGATTCTAAGACTGAAGCAAGGAGAAAAAACAAAACCAAACAAAATAACCACGAAAAGCCCTACGTTGATGGGGCATGTCAAAAGGAGCCAACCAGAACTCCTGATGGCCAAAGCTAGAACAATTGGAGCAACAAAATAAAGCAGTATTAGATGATAACGAAAAGTATAAAACAAACATTCCTGAATCCACACTGCTATAAATAGTTGAATAAGTAAATAAAGGAGAAGAGACAAATCTCCCATACATAAGAATTTTAAATAATTTACGAAGATTCGTGTCCTCACAGAGGGGGACAGTAAATCCCCAATTCCTTGAGTGTGGGCCGTACGCAGCGACTTCCTTCCAAACAGTACAACACAGAAATGGGGAGGGAAAGGGTAACTTCACAGTGAGAAACCCAGTAAACAGCCAGGCGATGAAGATCCACACCAACAGTGATATGTCACGCTGGCAGTGTGCACCTTGACATACGTGATGAAAATAGTGTTTTAACCTCTCAAACCCATTAACACTGCAGCATCACAACGAGAAAACATCCAATTCTAATAGAAGAGGATGCTACAAACCACTGGACTAGTAACTCTTCAGAACTATTATATCAAAATTAGCACGAACAAGGAAAGCCTGGGAGACTGTTACAGCCAAGAGGAGCCTAAGGAGACATAACAATTAAATATAATGTGGTTCTCAGCTGAGATCTTGAAACAGAAAAAGGACGTCAGGTTACAACGTAACCACTACTGGTTCAGTGATGGGGACAAATGCACCATATTAATGTGAGACGTTAATAGTAAGAAAAACTGGGTGCCAGGTGTATGGGAACTGTGTTCAATCGTCTCCATCTGTCTGTAAGTCTAAAACTATTCTAAAACCAACAGCAAGATGAGAGACCTAAACCGAACCAAAGCAATTACCACACTAAATGTTAACATTCTAAATAGAAGACAAAAAAGCAAAACCCAAATGTTATCTTATCTACAACAAATGCACTTTATTAAATACACAAATAGGTTAAAGTAAAAAGGATATAAGGTATACCATATTAAGGCTAGTCAAAAGAAACCTGGAGTGATTACATTAACATGAGACAAAGTAAATTGAGAGCAAATACTATTACTAAAGATAAAGACAGGGGTCAATCAATCAAGAGGCCACAAAAATCTTAACAAGTCTTCAAATACATGAAGCAAAAACTGATAAAACTAAAAGGATAGGCCGGGCGCGGTGGCTCAAGCCTATAATCCTAGCACTTTGGGAGGCCGAGACGGGCGGATCACGAGGTCGGGAGATCGAGACCATCCTGGCTAACACAGTGAAACCCCGTCTCTACTAAAAAAAACACAAAAAAACTAGCCGGGTGAGGTGGCGGGCGCCTGTAGTCCCAGCTACTCGGGAGGCTGAGGCAGGAGAATGGCGGAACCCGGGAGGCGGGGCTTGCAGTGAGCTGAGATCTGGCCACTGCACTCCAGCCTGGGCGACAGAGCGAGACCCCGTCTCAAAAAAAAAACCAAACAAACAAACAAAAAAAACCCTAAAAGGATAAACAGACAAATGCATAAATTAACAGAACCTTTCTTTCAACAGCTGACAGAACAATTAGGCAGAAATCAGGAAGTGCATAGTAATCCTGAACACTGTCACTCAACCTGACCTCATTAACACTGACAAAATATTCCCCACAGCAACAGCAAAACACACACTCTTCTCAAGGACAAATGGAATATTTAACAAGACAGCCCATATTTGAAGCCATAAAACAAGACTTAATATATTTAAAGAAATTCAAGTCATACAAAGTATGTTCTTTGACCATAATGAAATTAAACCAGAAATTAATAAAAGCAAGATCCCTGGAAAACCCCCAAATATTTGTAAACTAAATCAAATACCTCTGTATTACCTATGAATCAAAGAAAAAAAAATCAAAAAAGAAATAAAGTATTTGGAAGTAACTGAAAATGAAACAAGGCATCTAAATTCCAGAGATTCTGCTTAAGCACTACTGATGGGGAAAATAGTGAAACTAAATGACTGTATCAGAAAATAAGAAAGGCCTTGTATTAATGAGCTCTGCTTCTACCTTAGGACACAGGAGAAAGGGTAAATTAAACCCAAAGAAATCAGAAGAGAGTACATTACAAACATCAGAAGAAAGACAATGAAATAGGAAAGAGTAAAATAAATGAGAAAAGTCGATAAAATGAAAACACTAACTTTTTTTTTTTTTTTTTTGAGATGCAGTTTTCCTCTGTCCCCCATGCTGGAGTGCAATGGTGCGATCCTGGTTCACTGCAACCTTCATCTCCTGGGTTCAAGCAGTAAACTTGCCTCAGCCTCCCAAGTAGCTGGGACCACAGGCGCCCACTACCACACCTGGCTAATTTTTGTATTTTTAGTAGAGATGGGGTTTCACTATGTTGGCCAGGCTGGTCTCGAACTCTTGACCTCAGGTGATCTGCCCGCCTCAGCCTCTCAAAGTGCTTGGGATTACAGGCGTGAGCCACCATGACCAACGGAAAACACTTTTTGATAAGGTCAATAAAACTAGCAAACTTCTACCCAGATTGATTGGGGTTATAAAGACGACACAAATGACCAGTAACAGGGATGAGTGATGTAGCATGACTACAGATCTCACAGGTGATAACAGAGTATTATGAGCAACTCTGTGCCGCAAATCCCACAACTCAGATGAAATAGACCAAATCTTTGTAAATACATAAACCAAAGCTCCCTCGAGAAGAAATAAATGGGTAGCACTATGAAAAAAGAAACTGTAGTTGAAAGCTTTCCCACAAATAAAACTCCTGCCCAGGTGGGATGCGGTGGCTCACACTTGTAATCTCAGCACTTGGAAAGGCTGAGGTGAGCGGATCGCTTGAGCTCAGGAGTACAGAGACCAGCCTGGGCAACATGGTGAAACTCCGTCTCCACAGAAAATACAAAAATTAGCCAAGCATCGTGGTGTGCTACTGTAGTCCCAGCTACTTGGGAGGCTAAGGCGGGAGAATCGCCTGAGACCAGGAGGTTGGGACTGAGTGAGCCATGATCATACTACTGTACTCCAACCTGGGTGGCAGACCAAGACTCTGTAAGTAACTAAATAAAGTAAGTTTAGTAAGAAAGAGAGAAAGGAAAGAAGAAAAAAAGGAAAATTCCTGCCCACATGACTTGTTTCCTCGTATGAGGAAGAAATAATACATAACCTCTCCCAAAAACTTAAATAGAATGAAAAACACTGAAATGAAAACTAGAAACCAAGATCTCAGGTGTGAAAATTCTAAGCAAACTTTTGGTAAATGGAATCTAATAGTATATCCAAAATACACTGTATCACGATCTACGGCGGTTTAGACCATGAACGTTGGTATCACATTTGAAAAACAATTAATACAATTCATCCTAACACACTAAAAAACAACAAATATAAGCCTATCCGCATAGATGACAAATTACAATATTCATTCCTCATAAAACTCTCTCAGCAAACCAGGAAAAGAAGAGCGCCTCGTCCACATGATAAAGGGCACACACCTAAAACCGCCACTAATGTTACACTTAACGGGGAAATACTGAGTGCCTCTCACAAGACCGGGGACAAGCCAAACGTTTGTCCCTTGTTTCCACTTCTGTTCACCTTTGTATTGGAGGGCCTACTAGTACAACGGGGCAGGATAAAGAAATAAAAGTCCTCAAGATTGGAAAGAAAGTAAAACGGTCTTTATTCCATAATAATCCAATCATCTATGTAGAAAATCCAATGTAACCTACAAAAAAGTGCCTAAAACTAGTAAGTGAGCATAACAAAATTTCTGGGTCTGGACTCAGTATATAAAAATTAATGTTTTGATATACTAGTAACCAACAACTGCAAATACTAATTTTAAAAATCACTTACAATAGCACCAAAAAATAAAAAATACGTATAAACGGGATAAAAGATGTAAAAAGACCAGTACACTGAAACCCAAAAAATACTTCTCAGAGAAATTAAAGAAGATCTAAACAAGTAAGAGATATATCTTGTTCATGGATATTGTTCAGACGTCAACGTTCTCCAGCTGATCTAGAGATTCAATGAACCCCCAACAGAAATCTCAGCACTTTGTAGATATTAACAACCTCATTCTAATTTGCATGGAAATGCACAGGAACTAGAATTTAAGAAGTAACTCTGAAAAATAAAGTTGGGAGGCTATCACTACCTAATTTCAAGAATTATTTACAGTACATGCATACCTCAGAGATATCATGGGTTCAGTTCCAGAGCACTGCAATCAAGCAAGTCACACAAAATTCTGTTTTCCCAGTGAATATAAAAGTTATGAGTACACTAAACTGTTGTATATTAAATGTGAGATAGCAGTATGTCCTTTAAAAAAAAAAAAAACTACAATACCTTCATTTAAAAATACTCTAATGATGGCTGGGCATGCTGACTCTGGCCTGCAATTCCAGCACTTTGGGAGGCTGAGGCGGGTGGAACACTTGGGGTCAGAAGTTCAAGACCAGCCTGGCTAACATGACAAAACCCTATCTCTAATAAAAATTTTAAAATTAGCTGGGCATGGTGGCACACGCCTGTAGTCCCAGCTACTTGGGAGGCTGAGGCGCAAGAATCACTTGAACCCTGGAGGCAGAGGCTGCCATGAGCTGTGATCGTGCCACTGCACTCCAGCCTAAATGACGGAGCGAGATTATGTCCCAATAAAAATAATCTATTGTTGGAAAATGTTAACGATCATCTGAGCCTTCAGCAAATAATAATCTTTTCTGCTGGTCCTGCCTTGATGATGAGGGCTGACTGTTCAGGATAGAGGTTGCTGAAAACTTGGGTGGCTGTGGCAATTTCTTAAGAAAACAGCACTTTCACCAAAGATTTCTCTGCAGCGTGTAATGCTGTTTGATACCATTTTATCAACAGTGGGACTTCTTTAAAAATTAGAGTCACTCTTCTCGAACCCTGCTGCTGCTTTATCAACTAGGTTTATGGAATATTCTAAATCCTTTGTTGTCATTTCAACAATATTCACAGCATCTTCACCAGGAATAGATTCTAACTCAAGAAACCATTTTCTTTGCTCATCCATAAGAAACAAGTTTTACACATTCAAGCTGTACATGAGATTGCAGCAATTCAGTCATATTTTCAGGCTCTACTTCTGATTCCACTTCTCTTCCTATTTCTACTACATCTGCAGTGACTTTCTCCACGGGAGTTGTGAACCCCTCAAAGTCCTCCATGAGGGCTGGAATCAATGTTTCTGGTTAATGCTGACATTTTGACCTTCCCTCATGAACCACAAATGTTCTTAACAGCATCTAGAATGGTGACTCCTTTCCAGAATCCATCAGAGGAACCATCATCTATAGCAGCGAGAGCCGTACGAAATGTATCTTTTAAATAAGAAAATTTGAAAATCACAGTGACTCCTTGATCCATGGGCTGCAGAACGGATGTTGTGTTAGCAGGCATGAAATCAACATTCGTCTCCTTGTACAACTACCAGTCAGAGCTCTTGGGTGACTAGGTACATTTTCAATGAGAAATTAAAATCTAAAAAATACCTTTTTTTTTTTTTTTTCCTGAGCAGTAGGTCTGAACAGTAAGCCTAAAATATTCAGTAAACCATGATGTAAACAGATGTCCTGTCATCCAGGCTTTGTTGTTCCACTTACAGAACACAGGGAGAGCAAATCTAGCACAATTCTTACGGGCCGAGGATTTTCAGGATGGTAAACGGTAAACGAGCACTGGCCGCAAGTTAAAGTCACCAGCTCCATTGGCCCCTAACAAGAGAGTCGGTTTCTAATGTTGAAACCAGGATTAACTTCTTCTCTTTCGCTATGAAAGTCCTAGATGACATCTCCTCCTAATATAAGGCTATTTTGTCTCCATTGAAAATGTGTCGTTCACTGTAGTCATCTTCATCGATTATCTTACCCAGATCTTCCGGATAACTTGCTGTTTCACCTTGCATTTTTATGTCATGGAGACGGCTTCTTTTCTTTAACTTCATGAACTAACCTCTATGAGCTTCACACTTTTCTTCTGCAGCTTCCTCACCTCTCAGCCTTCACAGAACTGAAGAGAGTTAGGGTCTTGCTCTGGATTAGGCTTTGGCTTAAGAGAATGTTGTGACTGGTTTTTCTATCCAGATCAAAGTTTCTCCACCTCAGCAAAAAGGCTGTTTTGCTTTTTTATCATTTCTGGGTTCACTGGAGGGGCACTTAATTTCCTTCAATGACTTTTCCTTTGCATTTACAGCTTGGCTAACTGTTTGGCTCCAGAGACCTAGTTTTCGGCCCATCTCAGCCTTTGACATGCCTTGCTCACTAGCTTAATCATTTCTAGTTTTTGATTAAAATTGAGATAAGTAAAACTCTTCCTTTCACTGGAACCCTTAGAGGAGGGAATGTAGGGTTATTAATCGCCTAATTTCAATACTGTCATGTCTCAGGGAACAGGAAGGCCCAAGCAAAGAGAGAGCGAGACAAGGCAACAGCCAGTTAGTGGAGCAGTGGGGACACACACATCATTCATAGATTCAGTTTGCCATCTTAAAAGGCGTGGCTCCGCACAAGCCTGTAATCCCAGCACTTTGGGAGGCGGAGGCAGGTGGATCACAAGGTCAGGAGATGGAGACCATCCTGGCTAACACGGTGAAACCCAGTCTCTACTAAAAAATACAAAACACTAGCCAGGCGAGGTGGCGGCGCCTGTAGTTCCAGCTACTCGGGAGGCTGAGGCAGGAGAATGGCGTGAACCCAGGAGGCGGAGCTTGCAGTGAGCTGAGATCTGGCCACTGCACTCCAGCCTGGGCGACAGTGAGTCTCAAAAAAAAAAAAAAAAAAAGGCGTGGCTCCTGGCGCCCCAAAACCAAAACAATGGCAGTAGTACAAAACACCAAAGATTACCGATCACCATTAGCATTAATAATAATGAAAACGCTTAAAATACTGTGAGAATTACAAAAATGTGACACAGAGACATGAAGTGAATACCATGCTATTGGAAAAATGGTGCCAATTACTTGCTTGATGCAGGGTTGCCAAAATCTTCAATTTGTAAAGAACATGGTAGCTGCAAAGCACAATGAAGAGAAGCACAATAAAGCAAGCTATGCCGACAAGCCAAGCAGCGCACCACTGGGGTCAGAGCGGGCCAGCGCGTCCATGGCACAGAAGAGACAGTCCAAAACTAAACCCAGACCCACACGGACACATGACTCCGACAAAGGTGCAAAGGCAGCGCTGGTGGAGAGAAGCTTTTCAACAAACAGCCGCAGATTCCTACACACAAAATGAAAATAACTTTCATCCGCATTTCACACGTTATACAAAAACTAACCTAAAATGGACCTAGAAATGTAAAATCTAAAGCAATTAAACTTATAGGAGAAATATAAACCAATAGGAAGAACCATAAAAGAAAAAAGTTATAAACTTGAATATATAAGAAATTTTTAAACTGTTTCTCAAAAATACTCTTAGGAGAACAAAGTATATTGCATATCTGGACTTATATCCAAAACATAGAAATAACTATCAAAAGGGAATAATAAAACAACCCAGTAAGAAAATGCACAAACAGACACAACATCAAGTAAGATTTACGCATTACAAAAAAATGCTGCAAGTGAGAGCCTGGAAGTTATCACTCTGGTCTGACAAGTAAAAAATCTAAAAAAACAGAACAATTAACAACTCTTCTTAGATCCTAAGTAAGGTCACAAGGCAAACAACTGCTACCATATCGGACAGACAGACAGACAGATGAATAGAGAAGCGATCACAACGTATGGAGCAGAAACTTTTGCAGGAACCAGGGCGAGGACAGAAAACACTGCCCTGGAACTGATGAACTGCTGGATGCTCAGGGTGACCAAGTCTGAGAGTTAAAAACTGCAGGGAGTCCCAGTCATTGGCGGGTGAGGGGGTCCTGCACTTCTGTGAGTTATACTTTCTGGAGCTCAACCAGGTCCTCACAGTGAATATGAGAGAAAAATCCCTTTGTGCTTCTGGCAGGGGTAGGAGTAAAGTAACCATTTTGAAAAATACCAGAGCACTCTGTTCTTCTTAACAAGGTCTGCCCTCAGGAAAGACAGTTTAACCAGAGTCCAACTTGCTGGGGTTTAGTCAGAGCAGAACATACCTAGAGGAAGGGAAATACCTAGCTCCTGCCTCCTCTAGCCATCCTGCCCCATCTAAGAGGGGTGGAAAAAAGAGAAGCTCCTGTGAGCTTCACAGTCCAGGCCCGGGCTCACTACAGACTGAGACTCCCAGGCCTCCTGTGGAAGGCGTCCCCTGCCCACACATCACCCTACAGCACTGAAGGTGTAGTCACCACAGTGCCTTCCACCCAGCACACCACAGCTGGTTCTCGAGAAAGTTACAAGGCATACAAAAGGCCAAAAACACAATGTCAACACAGAGCAAGCATTAGAACCAGGCATGACAGGGATGTTAGAATTATGAGACAGGGAATTTAAAAGAACTAGGATAAGATGCTAAGGGCTCAAATGGATAAAGGAGACAGCAGGTAAGAACAGGTGGGCAAGGCAAGCAGAAAGATGGAAATCCCAAAGGAAAAAAAAGAAGTGTGACAGGTCAAAACTACTGTAACAAATGTAGACTGCCTTTGATGGGCTATTAGGAGACTGGACATGGATGAGGACACATCAACAGAAACCTCTGTTGGGACTCAGAAAACAATACCCCAAAAGGAAGGTCTCAGAAACGAAAGTTTTCTGGGGTCCTGTTTTAGGTGCTTGAGACTTGAACTGTGACCGAGTGGGAGCACTCTGGTCTCCACCATCAGGGGAGACACGATTTTCAGTTCAGGTCAGGTGGCCGGTCTGAAAACAGGAACCCGAGACTTTTTGTTCTGCACACGTCAAGCGCTCGGGAGTTTGTCTTAATAAGAGGTCCCGAGTGAGGGGCTTCTGTCATCTCAGCTCCTGCTGCCTGGTCAGCTTGTGTCAGCAAGAGTCTTTGCTAATTGAGCCCATTCCTGACCGTGAATGTTTTACAGGATATCCTTGGAATTGCTGCTTCTATGTCCTCTCCAGGATCTAGCCTGGACTTTCCATCAAGAGGTTATCGGATTGAGTCACCACTGGAATAAATACACCACTGAAAATTCTAAATGTCAATGGCCAAAAGATGGACGCTTTCAATCAGAATTGTAAATCTTAAACAGGATTTTAGAAATCTCATCCTAAACAACTGATAAAAACATCAAGAACAAAAAGGGTGCTTGGCATCACTAACCACTAGGAAACACAGGCCCATTTCTAGAAAGACCCAACAGTGCCATGGTTAGCCTTAAACATTCTCTTTAAAATTAAAGAGCAAAAATCTGACCTAAAACAAAATTAAAAAGAAATGAGTTACCAAGCCATAAAGACGTGGAGGAAGCTTAAATGTATGTTACTAAATGAAAGAAACCAATCTGAGAAGGCGACATCCTGCAGGATTCCAACCCTATGACATTCTGAAAAAGGTAAAACTATGGAGACAGTGAAAAAACCAATGGTTGCCAGGGGTTGGGGTAGGGAGGGGTGAGTAGGCAAAACACAGTATGACTTTTAGGGCAGGGAAACTACTCTCTCTGATGCTACAATGGAGGGTACATGTCATTATACATTTCTCCAAACCCACAGAACATACACCACCAAGAGTGAGCCCTCATGTAAACTGTAGACTGCAGGTGATGGTGATGTGTCAATACAGGATCATCAGTGATAACACAGGCACCCTCTGGTGAGGGAATGTGGACAGCGGAGGAGGCCACGCATGTGTGGGGGTGGGAGTGATGTGCCAACAGAGGATCAGTGATAACACAGGCACCCTCTGGTGAGGGAATGTGGACAGCGGAGGAGGCCATGCACGGGTGGGGGTGGGGGGAGGGGAGCATATGGGAGATCTCTATGCCTTCCACTCAAATTTGCTGTGAACCTGAAAAGCGCTCTAAAAAAATAGTCTTTTTAAAAAAAGATGTTTTGATACTAGTCCTTAGGGAAATATAAGGGTCATAAGGGTCATAAGGATGTGGTGCTTTAATCTACTACTGGTTGAGAATAGAAAATGGTACCACCACTTTGGAAAACTGCTTTACCATTTCTTAAAAGGATAAACATGCCTACGAGATGATCCAGCTACTCCATTCCAAGGTATTTTACCCAAGAGAAATGAAAACATAAGTTTATATGAAATCTTGCTGACAAATGTTCACTTTTATAAATACTTTATTTATTGGTAAAGCCACATTTTGAAAACAATCCCCAAATTCATGAATAGGGGAGCGGAAAAACAAACTGTGATATATCCATATCATGAATACTTCTCAGCAATAAAAATAAATGATTAATTCATGTTACAACATGAATCAATCTCAAAAATAGTAACTTAAGTCAGACAAAAACAGTACACACTGTCAAATTCTATCACACGTCTGTTGTCCAGCAACTTGTGGGGCTGACGCTGGAGGATCTCTGGAGCCCAGGAGTTCAATTTTTTTTTTTTAAAAAAGAGAAAAAAATCTACAAAATGCAAACTGACATACAGTGATAGAAAACAGACCACTGGTTCCCTGGAGAAAGGAGAGGGCACAGGAAGCTCTTCCTGGTGATTGGGATGTTCATGACCTTGACTGTGATAAGGATTTCACAGGTACAGAACAACTTATCAAACTGGGTGGACAAAGCAAAGAGGAATGAAAGAGGTAACAAATCAGTAATGTATTATTTCCTCAATTCTCCTTAAGCTATGGAAAATCTGGGGTATACCTGAACTATATGATGTTTATTGTACATCGGTTATGCCTCACTAATGCTTTATAGGAGTGAGGGAAGGAGTTGTGGGAGGGAGATGAAGGAGGAAGACAGAGCAGAAGGTATTCTTTTTCTTCTTTTGAAAATAGTTTTAAATACCCCCTTTAAAAAGAATCACCTTCTTTTGAAATTAAACTTTCCAGAATATACTTTAACGTGCTGTTATTTCACTTTTGATAATGTTCCCTATCTCCTATCTTCAGACAGATTTTAACATGTTATTTCACTTTTGGTAACATTATTTATCTGCCATCTTCAGGCAGATTTTCACATGTTATTTCACTGTTGATAACATTACCCATCTTCTATCCTCAAGACAAATCTTCACATCTATCTACCTCCTATCTATCTTCCATTTTCTGTATAAATTCTGACCCCAGTTCAAGATTAGGTCATTTCAATTTAGTCTGAAACTTAAATTGTTTATTTTGAACCCCTTTTACTTCCTGCCATTAGGATTCTCACTCCTTCAATGTATAATGCCCTTTTATCTTCTGTAAAAATCTGTTTTAATGATAAGGATTCCTTTCCTTTGCCATCTTAAATTCAATGGACTCTAACATGACTCCAATTTATCCCAATGTTCTGCCATTCCCAAGTCACTAACCAGTTATTGGTAAATTAACAAGGGGGATATAATCAAATTAATTGCTGAATACCAGCACTTCCTCAGATTTAGAAAACTGCTCATATAGACAGGAAATTCACTTTAAGTAAATTCAAGACGGCAAATTTATATTTACAAGAAACAAACATGGCTTAATTTTTGTGCCTTTATAAATACTTCATTCATTTTACCAAACAATTATTATTTAAAGCAACCAGCTCCACTGAAGTTTTTAAAAAAACAAAACAAAACAAAAAACTGTCACAGAACATCTACATACTCATTTTCCCTCTTAAGTGACAGTTTCTGATTTTGACAGTCTTAAGCCAACGAAATCATTCTGCATGGCTGTGCCTTACAGCATTGAGGTCTGGCCTCTCTGGCCCTGCCCAGTACATTCCCTGGTCACTGCGATAACGAAATGTCCATGGCAAGTGGGGTGGGGGAGGGGACAGGGACTGGTTAAGAACAGTTGTGGTAATAAAAATGAAAACATGGGAGGCCGAGGCGGGTGGATCATGAAGTCAGATCGAGACCATCCTGGCTAACATGGTGAAACCCCATCTCTACTAAAAAAATTTTTTAGTGATCCGGCCGCCTCAGCCTCCCAAAGTGCTGGGATGACAGGCGTGAGCCACCGTGCCCAGCCCAGGTTTCATCTTTTGAGACCTTACATGCTCCATGGCACCCTCCCTAAACAAGGACTCTCATCTTCTCTGCATCCACATAAGAGTGAGTTTAAAGTAGAATTAAAAGGAGGCAAAGAAAGACACATTGTTCAGAGACTGTTAATATGCTAAATAAAAAAAATACATAAAGCAGACCATAATCCCTGGGAAAATGAACCCATAAGATATGTTTACCTGTCTCGCTATTTTCAGGCAGAGAGTCGTATTCCGAGGGACCCAGAGCGAGCGCGTTCATGTCTGCTGGGTCCGACTCCTGCGGGTCTGACAATGCTGCATTCTCATGGCTCTGGTCACCATCACCACTGGCATCCGATCCTACAGTTAGGAGTTTACCCCAAGGCAGGGTTAGAAGCATAACTTTCTCTTAGAACAAAGCTTACACTTGCAGTTACTCAACTTCTTTAACTGAATTGTAAAAGACCTCTGGACTCTCAAGCACTGCCACATACCATGACACAGCTGTGAATGAACAACAACATCTTAAAGACAGATTAAAATGGCAACAAAAGCACAGGCCTGAAAGCCGGGGGCTGCACACCACAGCCATGCTCAGCTTACCCTGTGGGCCACGGTCTGCGTGGTGGCCAGCCGCCTCCTCCCATGCGGCACTCACACCGTCGGCAGCACTGCTTGCTTCCAGACGTAACACAGGAGCCCCCCACACTTCTGCATTAGGGTTCAGCTCTGAAACCTTAGTTGCTGGTACCTAGGAAGAAATAGGAGACAGACATTTGTATCCAAATGTCAACCAAATACAATTTTACTCCTTAATGCAGAGTTAAGGGACATCTGATACAGGCTCCAAAGGCTCAGCCTATGTATTTACACACACCTTTGGGATGAAATCAGGTTCAAAATTTAAAAAAAAAGAAAATGCAGTCAGGATTCCATCAAATTCCCCCCAAGTTTTAAGTTCCTCCTCCCAAGACCAAGGCTTGCAGAGATGGGGAAGGACAGGCCTGCCACCAAAAGATTCAGTATTTCACAAACTGTACCTAAGGAATAGCTGGTGACTTCCTAGACTCCTCATAAAATCAAATTCAGGGTTTTACAAACTTGAATACAATGTAGATGAATAAAATTCTACACAGAAAGCTTAAAAAAGTCAGCAGTGCACGGTGGCTCACGCCTGTAAACCCAGCACTTTGGGAGGCCAAAGCGGGCGGATCATCTGAGGCCAGGAGTTCATGACCAGCCTGGGCAACATGGCTCTACTAAAAATACAAAATTAGCCAGCAGTGGTGGCGCGCGCCTGTAATCCCAGCTACTTGAGAGGCTGAGGCAAGAGAATCACTTGAACCCAGGAGGCGGGGGTTACAGGGAGCTGAGATCGCACCATTGCACTCCAACCTGGGCGACAGAGCAGAACTCCATCTCTAAAACAAAAAAGAAAGAAAGCTTCAAAAAGTCACATAAACAAAAGGTGTAGGAAATGAAAATTGCTCCTAAGAACAAAGGTGTTCTAATAGGTCTGTCAGGGATACTGTAGGATAAGAAAGCTCAGGCATCCTTTGAGGAAGAAGATAAAATATCTCACATTTTTCACAGAACTACCTGTTCCCATTCCCAATACAGCTTCAGTATCACCCTGACAGAGAACCCACAGGTGACCACGAGGCTGCTAGTCCAGTGTTCCGGACAATGGCCTCTCAGATCACCGGGGCTGAGGCCAAAGCTGCCATGGACAGCCGTGAACACGGGCTAAACCTCACCTGGAAGACAGAACAACTCCCGCCATCAACATGATGCCTGGCACATACCAAGCTCATCGGTCATCATGACAGTCACGCATGCCCAATTAGTGACAGGGCAGTCCTCTACTCAAACCCTCCTGCATCAGCTTGGCTCATTTGGAGTAAAAGACGAAGTTCCCACTGCAGTCACAGAGCCCTCCTGTGCTCACTGCTCCCTGGCCTTGTCCACTTCCAAGCACACTGACCTCCTTGCTGTCTCTAGGCACACTGGCACTTTTGCTCTTCCCATCCGTCTGTCCAGAACATCCTGCCAAGAGACCGGGGACTGGTGGTCCTTCTTGACATAGAGTATAAACCCACAACAGTCCCCCACCATGTGGATACTCCCTACTCCCTGCTTTTTCTGATACAAGCCTTTCTGATGCTTACACACCTTGAAGCACTCCCCTGAAGTCTAAGAAAAGTCAAATGTCCAAACGCACAATCCTTCAACAAACTTACACATTATTTGCCTTTTCAAATGTACCACACACCTTCACACCACAGTGCAGGAAGTCAAAGTTTCTGGAGGAAGGGACAGGTCCCTGCTACCCGGTGCCCCTTGGACCCAGGCTGCAAGCTGGGAGCAGTTACGCTGCACTACCCCAGCATGAAGCATAGACACACCAGTTTCTGTGGCCCAGAACACAGGAGAAGGGCTGGGAAGCACCACCATGGGCCGTCAAGAAAACAATGGGTGCACTGACAGTTTTTAAAAGACAGAATAAATTCACATTGGCTCAGGTCATGAGGCTGGTAGGAAAAAACATAAAACTATTTCTGAAACTGAGAGAAGGCGGCTGATGTGGTTAAACTTACGGTATACACTTTGTTCGTTCCTGCTCCTCCAGTCACTGGACCACCAATGAGCATCATGCCCATAAAACCAAATGCTTCAATGAGGACCTATCTGGAATTCTTTTTCTTTTTTTTAAGTACTGGTGATAGGGCAAATAATTGGGTTCCTTCAAGAATATTATAATTAAGAAACACCAATTCTTCAATTTTCCCTCTTGCATTACATCTAAATTTCATTTTTGGCCTCTGCTTCTGCACAGTGTTACTTGCACTCTTCTCTCTCATTAACCCATCTGTCCAACAAGTGCCTCCGACATGTTCACCAGCATGCTTGTGCCAGGCACAGCGCTGAGCTGGCAGGTGTGATGGTGAAGGAAACAGACAAGAGCTCATGGAGCTACATGAGGGGGCAGGAGACAGCCACAGGTCACCCACAACACTGGCTCTGGCAGCATTCACACCTTTCCGCCTGTTCTGTTGTCTTTGTCAATTCATTTCTCTATTCTCTTTCCTACTCTAATACTTCCATACATCGCCTTTCCTAGTCTCTTAGACCCAGTCTCTTTTCACCACCACCACCACACAATCCAGTTTTCCGGCCTTGGTTCCATTCCATCCACTTAGCTGGCTCCCCTCAGCTCATGCACATACTACACGTGCTTTAAATTCCCAACAGTAACTAATAGTAACCTTCTCTATTATTAGCACCTTTTGCAGTTGACTGTCCTTCAGTACCAAAATATATTTTGTAGTTTATTAATACAGACCAACAGCACTTTGAAAGCAGTGACAGCATGGCTGTTGGGGCCCCCATGGCCCTCATGCTCCTCCCATTCCAGGGTGGCAGTCACCATGGGCATTCCGTTCACTGTGGTACTGCTGATAGCTAGCACAGTCCCGAATTCAGTAGGGAGGTGCTCAAGATCAATGTTTAATAAATAACATAAATTTACATTTTCCACTATTTGACAACTTCTGCAAGGTTTTATGCCGCCAATGACTAGGACTCTACCCTTAACCAGTGACTACCTCTTAGTGAAGAAAAGTCCAAATCAAGTGTATGCAGTTAGGAAATGTTCAATCAATCCTGTGACGGAAGAGATGTGACCAGGAATGAAAGAATGGAGACATCTTTTAAGGCTTAATGACACTCAAGGATCCACCGTGTGCTGAGCACATTCTACGCGCTCCTTGACTGAATCAGAACAAGTCTTGGAGGCAGTTATTAACTGCACTCATTTCACAAATGGAAAAACCAAGGCAGAGAAAGGTTAAGTAACTTGCCCATAAAAACGATGGTTAATTAGAAAGTTAGATTCTAAGCAATTGTGTTCAGCAAAATACAACATTCACCAAGAGTTCATTAACTTATAATTTACAAGAGAAATAGTTTGTATTAAACAAAGATCTGAATCTCCTACTATTTCTATAAAATATGGCTATTCTCTTGCAGTCATATGGAACTCTAAATGGTTATCAAGAACTCCAGCGTCGGGCCGGGTGTGGTGGCTCATGCCTGTAATCCCAGCATGTTGGGAGGCCAAGATGGGCAGATCACTTGAGGTCAGGAGTTCAAGGCCAGGCTGGCCAACATGGTGAAACCCCGTCTCTACTAAAAATACAAAATTAGCTAGGTGTGGTGGCACACACCTGTAATCCCAGCTACTCAGGAGGCTGAGGCAGGAGAATCATTTGAACTCAGGAGGCGGAGGTTGCAGTGAGCCGAGATGGCACCCCTGCACTCCAGCCTGGGCGACAGAGCAAGACTCCATCCTTTAAATAAATAAATGAACAAACAAACTCCAGTGTCGTCTGCTTGACTATAAGTCTTATTTTTTCCATTAAAAATGTATGGCCAAGCAATGGTTATTAAAACCACAGGTAAGCGGACCTTAACAGCCACATTCCAAAGTGAACATGCCTGAGTTCAGATGCTTAAATAAACCCTTGTACCCCACCCACCCTGTGAGAAACACTAGGCTCCACTTTGAAAAATAACATATCAACTAATAAGTTTGTATACTATGGACATGAGACACAACAGTCTCTCTGACAAGTTACTGAGTAGGAACCAGAGTGACTAATACTGGAGAAGGGGGACTGGCCAATGAGGCATAGAAAGCAGGTGAGAGATGGGGGAAAGAAACATTCCATGCAAGCCCCAACCACTCCTAGAGATGCACTAAAAAGTTTAGTAATTCAGGGCAATTTGCTGACTCCGGGACCATACAAGGCTCTACCTCCAGTTCTTCATTTGTGAAATGGAGTAACAATTGTTATATTAAGATTTGCTACAAAAAAAGACACCTGTAACACCACTTTGAAAACTGAAGTTCTGAAAGGCAAGGCACCATCGTTAAATATGGGAATGCCTCATATTAGAATACTGTTTGGGAATACCTCATAATGGAAAATCTAATTTAAAACTGGAAGCACACCTCTCACTTAGGCATCATTTATGCTCTGTGTTGACACCTGAGGCAGTGACACTGGTAACCAACTGAAAATTACGTCACTTCTGTAAAAGATTAACTGCAGATTATCTTAAAGACGTAGTTTTATACTGTTTTGCCTCCACAACCATTTAAGGAGCAAAACTAATGAATTTGAACATAACGCTCTCCAGAAAAACTCGCAATGTGGCATGGAAGTAAAAGAGGTTGGTGGATCATTCCTTACGTTATAGAAGGGGATTTCTACTTGTTTATTTCCATACAGTAAGTGTTGACATTTAAGCCATCTTTATCTCCTTAATATCAATACTTTTTCTTGCTTCATTGCCCACAAAAATCACAAATAAACCACTGGCTGAATAATGAGATCTTGCTACTCTGAGTATGTGCTTTCAATCACACTGCTTCAATAAATGTCTGTTTTGTGAGCAAAACTAATTTCCTGTTGTTGAATGTTGCCATTTATTACAGAATTTCTAGAAAGATGTTCAAATTAGCTGCCCATAGAATCATTTGCTAAGCTTCTTCCAAACCAGAGGGGCAGCCCCATCTTGGGGTTCTGAAAAAGAAAGAACTCCACAATGATTGTAACTGCAAGAAGACAGAACCAAGATTTTATAGCCAGTTAAGAGCAGCAAATTCTACCTGCCTCAGACACATACAAAGATATCAGGAAGCACAGATTTTTAGATAAGTTTGTCTTTTGCAGTGTGACTTACACCTTCAATGGGCTCACAGGCTTACTAAATCAACTACACTGCCCACGAGATAAGATGCCCTCAAAGGGCTCTGACTGCACTGCGGCCAGGAAGACAGAAGAGCTGGCAAAATTCACAGACAGAAAAAAGTCAACACAGAGCTGTGTAGGACAACTAGCAGGGCATGCTTTAGTGCTAACAAGAGTTTGCACACAAACTCTGGCTTAAGTACACCAAACAAGAATTCATATTCTCCAATTTGGAAATCATTGTTAGAGTAATTCACAGCCATATATAAGCATTCAAACAACTACCCACTGTTTAGAATAAATCTTTATTAATTTTAAGTTAAAAACAATTATAATGGGCTGGCCTGGTGGCTCATGCCTGTAATGTCAGCACTTTGGGAGGCTGAGGCGGGTGGATCTCCTGAGGTCAGGAGTTCAAAACCAGTCTGGCCAACATAGCAAAATCCCGTCTTTAAAAATACAAAAATTAGCCAGGCGTAGTAGCACATGTCTGTAATCCCAATTACTCGGGAGGTTGAGTCACGAAAATTACTTGAACCCGGCAATCACTTGAACTTGGGAGGTGGAGGCTGTAGTGAGCCGAGATCGCGCCACTCGACCTGGGTGACAGAGTCAGACTCTGTCTCAAAAAATAAATAAAAGTAATTAAAAAATTAAAATGTATAGCCTAGCATACTGCAGCACAACAGTAAAACAGAGAAAACATACTTACGAACTGTCCGTCTCTATCATGCCATCCCCAAATAACACCGTCCTCTGACACCGGTAGCTGAGGAGTGTTTTCTGAAAACGAAGCAATTTCCAAGCCCTGTGGCTCGTGGTGTAGATCCTCACTAAATACTGTTTCACCTTCTAGTGCACCTTTTGTGACTGTATTAGTCCAGAGATAGCGCACTTGATACCCACCACAACCACTGGCCAGTCTTTCAGAAAATACTGGATTTCCTAACCCTCCCATCGGGTAATAAGAAAATTCACTCAAAAAACAGGAGACTCCTTCTGGGACACTCTGCCAATTCACTTTTGAGGGATGTTCAGATCTATTTAGGATACCTTCTGTGAGTGACGGAATGTGGCCACTACTTGGTACGACAGTGTCTTTGTTGTCCACGGGGACAGCGGGAATCCCCTGGGCCGCATTGCAGGGGGCAGCTGTGTATCTGTCCACTAGGGCGGGATCAACACCAACCAAAAAGAAATGCCCACTGGAAGTGTCACGTGACTCTATTTTCTCAAAACTCACCTTAGCATTTCCCATAAAACCCATTTCACCATTTAAAGTCGACTGTTTAAGAGTGGACTTGGTGTTTCCTTCTTTGAAACGGTGTGCACGTTCATTTGTCCCATATGGACCCAGGCAGTCAATAATTTTGGGATCAATACTATCTTTCTCCAAATAAAGTCTCTCTTCCTCTTCTTTACGTGTTAGTTTTGGTCTACTCAACCCTGATGTATTAGGACCAAAGATACCAGGAGCGTCTTCAATTGATTTACAGTAAATTCCCTTCCATTTTGCGCTTTTACCACTACTAACAGAATTCTCTACTATTTCTGACTTCTGTATAACTGGATTAAAACTCGGACTTAACGGTGGTATAACATTAAGACCATTATATTTGCAGTTGTATACTCGGTGTGTTTCATAATTTTTTTCTATTTGCTTAGTTTCAAAATCAGCGTTCTCCGTTGTACTAGAACTAACGCAGGAGAGTATATCCTGACGTGGCACTGCCTCATATCTTTGTGTGCCTGTTTCCCCCTCACAGGTTGTTTTAGAATCTGACTTGACAGTCTCTATGTCATCTTCAGTTGTCTCTCTATACTTTGCTTGCAGTGATTCTTTTTCACCACTTTCTAACCTTTGAGGGTCACTCAGCTGGTCTTGTGACACACTGAATGAACTCTTCACACATATTTCACCCTCTGTTTTGTCACCTGGGCTTGTTTCCCTCTCTTCTTCCTCTGCGCAGGTGAAAACAAATATGGAGGAAATACAGTTACTGTGAAGAGATCTGGAGTGACTGGGAGACTTGCCATTGGGTGGCACTCCTTGAGCCATGCTAGGCTTTAGGCCGTCTGTCCTCTGCACCATCCCCTCCATGTCCACCAAACGCTTCATACAAGTTTGGTCACAGGTCTGTGTTGCAGCCTCATCTACGTGACACCAAGATTTCGATTCAAAAGCCCTTACACCATGACCCTCAGCCTTCAAATCGCCAATTCTGTCCTCTTCTTGGTAAAAGGCACTATTTTCAGATTGCAGAGACACCTCTCCTCTGTCTGGCAGCAGGGAACTTCTGGCCTCCAGGCTGCAGTCCCCTCTGCGCTGAGCCTTCCTGACTAGCCCGGGAACAGGTTCCAGCTCCCAGCAGTCATCAAGCTGGCTTGGGGCTGCTTCTCTTGAATTAGCATGACCTGAGAGACACCCACTTCCAAATCTCACTGCAGTGATAGGCCTCTTGGGACTTAAATCAATTCTATCTAGACCAACAGGAAGGATACTATCTGATTTGCTAACATCCAAGTGGAAATCATCATTGTCGCTTAGTGGTGTGATAGAGTGATTTTCTCTCTCCTTTTTAGAATGTAAACTCTGGTCGGCAATAACTGTTACCACCTCCGGGTCATTACACCCTGCAACATATGCAGTGTCAGTACAGAAACCACCAGGTGGATGTGCAGTATCAGTACAGAAGCTACCAGGTAGATGTGCAGTGTCAGTACGGAAGCTACCAGGTGGGTGTGCGGTGTCAGTGAGGAAGCTACCAGGTGGGTGTGCGGTGTCAAGAAGGAGGCTACCAGGTGGATGTGCGGTGTCAAGAAAGAGGCTACCAGGTGGATGTGCGGTGTCAGGAAGGAAGCTACCAGGTGGATGTGCGGTGTCAGTACGGAAGCTACCAGGTGGGTGTGCGGTGTCAGTGAGGAAGCTACCAGGTGGGTGTGCGGTGTCAGGAAGGAACCCACCAGGTGGATGTGCGGTGTCAAGAAGGAAACCACCAGGTGAGTGTGCGGTGTCGGGAAGGAAGCCATCAGGTGGGTGTGCGGTGTCGGGAAGGAAGCTGCCAGGTGGATGTGCGGTGTCGGGAAGGAAGCTACCAGGTGGATGTGCGGTGTCAAGAAGGAAGCCACCAGGTGGATGTGCGGTGTCAAGAAGGAAACCACCAGGTGGGTGTGCGGTGTCGGGAAGGAAGCCATCAGGTGGATGTGCGGTGTCGGGAAGGAAGCTGCCAGGTGGATGTGCGGTGTCGGGAAGGAAGCTACCAGGTGGATGTGCGGTGTCAGGAAGGAAGCTACCAGGTGGGTGTGCGGTGTCAGTAAGGAAGCTATCAGGTGGATGTGCGGTGTCAGGAAGGAAGCTACCAGGTGGATGATCCATCTCACTTCCTACTCCTGAGTTATGGCTCTCACTTTCTTCCAGAAGGACACACGAGTGTCTTAGTGAGTCACTGTCCATGTTGTTATTTAATTCAGGGAGTAAGTCAATATTATGTAGTGCACTACTTTCTGCATAATTTTTAGGGAATTCAGTGCAAGCTTCGGCCTGTAAAGCCTCCACCTGCGTGTTACCAGCGTTTGCTTCACAAGGTGCATGGCTGAACACCACAGGCTCAGGGCAAGGCTTGGTTTTCCCACTGCATTCCCCTGTCCTTTCACCTGGACCCAGCGTGTCCCAAGGTGAGAGTTCTTCCTGCCGTGGCTCTGGCTCGCTGGCCCCTGACCCGGCACGCAGCGCTGAAGGCACAGTAGAGCAACACTCTAGTCTTGTAGCTACTCTGTCTGTCCAGGTGCCCAGCTCCTCTGCTACGCTTGGGCAGGCAGAGTCGGCAACACAAATGCTGTGAAACTCGCACTCTCTTGAATCCTGACATTGCTGATGATCAATACCAACAGAGTTTCCATCTTTCTTCTCCCGATCGGATGGGTCAAAAGACTTACGCTCATCACCGCTACTGAGGTGAACGCTGACCACCATTTCTTTCTCTACTAAAGAGTTTTTACAAGTAGCTGGATAACAGTGCAGATGGCCACTCACATAGGTTTCCTCCTGAAGGCCTCGGTCAGAAGGCAGGGGCACACATGAGAAAGGCTCCTCATCTTCATAACAACCTTGTCGGCTGCCGTTACCCACACACGGTAGATCACAGACCCCCTCAGAATTCTGCTCATTAACAACAATATCTAAATTCTTGTCACTCTCATCCAAGTTATCATACCTTGTTAAGAATGTATATATAAAAGAGGAAAGAGGGTTCAATAACTGCTTGGGTCTATGACCCTGTTTGTGCCCAGACCCTGAGAAAATCCTTGTCTGCGCGCTAATGCCAGCTGCACTGCTGGCTCCACTGCCAACAATGTGAACCTCCTCACCTTCAGGGGTATCAAATAATGAAGATAAAGTTTTACTTATCTTGTTTTCTGGTTCCTTCTCCTCCACAGATTTTTGTAACAGGCCAGTTTTTTCACTGTCATTGTCACTACTTAGTTCTTTGCTGAAGCAACAGCCCATGTTTGAGAGCTCACAAGCATACGACACGCGTGCCGATCCCGAGCCTCCACAGACGCACCTCACGCTAACACTAACTTGCTATAATTTCTGAGGAGAAGCCAACACCCAGAGAACAAAAATAACCCCTTGCACAGCGGTCACATGTTCCTGCCACTCAAACCCAAATCCTAATGACAACAGAGCCCGACTGACAGCCAGCATACTCCATGTGCCCAATTCCAAACAGGACCGGGATCCAAAAGCTCAGAACAGCAGCAAGAATGCTGCATTGTGTTTTTTCTTATTCTCATAAACTCAACAAAACATAACTTTAAATGTTATCCCAGCCAGAAAGATTTCAGGCTTCTGGTTTTTCTACAGTCTTCCAGTATTTCCCAAATTATATTTCATGGGATGGTGTTAACTAAATAAAATAGTTCATAAATTCCCCCAAAGGAAAACTGTATCAGAATTTTGCTCCGTAAAATATATAGCTCCTTACAGTTGTATTTAATTTTCTAAATTTACGAAATGATGTCTGAAATAAATAGCAATTTTAAAAAGGTGAAAAAATCAAAGGAGAGGAAAAAAAAATAGCAATAAAAAATAGTGTCTGTAGGAATCAAGAAATTATCACTAATTACGTCAGGTGTGAAAATGGAATGATGTTAGAGATGCATGCTGAAGTATTTGGGGCAAGGCGATACATTGTCTACAACTTGCTTTAAAATACCCTAGCAAATACAGTAAATATATACACACATATATAAAAGTTAAAACAGTCACGTGCATAGGGGGAGGAATAGATTTAAAAACAGCAGTCCAGGCCAGACGTGATGGCTCATGACTGTAATCCCAGCACTTTGGGAGGCCAAGGGGGGTGGATTACCAGAGGTCAGGAGTTTCAAGACTAGCCTGGCCAACATGGTGAAACCCCATCTCTACTAAAAATACAAAAAATTAGCCGAGCGTGGGAGTGCGTGCCTGTAGTTCCAGCTACTCGGAAGGCTGAGGCAGGAGAATCACTTGAACCCTGGAGGCAGAGGTTGCAATGAGCCGAGATCGCGCCACTGCACTCCAGCCTGGGTGACAAGAACGAAACTCCACCTCAAAAAAACAAAACAACACAGCAGTGGAATGTGGGGATGGGTAATTGTTCAAGTTCATGATGCTGCATTCGGTTCATGATATTATTCTCTCCACTTCTGCAGATGTCTGAGCCCTCCAATTAAGAAAAAGGAAAGAAAAGGAAAAAAAGGGAAAAGAGACCTACAAGCTCTGGTGCCAGAACTAGAAAGTCTCTTGAAAGCACTTGACGCAGGAACGCCCAGCCTGCCATCTGGTGAGAAACAGGCGCTGTCCACAACTAAACAAGTTGCTCCTGCACTACGTGGTCCGGCCCCTAACGGTGGACTCACATAATGGGTCTTGTCTTATCTTACGTTGACATCTGCAATGTTTTGCTTTTAGTATAAGTAATTATTTTTCTTCTCATGGTTCTGACATGCGATGTGAAAAACAAAATAATTGTTTTAATTCCTCTGCAAGAGACATGTTGTTGTTTATTTAACCTGTGAGTTATGACTGGTGTCCCATTAATTTTTTAATGTTAACATTTTATGATAAAAAGTTTAGGAATTATACTTAAACATGAAGGTAACAGGAGCAATTCTGAATACACTAAAATTCAAGTACTGAAATCATCATCATAATAATGATTATGATGATAATGGTAGTAAACACTTTACATAGCACTATGTGCCACAAAATATTAATTACATCTATGCATCCATTTTGTCACACATCTTAATTTGCACTCTTAACGACCCCCCAAGGTAGATACTACCAATCCACTGTACAGATAAGGGAAATGAGGCACCAAAAGCTTTAGTGGCAGCTTCGAATGAGAAAACAAAACTCAGATCACACATTGACCACACTGTTACGCTACTCAAAGAGAATGAAACACCTAAATGGAAAAAACACTCTGCTCTAAAGATACAAACGGTTCCTACCAGCTGTAGAATGAAAGGGCACAGTAAAGCAGACAAGGTCACGAGATCACCTGACTGGGTTTGAGTCTCAGCTCCATTTTTACATGTGTCATTTCTGGCAAATTATTTAACCTCTTTGTCTCAGTTTTCTCATTTGTAAACTGGAGCCAACAACGACATCTACTTCAAAGAGCTGTTACACAGACTTTAAGTAGTTGGAATAGAATCCCAAAGTCCCACTTCAAAGTCCCCCATAATCTGGCCCCAGCCTACCTCTATGATCTCGGCTTCTAAGATACCATTCCCCCAACCTCTTCCATCTCATATCAACGAACGCCAGCACACTGCCTCACCATTTCTTTCTCCAGTCTCCTCCCCGCACTTTTCAAGCCTTAAAGTCCTTTGTGAAACCATTCTGTGCTGCTCTAACAGAATACCTGAGATGGGGCAATTTATAAAGAACAGAGATTATCCCAGCACTTAGGGAGGCCAAGGCGGGCAGATCACCTGAGGTCAAAAGTTCGAGACCAGCCTGACCAACATGGAGAAACTCAGTCTCTACTAAAAATACAAAAAATTTGCCAGGTGTGGTGGTGCATGCCTGTAATCCCAGCTACTCAAGAGGTTGAGGCAGGAGAATCGTTTGAACCCAGCGGGGCAGGGGTTGCAGTGAGTAGATATCATGCCATTGGACTCCAGCCTGGGCAACAAGAGCAAAACTCCATCTCAGAAAAAAAAAAAAGACAAAAAAAATCCCTTTCCAAAAGGGAGAAATAGGCAAGAAGCAGCAAGAGGTCCCAGGTAAGTTCAAGACCCAACAAGGCAGACAATATTAACTATCAAGCCTCTCTGGAGAATCACCTCCTTTGACTCCAGGTCCTAACCCTCTGGGCACCGTGGAACAGGGTTGAGTCCCCAGGGCCTCAGGCAGCCCCACCCAATGGCTTTGCTGGGCTCAGTCCACCCAGCAGCTGTCAGGGGTTGGAGTCTCCTGCCCACAGCTCTCCCAGGCTGATGCTGTAAGCTGGCAGCTCCACAGTTCAAGGCTCTCAGGCCACTCCCACGACTCTACTAGGCAATGCCCTTGGTGGGGCTTCTCTGCAGCAGGTTCAACTCCGAATTTCTGCTTGTCATTGCCTGAGTACAGGCTCTGCTGCTGTGATGAGTCCCTGCCTAGCCCCAGGCTGTCCACAGCATCCTGTGAAATTCAGGTGGAGGCTGCCCCACAGCTCTATAGCATTCTTCTTGCCTGAAAATCAGCACCATGGATGCCACCAAGGTTTATGACTTGTACCTTCTGGAGCTGCAGCTCAAGCCACCACTGGGCCCACTCGAGCCACAGCTGGGGTAACTGAGGAGCAAGGCACCAGATGTGGGGAGCAGAGATCCAAGGCAGCTCTGGGCAGCAAGCCTGTGGAGGGCCCCCAGTGCTCATCTACCAAGACACTTCGGCCCTCCTAGAGGGCAAATGTGATGGGCCTGTGATGGGGGGACAGTCTTAAAGATACCTGAAGTAGCCTCACCAACACAGCAAGACCCTATCTCTACAAATAAAAACTAAAAGTTAGCTGGGTGTGAGGGGGCGTGTCTGTAGTCCCAGCTACTTGGGAGGCTGAGGCAGGAGGATCACTTGAGCCCAGAAGTTCGAGGCTGCAGTGAGCTATTACTGTTCCACTGTACTCCAGCCTGGGTGACAGAGCAAGACCCTGTCTTTAAAAAAACAAACAAAACAAAACAAAACAAACAATTCTGAAAAGCCTTTCAGATGGCTGAAAGAGCTGGGTGTTTTAAATTATTTCCTTCTTGTTTATCTTTTTAAACGAAATAACAGTGCCAAATACAAAGTATTTCCTCTTCAGTTTAGACTCCGAAGCCAGATTGCCTGGGTCCAAATCCTGGTTCTACCACTTTTTAGTTCAGTAATCTTGGAGATAAATTACTTAAACGGCTTTGTGCCTCAGTTTTCTCATTTGTAAAATGGGGAAAACAGTAACTAGGGGTAAGACAGGTGTAGGGCTAACAGGAATTAATGAGTAAACTGAAGTGTTAGCAGAGTACACAGTAAGAGCCATGACAATCTGCAGTGATTACCACCATATGTGACACATTCTTTTATACTGGAGACATTCATGGAGCACCTACCTGTCAGGAAGACACTGGGATACATCAATGAACAAAACCAAACCCCAGCTTTGATGGAGCTTGCATTCTAGTCCAGGGAGACAAACACTAAATCTAACAAATACCTAACATTGTTAGAAGGTGCTCACTGCTACACGTAAAGGGTCTGAGGCAAGCCAGAAGTGAGGAGATGGATGTGGATAGACAGGACTCGCTGAGAAGGTGAGGCTGAGACTGAGAAAGGTAAGAGAACAAGCCTCAAACACTTCTGGGAAAGGGACATGCCAGGACCAGCTGAGGCAGAGAGCCCTGCGGTAAGGTGATGCTGGAATGGTCAAGGGTCAAGAGCCCACTGGGGCTGGAGCAGTGTGCCAGGGGAGAGCCAGTGGCCCGCAGAGTCAGAGAGGACAGGTGCCAGACTGTGAAGGGCCCTGCCAGGACTCAGGCTGATTGTGATGCTGAGCACAGGAGTGGCAGGTTCTGACCTGGCCTTCTCGAAGGGATCCTCTGGCCACTGTGTTAGAAAGGAAGGGTGGGTTGGGGACACCAGTGAGGAGTGACTACAGCTGCCCAGGTGAGAAGCACGGGCTTCATGAGATGAGAAGTCCAAACAAAGACTGAAGCAGCCTGAACATCTCAGAAACTTTGACACCACTGCGTGATTCAAGTATCTCATACACACAAGTTCCCTAATTTGAAGATACACATTTCTCCTATTTTCGCAATTTCTATAATCACGACACGTCTTCAAATTGCTGCCAAAACTCACAGGGCTGTTTCAGGATCTTGGCAGTGGATTACCTACATGTGTTTATTTTGCAGAAATACACTGAGTTGTACTTTTATGATCTGTGCACATAGCTGTGTGTGTTGTATTCCCATACATATGTAAGGACACCAGGGCCTATGAAGGCAGCCAGCTGCCAGGCAGCGGACTCCGACACATCTGCCGCTTCCTCCCAGGGATTTGACTATTCTCTCAGTACAACTGTTTGCATGGTACTGCCACACAAAGTTGATTTATAAATCTACTATTGAACAAAATGCCTTAATAGCAATTAAACTGAACCCCAAAATGAAAAAGAGTTTGCAAAAAAACTATTTGTCATATTCTAAATGATGCAAATACTAAGCAGTAAAATTACTAATTTTTTTAAAAGAAATTACAAAATGTTCTAAGTCGAGAGATGTTTTTACTGATCCCAGCGCCTTGAAAGACTACTATTACATCTGTCACACTCCCACAACAAAAGAAGTTTTAGCAGCATGGAACTCATTTACACAAGGATAAAACTAAGAATAGTGAGCCAAATAGGGAATGAAGAAATCCCTCTATTTTTAAATATGCCTTGGAGCTAAAAAGATCAGGGGTATGTGTTATAGAAAGCATTCCTTCTGTCAACGGCCAAAATGCTACAATCAAAATGCTACAATACTATGTCATCAAAAAGAAATATCCTACGTTAAAAAGGATCTACTCCGTCTCAGCACGAATATATTCTAAGAGCAAAAGAGGGCATCTGGTCAGAGTATCCTCCATCCTGGGGCAAGTTCTCGGAAGTTAGCAGGACCAAGAACCGTGCGCACACTCTGGGGGTAAAAGGCTTGTTTCGTCACTAAATCATTCTGAAGTAAAGGCAGTTTTACACTTCCTAACATAGAAACAAACGTATTTCTAAGACAGGAAACTGTACCAACATCCTTAAGGAAAGTTCTGAGGTCTTTTGTTTTTATTTTATTTTTTTAGAGACAGTGTCTTCCTCTGTCACCTAGGCTGGAGTGCAGTGATGCAATCACAGCTCACTGCAGCCTTGACCTCCTGGGCTCAAGCAATTCTCCCCCATCAGCCTCCTGAATAGCTCAGACAGCAGGCACGCACCACCATGCCTGTTCTTTTTTTCTGTGTAGATATGGGGTCTTGAATTGGGCTCAAGCAATCCTCCCACCCTGGCCTCCCAAAGTGCTAGGATTTATAGGTGTGAGCCACTACACCCAGTCAAGTCTTTTCTTTTCTTTTTTCTTTTCTTTTTTTGAGACAGAGTTTCGCTCTTGCTGCCCAGGCTGGAGTGCAATGGCGCTATCTCAGCTCACTGCAACCTCTGCCTCCCAGGTTCAAGCGATTCTCCCGTCTCAGCCTCCCGAGTAGCTGGGATTACAAGCATGTGCCACCACACCCGGCTAATTTTTGTATTTTTAGTAGAGACAGAGTTTCATCATATTGGTCAGGCTGGTCTCGAACTCCTGACCTCAGGTGATCTGCCCGCCTAGGCCTCCCAAAGTGCTGGGACTACAGGCGTGAGCCACTGCACCCAGCCCAAGTCTTTTCTTAAAACAGACTGACAAGGTGGCAACAACCTGCCAAAAGGTTTAACCTGCAAGATATCATGCCAAGAGCAGCCATGTGTCATTTATGTATAAATATAGGAGTTGGATATTTTCATAGAAATTCAAGCTTTCTGATTGCGAAGCCTACTCTTATTTAAAATATAAGCCTGCAATAATTAATCGGGATTGCTAATTAATATTCATTCAGAAGCTGTGTCATCAAAAGGCAAAGGTGGTTTTTTTGAAAACTGATAAAGGAAGGGACGAAAGTTTTTTGTTATCACCATCTGTAAAGGAGTTTTAAAAAAAGAAAAAATTCTGGGCCAGGTGCAGTGGCTCATGGCTGTAATCCCAACATCTTGGGAGGCCAAGGCGGGTAGATCACTTGAGGCCAGAGTTTGAGACCAGCCTGGGCAACATGGCAAAACACCATCTCTACGAAAAATACAAAAATTAGCCAAGCATGGTGGCGCATGCTTGTAATTCCAGCTACTCAGGAGGCTGAGGCACAAGAATCACTTGAACCCTGGAGGCGGAGGCTGCAGTGAGCAGAGATCGCACCACTGCACTCTAGACAGCTTGAATAACAGAGTGAGACTGTCTCAAAAACAAATAAATAAATAATCATTTTGATATAGCTGATTTGCTGAACTGTACATAGAGTTTAGTATGAGGACGAGTTAGAGTTCCAATTTCACCTTCCCAGTTTCACACTATGATTAGAAGACTTGCTGTGACTTTGCATTTTTCTTTTGAGGAAGTAATTTAACATAAACACTTCTATCTAATATTACTTGTTCCTTAAACATCATCATTCACTCACATTCCTCTCTCAAACCTGCTGTTGATTTATGATAAAACACAACAGCATCATTCCAGCAGAAAATGGTTTCCAGGCTGATGCAGTGTCTCCAGGGGAAAAGCAGCTGCTTGGCTGGTCACACGCAGGAATAAGAACTGGAGTCCCTGAGTGGGCTTCAGGAGGGGCAAAAAGCCGCCGAGAATGACGTTTGCTATAGATGAAGTTTGTGGCCCTAACAGGGAAGGTAAAGAACCTTTAACCAAATGACACTGTTGCTGAATGCAAGTGGTTGTTTTCTTCTTCCTCAAGGAGAACCCATCGCAGTGGCCCACTGCCAGTGGTCACTCCTCATCATAAATACCCTCAAAATCCTTTCAATCCCTTCTCGCTATCTATCACCTTACCTTGAAAGTCAAGACCTTAGGAGGAATGTCACCGTTTGAGTTGTGTCTACCACTCCTGTCTCTCACCCACTGCAATCTGGCTTTTGCTCCTATCAGTCCTGGAAAATACTCTTGCTAAGGTCACAACTGACCCCTCGCTTTGTACCTTACTACACTTCACTTGAGTCAGCCTCTCTGCCTCTATCTCTACCCCACACTGTCCTCTGGTTTTCCTTCCATCCCTCTGACCACTCCCCGTCCTAGTTTCCTTCACGTTTCTGAAATATTGAGGGACTAGAGAGTTTCATCACTATCCCTGCCTGGAACTCAGGGAAACCTGACGCAAAGTACTGTAATCATAACTATTAGTACGCTATACTTCAAATTAGTAGATCCTTATTACACCAAAGTGAGAACATTCAAAATGATCTTGCTTGACTAGGGGCAAGATAAAGAGTGCTTCTTCCAGACTCACCTATGTCCCAGCGCCTCCCACCTCCAGGTGTATGCTCATCTTGTACCTAAGGCTCACACACAATATGATCATGCAACCTTGCATGCTGTGTTAGGGTTCCTTGAAGGCATGTGTATCCCACGCTCATCTGAACAACCTCTCCACAGAAAATTCTTAGCCATCATTATCACTTGCACTCAGTTTTGTTGAATGGATGGACACTCAAATTTCATGCAGGCAGTACTAGCTGCCTGCCTGCCTACCAGACACAACGCATTGAGCTGGCCACAGAAGGGAACAGAATGCGGAGACACAGAGCATGTTTGTGACTGCCCAACGCTGGGTGAGAAACAGGGCCTAACTATAAGTGGGCCTGGGAGTGGACTGGGGATTTACTGGGGTAATGTAAAAGTTCTAAGACTACATTACGGTGATGATTGCAGAACTCAGTAAATCTACTAAATATAATTCAACTGCATACTTTAAATGGGTGAATTTTACAGAATGTAAATTACACTTTAATAAAGTTTTGTTTTTTAATGAACAGAACACAGTACCAGAAGTTTACAGTTTAGTGGAGAAAACACATGTACACAAATTTGAGTAATTCTGACAATCAAGTAACTCATTATAATATACTGTTCTCATATTAAATAGGGAAACCATATTCTTTTTTTTTTCTTTTTTTCTGAGACAGAGTCTCGCTCTGTCACCCAGGCTGGAGTGTGGTGGCACGATCTCAGCTCACTGCGACCTCTGCCTCCCAGGTTCAGGCCATTCTCCTGCCTCAGCCTCCCAAATAGCTGGGACCACAGGCGCCTGCCACCACGCCCAGCTAATTTTTTGTATTTTTAGTAGAGACGGGGTTTCACCGTGTTAGCCAAGATGGTCTCGATCTTACGGAAACCATATTCTTACAGTCTAATAAAGATCACTTTTTTGTATTCTTTGGCTAAACCTGTAAATAGTTACTAACTCAGTAAGTTTTCTGGAGACGGCAGGAAGCTGTATAATAAATGCAACTAAATAGTACCAGTGGATAAATGCAAACCTGCTCCTGAATTATTCAGGTATTTCTTTGGGTATCTCTATTGCAAGTCTCCTCCTACTCAACTTTAATGGAACGGCTAAACTGTAAATAGCCTGGTTCCTCAACCCTGACTGCTAAATGTATTCACGTGCTCATCATAACAACTGGCTGAGCCCTGCCACCTAATCACTAAACCAAAGCAAACTCCTGGTCAACTATGAAGCACGTAACTCTCCACACCTGTAGGTGCACTATGAACAATGCTAATTAGAAAACATTCATAGCAATGCCTGCAATAGGTGGATGTCTGAATATTATGTTGGACTGAAAGTCAACCATGGAGAGAACTGGAACTTGCTGAAACAAACTAACTCCCTTAGAGATTTATACTCAAGGGATATCTAATTTATGTCTTATATAATTTTCTTCTTAGACTACCAAAGGTCTTATGTTTGGATTTAAAATGACTTTAAAATATTATAAAATTCATTTTTAAAAAATCAATGTGCACCAAGCACAGTGGCTCATGCCTGTAATCCCAACACTTTTGGGAGGCTGAGACAGGTGGATCACTTGAGGTCATGAGTTCAAGACCAGCCTGACCAACGTGGTGAAACCCCATCTCTACTAAAAACACAAAATTATCCAGACATGATGGCACATGCCTGTAATCCCAGCTACGTGGGAGGCTGAGGCAGGAGAATCCCTTGAGCCCGGGAGGCGGAGGTTGCGGTGACTGAGATCACGCTATTGCACTGCAGCCTGGCAACAAGAGGGAAACTGTCACAAAAAAATAATAATAATAAAATAAAAAAATTAATGTAAAAACAGAATACACAAAAATTTTACATAAAAAATAAATTTATAAAATATAATAATTTGGAAGGTGTCTTTTGTTTTTTTAAAATTCTTCTTTGCTAAAAGCTGGCCGGGTATGGTGGCTGATGCCTGTAATCCTAGCACTTTGGGTGGCCAAGGCAGGAGGATCACTTTGAGTTCAGAAGCTCAAGATTAGCCTGGGCCACACAGTGAGACCTCGTCTCTAACCGAGAAAAAAAAAAAAACTAGTTTAACAATCCAACTCCTCCTTTAATTCCTACATGAACTGCTTATAATGGGGGAAATAGATGAGATTTATTGTAATTTTTATTTTTTACATAAAAAATTTTTACTTTTTAAATTTTATGCAATGTATAAGATCCTTCCATCAAACTGAATTTTGAGTAGTAGCTCTCTGAAGCACTTTATATATGCATATGCAAATGATGAAAGGCAGAATTTAAAAACCAATGAATTCTACTTCCTTATTCTTTCATTAGCCACAGCTAAAATGTGAAACAAATTTTCTGAGTAAAAGCTTACTATTCAATCTGTGTGGTTTAAGGAACATAAGCTACCAAAATGGAAAGCTAATCATATACATACAACAGATTATCAACGACACAATAAAAATTTTCTGATTAATATTTGACAATAAATTCATCTAAATGGTATGCTGTTGTTTGCAGAACTGCACACAAAACAGACACACACAGAAGCTAGTAAGGACATACAGTACTGACAGTTACTATACCCATGGGGTGTGGTGATGAATGGATCCCCGACCACAACTTTTTGAGAAATATCTACATTTTCTAATTTTTGTTACAATAAACATTTTTCTTAAGGAAGTATATCTGAGCCTTGACTGTGATTAAACAATCTGTGATTAATCTCAAAATCAAATTACCTGACTCAAAGGTGGAATGGAACTTGTCTGAGAAGTGGTTTGAGATATAGGACCGTTCATCTGTAAAGTTGAAAACAAAGACAACATCAGTACAACATTAAAAAAAAAAAACAACACCACATGTCTTCAAACCACAGTAATAGGGCCAAACTAAACCCACTGAGAAATGCACATTTTACATGACAAATTTGTGAGTTCATAAGATATTCAGAAGGTAGGAGGCTTAAAATTTTTAAATTCTGAATGAACATCATAGATAAAGTTCTTTGTAGTTTCATTAGGGAAAACTAAGAAAAGCTACTTTTCTCAAAGCCATTTTGGAACTTTAAATATTACTGCTTGACATAAAATTTTTAAATGAACAAAAGTAGTCAAAAAAATTTATATTAAAATCCTAACTCTTTAAGTACATCCTACTATAGTGACTATAATGTTATTAAAGTATTTACAAATCACTACATAGCCTCGATTTAAAAAATAAATGGCTTTAAGTATCTAGAGTTATAACAATTTTGTTTTTGTTATCACCTACTACTTATAGTTTCCTCTACAAAGCTACCTATACATTTTTCAGACTGATGGGGCTCAGGACTTCCTCCCCCAAAAATACGGCACATTGACATTTGAGGAAACAGCAGAATCAGGCCAAGGAAACTAGAAAGAATTCTCCTTACCCCTTCTCCCTCGAAGCAGGCCATAACACAGCCAACATTTCCCTAAAGACCCTTCCAGAGGGGCCCTGCTTTGTACCAGGAGGAATATCACACAGGGATGTCAAGAAAAACCTGAACACACCAGCCTTGCTAAGTTTCTCCAGTTTATTAGCTCTAAGTCACATCCCTTCTGTCCAATCATGCTTCTCCACACTGGCAACATCTGCATCAGACTCCGTAAAAAAAAAAACACAGTTTTCCCTATTTCTTGGGTTCTTCCTTTGTGGAGGCTCCTATGTCACATACAACTTATTACTAAATACACGTGTATGCTTTTCTCTTGTTTATCTGTCTTTTGTTACGGGGGTCTCAGCCATGATCCTCAGATGGGTAAGAAACCTGTTCTCCCCTACAAGACTCTAATATCCATATGCAGATCCTAAGATGTGCCAGTGTTCCTGTTGAGAGCCCCTTACTAACTCCAGTAGAGAATCCTTTATCAAAATAGCAATGGACTCCCCAGCACCCCATTCGACAGCACCCACCAGATGAGCACTGTCCTTGCCCTCCTGGACTCTCTGCGTCTGCGGTTCAGCCACAACCTTAGCGTCCTGATCAGAAGTCATGGGCTCCACTGGGAGAAGTGTGATGCTAACCTCAGGATGCTGTAAAATGGCAAAGACATTAAACAGGTCATTTGAAGGGCACAGTATGATTATTTAAATAAAATTAAAATCCTTGAGTTTTCCAGCACACACGTTTATCCCTCTGAATTTAAAAAAGTTTAAAGAAGTCTGCCCATATGCATACCTTACTTACCAAGAAGTGAACTTAATTTTTTAAATAAGTAAGTTTCTTCTTCACACCATTCTGGTGAAGATGACCACACCAGGAAACTTGGAAACCCACGTGCTGACACAAATAAACCCATTTGTGCCTGAAAACTCAAGTATTTT